>NC_050068.2:98654788-98974580 GCF_009764565.3 Dermochelys coriacea | reverse complement strand
AATATGAACATCAGAAGGTGGATAAGGAATTGGTTAAAGGGGAGACTGCAACGGGTCCTACTGAAAGGCGAACTGTCAGGTTGGAGGGAGGTTACCAGTGGAGTTCCTCAGGGATCGGTTTTGGGACCAATCTTATTTAATCTTTTTGTTACTGACCTTGGCACAAAAAGTGGGAGTGTGCTAATAAAGTTTGCAGATGATACAAAGCTGGGAGGTATTGCCAATTCGGAGAAGGATCGGGATATTATACAGGAGGATCTGGATGACCTTGTAAACTGGAGTAATAGTAATAGGATGAAATTTAATAGTGAGAAGTGTAAGGTTATGCATTTAGGGATTAATAACAAGAATTTTAGTTATAAATTGGGGATGCATCAATTAGAAGTAACGGAAGAGGAGAAGGACCTTGGAGTATTGGTTGATCATAGGATGACTATGAGCTGCCAATGTGATATGGCTGTGAAAAAAGCTAATGCGGTTTTGGGATGCATCAGGAGAGGCATTTCCAGTAGGGATAAGGTTTTAGTACCGTTATACAAGGCACTGGTGAGACCTCACCTAGAATACTGTGTGCAGTTCTGGTCTCCCATGTTTAAAAAGGATGAATTCAAACTGGAGCAGATACAGAGAAGGGCTACTAGGATGATCCGAGGAATGGAAAACTTGTCTTATGAAAGGAGACTTAAGGAGCTTGGCTTGTTTAGCCTAACTAAAAGAAGGTTGAGGGGAGATATGATTGCTCTCTATAAATATATCAGAGGGATAAATATAGGAGAGGGAGAGGAATTATTTAAGCTCAGCACCAATGTGGACACAAGAACAAATGGGTATAAACTGGCCACCAGGAAGTTTAGACTTGAAATCAGACGAAGGTTTTTAACCATCAGAGGAGTGAAGTTTTGGAATAACCTTCCTAGGGAAGCAGTGGGGGCAAAAGATCTATCTGGTTTTAAGATTCTACTCGATAAGTTTATGGAGGAGATGGTATGATGGGATAATGGGATTTTGGTAAGTAACTGATCTTTAAATATTCAGGGTAAATAGGCCAAATCCCCTGAGATGGGATATTAGATGGATGGGATCTGATTTACTATAGAAAACTCTTTCCTGGATATCTGGCTGGTGAATCTTGCCCATGTGCTCAGGGTTTGGTTGATTGCCATGTTTGGGGTCGGGAGGGAGTTTTCCTCCAGGGCAGATTGGAGAGGCCCTGGAGGTTTTTTTGCCTTCCTCTGTAGCATGGGGCATGGTTGACTGGAGGGAGGCTTCTCTGCTCCTTGAAGTTTTGAACCATGATTTGAGGACTTCAATAGCTCAGACATGGGTGAGGTTTTTCATAGGAGTGGTGGGTGACATTCTGTGGCCTGCGCTGTGCAGGAGGTCGGACTAGATGATCAGAGTGGTCCCTTCTGACCTTAGTATCTATGAATCTACTCTGTGGGTGCTCTCTCGGTACAAATAAATAATTATTATAGTATGTATTTTCCCAGGTAATGAACTACATGAAATTGGACAGATCTTCAGATAGATTGCATAGATTAGGATGACATTGGCACAGAAAGAGGTGCAAAGAAGATCTTTAATGTTTATAGATTGCTTGTCAAATATAATAATCTTTTTTTAATTGCTTGTTTTAGAGGAATAGTTACAGGTAAGTACATAGGTACGAGGAAAATAACATACTTGTGTTGTATTCTACACAGATAAGAATATAGGTATTTATTAGCTACAGGCCAGTGCTCCAAACATCTGTCTGTCTACCTCACCTGAGTTGTGATCGGTTCTAAGTTCTGTGTTTCTTGTATTTTATTTGGCCATATTAAATAGTAATTGCTTGATTTTCTTCTTATGCATCAGTGCTGTGATGATTTTCTCTGCTATTACTCTTCCTTAAAAATACCATTTGAATAAGAACACAAGAAAGGCTATATTGGGTCAGATCAATGGTCCATCCAGCCCAGTATCCTGTCTCCCGACGCTGGCCAATGTCAGGTGCTTCAGAGGGAATGAACGGAACAGGTAATCACCAAGTGATCCATCCCCTGTCTCACATTCCCAGCTTCTGGCAAACAGAGATTAGGAACACTTCAAAGCATGCTTTAGCATCCATGCCCATCCTGGCTAATAGCCGTTGCTGGACCTATCCTCCATGAATTTATCTAGTTATTTTTTGAACCCTGTTATAGTCTTGGCCTTTACAACATTTTCTGGAAAGAGTTCCACAGGTTGACTGAGCATTGTGTGAAGAAATACTTCCTTTTGTTTGTTTTAAACCTGCTACCTATTAATTTCATTTGCTGAGCCCTAGTTCTTGTGTTATGAGAAGGGGTAAATAATATTTCTTTATTTACTTTCTCCATACTGTCATGATTTTATAGACATCTATTATATTCCCCCCTTAGTCGTCTCTGAAAAGTCCCAGTCTTATTAATCTCTCCTCATATGGAAGCTGTTCCATACCCCTAGACATTTTTGTTGCCCTTTTCTGTACCTTTTCAATTCCAATATATCTGTTTTGAGATGTGGCAACCACATTTGCTTGAAGTATTCAAGATGTGGGCGTACCATCGATTTATATTGAGGCAATATGATATTTTCTGTCTTATCTATCCCTTTCCTAATGATTGCCAGCATTCTCTTCTATTTTTTGACTGCACTGCACATTAAGAACTATCTACAATGGCTCCAAGATCTCTTTCTTGAGTGGTAACAGCTAATTTAGACCCCATTATTTTATATGTACAATTGGGGTTATGTTTTCCAATGTGCATTTCTTTGCATTTATCAACACTGAATTTCATCTGCCATTTTGTTGCCCAGTCATCCAGTTTTGTGAGATACCTTTGTAACTCTTTGCAGTCTGTTTTGGACTTAACTAATTTGAGTACTTTTGTATCATCTGCAGATTTTGCCACTTCACTGTTCACCCGTTTTCCAGATCATTTATGGATATGTTGAACTGCCCTGCGGACACCACTATTTACCTCTCTCCATTCTGAAAACTGACCGTTTATTCCCATCCTTTGTTTCCTATGTTTTAATCAGATACTCATCCATGAGAGCATCTTCCCTCTTATCCCATGACAGATTACTTTGCTTAAGAGCCTTTAGTGAGGGACCTTATTAAAGGCTTTCTGAAAATCTAAGTACACTTTGTCCATTGGATCACCCTTGTCCATATTTTTGTTGACTCCCTTAAAGAATTCTACTAGATTGATGAGGCATGATTTCCCTTTATAAAAACCACATTGACTTTCCCCCAACAAATTGTGTTTATCTATGTGTGTGATAATTCTGTTCTTTACTATAGTTTCAACCAATTTGCCTGGTACGGACGTTAGGCTTACTGGCTTGTAATTACTATGATAGCCTCTGGAGCCTTGTTAAAAATTGGCATCACATTAGCTATCCTCCAGTCATTTGGTACAGAAGCTGATTTAAATGATAGGTTACATACCACAGTCCACCAAATGCATCTGATGAAGTGAGCTGTAGCTCACGAAAGCTTATGCTCTAATAAATTTGTTAGTCTCTAAGGTGCCACAAGTACTCCTTTTCTTTATACCACAGTTAGTAGTTCTGCAATTTCACATTTGAATTCCTTAAGAACTCTTGAGTGAATACCATTTGGTCCTGGTGACTTATTACTGTTTAGTTTATCAGTTTGTTCCAAAACCTCCTCTAGTGATACCTCAGTCTGGGACAGTTCCTCAGATTTGTCTAATCTGCCGATGCAAAGAATTCATTTAGTTTCTCCATATTGGCCATATCTTCCTTGAGTGCTCCTTTTGCATCTCAATCGTCCAGTTGCCACACCGGTGGTTAGCACACTTCCTGCTTCTGATGTATTTTAAAGTATTTTTGCTGTTACTTTTTGAGTCTTTGACTAGCTGTTCTTCAAATTCTTTTTTGGCCTTCCTAATTATATTTGCCAGAGTTTATGCTCCTTTCTATTTTCCTCAGTCGGATTTATTTAACTTCCACTTTTTAAAGGATGCCTTTTTGCCTCTAACTCAGTGGTTCCCTCGGCCCGTGCCACTTCCAGCAGCTCCCATTGGCTTGGAGCAGCGAATCGCGGCCACTGGGTGCTGCGATCGGCTGAACTGTGGATGCAGCAAGTAAACAACCCGGCCTACCAGGGCTTTCCCTGCACAAGTGGCGGAACAAGTTTGGGAACCACTGTTCTAACAGCTTGTTTTAGTTTTTCTGTTTAGCCATAGTGCCATTTTTTTGGTCCTCTTACTATGTTATTTAATTTGGTGTATACATTTAAATTGACCCTCTATTATGGTGTCTTTAAAAAGATTCCATGTTTTTTAGAGTTGGAGGATCAGAAAATGCTGGCTGTTGTGGTTTTTTATGACCAAAATGTTTGATATATGGGCAGGTCCAGAAAGTCTGTGAGACAACTTACTTTCCTACGTACTTATCTGGCATGATTATCAAGGTATAGAAGAAGCATGTGATTGGTTTCCATTGGTGTTTTCTCTATGATTGAGTTGGTGATGTACATTTTTTTAGGATATCTGCCCAGGAGTTCTCTTTTTCTGTACCCTAAAATTTTGCTTCTATTTTTTTTTTGGGGGGGGGAGGGGTTGCTTTTTGTTTTTCCTCCTCACTGGTGCTATATCTTGAGTATTTCACTGCCACTGAGTTGCATAGAGAATAACAATTTGTCCTTCCTGGTTTTGTACAATTAATTTTCAGACCTGGACATCATGGGCTGTTGTACATCTGGCCAGTCTGTCCTGGTATGGGGATAGCATAATGTTACAGGCAGAGGTAACTCCACTTTTGAAGGTAGAATTTATTGAGTAAATTGCCTGATAATTTTAAGTGGAAAATATTAAATAGTTAATCTAGACTAGTTATTATTTTGTTGGAAAAGCCTGAAGCAAAGTATAGGAAATCAGAAACGTTTATTTAATGGAACGGTAGTTTGGTGTCCATTTTCTTTTTCTGTCTGTGTTTCTAAATAGGTGAGATTTGTCCTGTATATTAGACTGATTTATATTCTATTGTGTTTGGTATTTATAGAGTATATATTTCAGTTGTGTTGTTGAAGGGCAGCTTGAATGTGTTTTGTGGATAGTATTCATGTTTAAACTACTAAGTGGTGCTGTAGGACATCTGGTGAAGTTTGGGAGGGCTAATCCCTCTGCACCTTTCATATACTGCAGAACCTTGATTCTGCTCTTTTTTTCTCTTCAAATGAACTGAAGAAGTTAATAAGACTGCTGGGTTTATCCTGGATATGGAATAGAAAATGAACAGGAATCTTAGTATGGTATTGATATTAATTGTTCTTACTCTACCTGCTCGGGTTAGTTACAGAATTGACCATTTAAAAAAAATAGTTAAAATAATTGAGGTGTTTTTTTCATTCAGGGTCATTATATTGTGCATACTATTATTCAGCAGTCAGAAATCCTTCCTACTCATGATCTACATTCCTGAGGATGAGTGTCATCTTATCATTGATTTCTGTCTTGGATTTTTTTTTACTTTTTAGCCAAAAATCACACTGAATTTCTATATTAAGATAAAAGTAAGCAGGTTTTTAGTTTTGTGATGTTTAATACAATGTCCTCTTTATGGAGAGTTTTATTAATTTTTCCCCTCTATATTTGTGACTTGTAAATATTAATTACTTTTTATCTTAAGAACTAGTGTTTTGATTGTGTCTGTAATGTGTATTTTAAGGATAAGGGACACCCTTTCTCAAGTACCCCTTTGGACCTGAAAAGTTAATTAATTGAAACCACTTCCCTGAACATAAAGGAAAGGACTTTAATGCATTTGATGAACTAATCTTTTCATCCCACATATTAAAGCACTGCAAACAGATGTATCCATTTCACCTTGAACGTCTTTATTAGTGATAAGGCAGGAGGGACATTTACAGAGTTTGTAGTACAGGTGAATATATTAAGAATACTTCCTAGGTTATGTGAATCTTGTTTTACAGGTGTATTATAGTTAGAAGATTAGCAATTACCTTCCTGAGCATTCTACAGTCTGACTTAAAGGAAAGAGATCTTTGTGTATGTGATGGGGTATATCAACCCCGCACTGGTGAAGCAAGGGTTAAAGACTAGTTCTTGGCCCAAGAGGCCTCGACCCTCCGGGGCATGCTCCAAGTGGAGGGAGCATTCAAAACGGAGCAACTCAGCTCAGTCTGGGCTGACTTAGGACAATGGTTGTGTGCAGCATCCTCCTTCTGGGAAGCCATTGGAACTCCAAGCCACCATGGTCAAGCCTCCTAGATCGTCCAACTCCAGAGATGACGCCAGAGGGATGGGGGCAAGGGTAGGAAGCGACCAAGGGAACACACTTAAAGGTATTGGGACTTAAATCCTGTTAAGGTACCCTGTTTTGAAGGGCCTTGGGTCAAAACGCGGTGGAGTAGGGCAGCCCCAGATTCCCCTACCCTCCCCACACTCACCACTAGGTGACACTACCCCGATAGCGTCGCTAGGCAAAGCAGCTCCGTGGACTCTCACTGCTAGGCAACACTACCTATGCTATAGCTGCTGGGTGACACAGCCTTTCAACTCTCGCCAGTAGGCATTACACCCCAGAGTATTGCCATTTAGGCAATACGGCCAGCCAGGGGCACCCAGCCAACTCCCGACAATGAAACAATTTTTAAGTCTCTGCCATCTCCTGGTAATATCATAATAGTAATCATAGACTTTAAAGCCTGAAGAGACTATCATGATCATCTGACCTCCTGCACATCACAGGCCACAGAACCTCCCCCACCCCTCTGTAACAAACCCATTACCTCTGGCTGAGTTACTGAAGTCCACAAGTTTTGATTTAGAGACTTTAAATTACAGAGAATCCACCATTTACTGTATTTCAAACTAGGAACTGACCTGTGACCCACATTGCAGAGGAAGGCAGGAAAAAAAAAGGGTCACCGCTAATCTGACCTGGGGGAAAATTCAGTTAGACCCTGAGCATATGAGTGAGACCCATCAGCCAGACACCTGGGAAAGAATCTCTGTAGTAACTCAGAGCCCTCCCCACATAGTGACTCAACTTCAACCACTGTGTCAGGGTTCCCTTGCCACTCTGAACTCTAGGGTACAGGTGTGGGGATCCACATGAAAGACCCCATACGCTTATTTCTACCAGCTTAGGTTAAAAACTTCCCCAAGGCACAAATCCTTCCTTGTCCTTGGATGGGTACTGCTGCTGCCACCACCAAGTGAGTTAGACAAACATTCAGGAAAAGGACCACTTGGAGTTCCTGTTTTCCCCAAATATTCCCCCAAACCTCTTCACCCCCTTTTCTGGGGAGGCTTGAGAATAATCTACCAACCAGATAGGTAACCAAGGTGAGCACAGACCAGACCCTTGGGTTTTTAGGACACTAAAAACCAATCAGATTCTTAAAAAATAGAACTTTATTATAAAGAAAAAAAAGTAAAAGAAACACCTCTGTAAAATCAGGATGGAAGGTGATTTTACAGGGTAGTAAGATTTAAAACATAGAGGATTCCCCTCTAGGCAACACTTCAAAGTTACAAAAAAACAGGGATAAACCTCCCTCTTAGCACAGGGAAAATTCACAAGCTAAAACAAAAGAAAATCTAACGCATTTCCTTCCTATTACTTACAATTTGTAATCTTCAGATATGGCTTTAGGAGATGTATTTTCCCTGCCCTGATTCCTCGCTGACCCGGAGAGAACACAAAGAAAAAAACCCGAAAACCTTCCCCCACAGATTTGAAAGTATCTTCTCCCTTTATTGGTCCTTTTGATCAGGTGCCAACCAGGTTATTTGAGCTTCTTAACCCTTTACAGGTAAAGGAGGGATTTTATGCTACCCTTAGCTGTATGTTTATGACACACTGGAAATATTTGCTAATAGCAGTCACAGATGGTATGTATGCCATTGTAAGCAGTCTCATCAGACCATTCCCTTCATAAACATATCAAGCTCAGTCATGAAACAAAACAGTTAGTTTTTTTGCCCTCACTGTTCCCCTTGGAAAGCTGTTCCAGAGTTGTCCAGAAATTAGTATTTGTATTGTATAAATCTGCCCTATACCCATCAAGTCTAAGGGTTTTGTGTGTTCTAACAGATTTAATGACCTCTCTGTTTCCAGTATTTTATAAAAGCTATTGCTTGATGTTAGTAAGATCAGTCAATTTGGCTGTTGCAGGAAATTTCAGACTGTTCCTCCTGCTCACTGAAAAAGTTTTGATAGTAGTGAAGAGAGAGTTATTTATTTTGCTTTGCTGATTATTTTATTTTATTTTGGATAGAAAAAATGTGGGGTGGTTCTGAAGGACAGTGTCTTCCTCAGTCTCAGTCTTAGCAGTCTACTTGCTTTATTCCAACGTTCATGATAGTTTGTATATCTGTTCTATTGTCAGTCTAATTTTTCGTTTAATTTGTTGTTAAATACTTTACAGTTCTAAAAATTTGAGTGAGTCTTTTCTATTGTCTTTAAGTGTGCAATTGTGGCCTTGAGGGGTTGTACTTTCTTTTTTTCTTGATGGGAACATATAAGAAACTTTAGAAATATTAACCGCTTATCCACTTTTCTTCCTCCTAATACGTAACTACTGTATTTTGGTCACTTTTCTCAACTTGTCAAAAATAACATAAAAACATTGGGCTTCTTTTTTCGAATCATTATTTCTAATGATCATTCTTGCTTTCTCTCTTATTTGTCATATTTATTATGGTAGTACCTACCTAGTGGCCAACCAAACCCAGGGCCGCATTGGGCGAGGCACTGTGCAAACATCAAATAAGAAACAACCCCTGCTCCAAAGAGCTTACACTCTAAACAGACAAGAGAGACAAACAGTAAGGGAAAGGGGTAGACATACAAGCAGAGTGAACGATGTGATGGTGGCAAATGTCATGTTAATTATGTGACTTTGTTTTGTCATTTAAATCTTTTCAGTGGGGTTAATCTAGGAGGGGATTAGCTATCTGGAAAGACAAAGGAGGAGAGGAGGCAGAGTGTTGAAGTAAACATGCTGGAAGAGAGAATATTCAGAGTGAAAACTGCAGAAAACAGTCTGACATCATCAGTGTCCTTCAGGATTCTTGAACTGCTTCTGCAGCTGCTGTGCCAGCTTCAGTCTCTTGCTGACTCCTCCTTGCAGTTTATTTCCCAAAGGTCACATGGGTATAGGGAGGGTAAAGACTGCATAGGTCCTCTGCAACCCTGCTAAATTTAGGCCTACATGCATAGCGCAGATGGGGGCGTTTCTGTCGCCTCTCTTTCCTCCTCTGGTTCATTGAAAACTCATTATACATTTAACCAACATTTCTTACATTTAAAAGACTCTTCATAGAATCATAGATTATCAGGGTTGGAAGGGACCTCAGGAGGTCATCTAGTCCAACCCCCTGCTCAAAGCAAGACCAATCCCCAACTAAATCATCCCAGCCAGGCCTTTGTCAAGCCTGACTTTAAAAACCTCTAAGGAAGGAGATTCCACCACCTCCCTAGGTAATGCATTCCAGTGCTTCACCACCCTCTTAGCGAAAAAGTTTTTCCTTATATCCAACCTAAACCTCCCCCACTGCAACTTGAGACCATTACTCCTTATTCTGTCATCCACTACCACTGAGAACAGTCTAGATCCATCTTCTTTGGAACCCCCTTTCAGGTAGTTGAAGTCAGCTATCAAATCCCCCCTCGTTCTTCTCTTCTACAGACTAAACAATCCCAGTTCCCTCAGCCTCTCCTCATAAGTCATGTGTTCCAGTCCCCTAGTCATTTTTGTTGCCCTCCGCTGGACATTTTCCAGTTTTTCCACATCCTTCTTGTAGTGTGGGGTCCAAAACTGGACACAGTACTCCAGATGAGGCCTCACCAGTGCCGAATAGACGGGAATGATCATAGAATCATAGAATATCAGGGTTGGAAGGGACCCCAGAAGGTCATCTAGTCCAACCCCCTGCTCAAAGCAGGACCAAGTCCCAGTTAAATCATCCCAGCCAGGGCTTTGTCAAGCCTGACCTTAAAAACCTCTAAGGAAGGAGATTCTACCACCTCCCTAGGTAACGCATTCCAGTGTTTCACCACCCTCTTAGTGAAAAAGTTTTTCCTAATATCCAATCTAAACCTCCCCCATTGCAACTTGAGACCATTACTCCTCGTTCTGTCATCTGCAGATCACGTCCCTCGATCTGCTGGCAATGCCCCTACTTATACAGCCCAAAATGCAATGCCCCAGTTAACCTTCTTGGCAACAAGGGCACACTGTTGACTCGTATACAGCTTCTGCTGAAGGAATTGGCGGCTGTGATTGCAGAGCCCTTGGCCATTATCTTTGAAAACTCGTGGCGAACGGGGGAAGTCCCGGATGACTGGAAAAAGGCTAATGTAGTGCCCATCTTTAAAAAAGGGAAGAAGGAGGATCCTGGGAACTACAGGCCGGTCAGCCTCACCTCAGTCCCTGGAAAAATCATGGAGCAGGTCCTCAAAGAATCAATCCTGAAGCACTTAGAGGAGAGGAAAGTGATCAGGAACAGTCAGCATGGATTCACCAAGGGAAGGTCATGCCTGACTAATCTAATCGCCTTTTATGATGAGATTACTGGTTCTGTGGATGAAGGGAAAGCAGTGGATGTATTGTTTCTTGACTTTAGCAAAGCTTTTGACACGGTCTCCCACAGCATTCTTGTCAGCAAGTTAAGGAAGTATGGGCTGGATGAATGCACTATAAGGTGGGTAGAAAGCTGGCTAGATTGTCGGGCTCAACGGGTAGTGATCAATGGCTCCATGTCTAGTTGGCAGCCGGTGTCAAGTGGAGTGCCCCAGGGGTCGGTCCTGGGGCCCGTTTTGTTCAATATCTTCATAAATGATCTGGAGGATGGTGTGGATTGCACTCTCAGCAAATTTGCGGATGATACTAAACTGGGAGGAGTGGTAGATACGCTGGAGGGGAGGGATAGGATACAGAAGGACCTAGACAAATTGGAGGATTGGGCCAAAAGAAATCTAATGAGGTTCAATAAGGATAAATGCAGGGTCCTGCACTTAGGATGGAAGAATCCAATGCACCGCTACAGACTAGGGACCGAATGGCTCGGCAGCAGTTCTGCGGAAAAGGACCTAGGGGTGACAGTGGACGAGAAGCTGGATATGAGTCAGCAGTGTGCCCTTGTTGCCAAGAAGGCCAATGGCATTTTGGGTTGTATAAGTAGGGGCATAGCGAGCAGATCGAGGGACGTGATCGTTCCCCTCTATTCGACACTGGTGAGGCCTCATCTGGAGTACTGTGTCCAGTTTTGGGCCCCACACTACAGGAAGGATGTGGATAAATTGGAAAGAGTACAACGAAGGGCAACGAAAATGATTAGGGGTCTAGAGCACATGACTTATGAGGAGAGGCTGAGGGAGCTGGGATTGTTTAGTCTGGAGAAGAGAAGAATGAGGGGGGATTTGATAGCTGCTTTCAACTACCTGAAAGGGGGTTTCAAAGAGGATGGCTCTAGACTGTTCTCAATGGTAGCAGATGACAGAACGAGGAGTAATGGTCTCAAGTTGCAATGGGGGAGGTTTAGATTGGATATTAGGAAAAACTTTTTCACTAAGAGGGTGGTGAAACACTGGAATGCGTTACCTAGGGAGGTGGTAGAATCTCCTTCCTTAGAGGTTTTTAAGGTCAGGCTTGACAAAGCCCTAGCTGGGATGATTTAACTGGGACTTGGTCCTGCTTTGAGCAGGGGGTTGGACTAGATGACCTTCTGGGGTCCCTTCCAACCCTGATATTCTATGATTCTATGATTCTATGATTCTGTCCAACCTGTCTTCTCCTTCCATGCTGAACTGAGTCTGATATATGGCCCACAGCACTTCATCTTCCAGAATGACAGAAAGCCCTCATATGTGGTGGTGTTGAGACTGTGCATCACTGCATCTGAATAAGTACTAATGTATGATTTTTTTTAACATTATTCTGTTCCTGTGAAGCTTTTATCTCTCTCTTTTTCTCTCATGCATACGCTCATGTTTCATTGACATTTCACTCCCATTGAAGTTAGACACCTAAATCTATATTTAGGAACCTAAATAAAAGAGGAAAGGATGCATTCAAATTATTCTCCCTGTATCTGCTATCTCCTTGTTCATCACTGTGGTACCTGAGTTCGTAAAAAGCTATATATCTGCAATCACAAATCTAGAGACTGAACAAATTAGAATTATGAATAAGATTATTTACCTTATTGGAAGGTTTGTTGGGACTTAAAGAGATATTCATTTATGACCTCTTTAATACCCACTTAAGCCCTGAATTTGCTATCCCTTCCAGTTACTGAAACATCTCATTGCACAGTATTAAGTGGTGGTGAGGGTTAATAAACTAGATTTTCACATCGAGACACTGATTTCAAATGAAAGTTGAAAACTATTTTTGTAATCTCACTCTAGCCCTTGGTGGACACCTGTTCTTTCCACGCACTCTAAAACAGCTGTCAGTCTTCAAACAAGAGGGGTGGCTCGTAATTGACAAGTAGGTAACTTTATAAATCAGGATTTAGACTCATTGGAAAACTTGGAGATTGAGGCAGGGAAAATAATTGCCCAGAACCTGCCTGCAATATCTGGCTCAGCTCAATTTTAACAGCATCATAGTTACCACATCAATTGCTTGAATTATAAAGGAAACATGGATAAGAAACACACACATAATGGTAAACACACACATAATGGTAACACAAGTAGCGCATAAAATAAAACTTTGTTTGGGAAAACTGCTCAACTGATTACCCATGCCACCTTTCTTAGAGTTTTTTGGATATTGATTGCTTAACTAAGGAAAAGACTCGAGTTATATTTATTTCATTTTATAGAGTTTTATTAGCCACCATTAACAGAAATCAATATGCAGTTACCTTTAGCAACCAAACCTGTATTAAAGAATGAAATCAGGTTTGTTTGACAAGAGCTATTTCCCATAAAACCATGTTGACTGGCATTAATTATATTCCTACCCTTAAATTTTCTTATCAGTTGAATCCCATATCAGCTTTCATTATTTTGCCCAGGATTGACGTCAGGGTAACCAGCCGATAGTCACCTGGATCATCCCGTTTTCCTTTTTTAATACTGGTACAACATTGGCACTTTTACGGTCTTCTGGAATTTCCCCAGTATTCCAAAATATATTAAAAGTTAACATTTTCAACCAACTCTTTTATGACTTCTGGGTGCATGGTATTCAGTTTGCTGATTTGAAAAATGTGCAACCCTAATAGATTATGATGTTTAACATTCTTCAGAGTTTACTAATGGACTGGAAAGTAGTTCATCATCTTTACGTGATAGAAGTACTTCATCCTGCTTATTTCTAAATACAGAAGAGAAATATTTGATGAATGCTTCTGCCTTTTCTGTATCATTATTAAACATTTTGCCATCTCCATCTAGCAATGGGATTATATTACTGCTAGGATTTTTTTTGTTCCCAAAAAGCTCCTCCTTATTGTCTTTAGTCGTGCTGGTTATGGATTTTTCTTTCCTAGCAGAGAAAGGCATAACAAGAACCAATGATGGTAGCTGAAGCCAGACAAATTCAAATTAGAAAGTAGGCACAATATTTTAACAGCAAAGGTGATTAACCATTAGAACAAACAACAAAAGGAAGGTGGTAGGTTCTCATATCAATGCCTGGATATGGAAGATATGGATTTACTCAAACACAAGTTACAGGGTTCAATACAGGGGTAGCTACGTGACCTTTAATGACCAGTGATATATAGGAGGTCAGACTAGATGATTAGCTGATTTGTTCCGGTCTTAAATTCTAAGAATCAATTAATCTAGAACTTGCAAGGCAGTATGAACTCATTGCCTAGGGTAGACACATGTACAATGTTTCACGATCTGAATTAATAATAGTAACTTGTTCAGCTTCAAAACTTACTTCACAGCAATCTTGATAGGAATCTGTTACAAAAACAAGGACATACACTGTAATGCTGATAATCTTCATACATATATACGCATGTACCCTTCCTTACTAATTAAAGTACCTCATTTCAAGAAATAGTCAATTGACTGATTTGGGTCATCACCCGAGACACAGTCTCTGTTACTTATCACCATATCTTTGCTCAGCCATCAGCTTTCAACACAGTTACTGTTCACTTCAGTAGCTGACATTGCAAACACAGATGAAGCAGATGACAGTCATGACTGTATAGGTGTGCTAGTGAGCAACCTCAACAGCTGGGAAAGAGAAACGTTCAGTTAAAGGTACCTAGCCAAGATAGGTACTTGATATCATCAGAAGGCTTCCAGGTAGCTGGCCACAGTCTCAGTCATCTCCCCTCCAGATATCAGATGTTTTGAAGGAGTCCGGCCATTTTATCCCATTTCCTGTAGGTGTTACAAGTTGGTTCCACTATTCTCAGAAGCTGACATGCACCAATTAAATGGTGACCCATATTTCTGACACAGATTTTAAATGTCTAACCAAAATGACAGTTGTCACCTCGCATCATCCTGTCAGACAATGAAACATCACTTCTGGATTCTTGCAACTGGGTCTGGAGATTTCCAGTCTCTTCGTACAAAACATCTTGTGCCTAACCAGTTTATGTAACAAAAGTTAGGCCATAGCCATTTGTATAGCCATCTTGGGTCGTACATTGAATACCTGCTGAGACTTAGCTCCAGTCAGCACCCTACTTCCCACAAGTTTTTCCCCAGCAAACTTCACATGGCTATGCTTGCCCGAGTTCCAGTTTTTCTATTTTTCAGAGTAGCAGCCGTGTTAGTCTGTATTCTCAAAAAGAAAAGGAGTACTTGTGGCACCTTAGAGACTAACAAATTTATTAGAGCATAAGCTTTCGTGAGCTACAGCTCACTTCATCGGATGCATTTGGTGGAAAAAACAGAGTAGAGATTTATATACACACACACAGAGAACATGAAACAATGGGTTTATCATACACACTGTAAGGAGAGTGATCACTTAAGATAAGCCATCACCAACAGCAGGGGGGGGAAGGAGGAAAACCTTTCATGGTGACAAGCAGGTAGGCTAATTCCAGCAGTTAACAAGAATATCAGAGGAACAGTGGGGGGTGGGGTGGGAGGGAGAAATACCATGGGGAAATAGTTTTACTTTGTGTAATGACTCATCCATTCCCAGTCTCTATTCAAGCCTAAGTTAATTGTATCCAGTTTGCAAATTAATTCCAATTCAGCAGTCTCTCGTTGGAGTCTGTTTTTGAAGCTTTTTTGTTGAAGTATAGCCACTCTTAGGTCTGTGATCGAGTGACCAGAGAGATTGAAGTGTTCTCCAACTGGTTTTTGAATGTTATAATTCTTGACGTCTGATTTGTGTCCATTCATTCTTTTACGTAGAGACTGTCCAGTTTGGCCAATGTACATGGCAGAGGGGCATTGCTGGCACATGATGGCATATATCACATTGGTAGATGCGCAGGTGAAGGAGCCTCTGATAGTGTGGCTGATGTGATTAGGCCCTATGATGGTATCCCCTGAATAGATATGTGGACAGAGTTGGCAACGGGCTTTGTTGCAAGGATAGGTTCCTGGGTTAGTGGTTCTGTTGTGTGGTGTGTGGTTGCTGGTGAGTATTTGCTTCAGATTGGGGGGCTGTCTGTAAGCAAGGACTGGTCTATCTCCCAAGATCTGAGAGAGCGATGGCTCGTCCTTCAGGATAGGTTGTAGATCCTTGATGATGCGTTGGAGGGGTTTTAGTTGGGGGCTGAAGGTGATGGCTAGTGGCGTTCTGTTGTTTTCTTTGTTGGGCCTGTCCTGTAGTAGGTGACTTCTGGGTACTCTTCTGGCTCTGTCAATCTGTTTCTTCACTTCAGCAGGTGGGTACTGTAGTTGTAGGAATGCATGATAGAGATCTTTGTAGGTGTTTAGTCTCTAAGGTGCCACAAGTACTCCTTTTCTTTTTGAGAATACAGACTAACACGGCTGCTACTCTGAAACCTGTGATTATGCAAGGCACTGAATTTAGCCGTATAGAGTGGAAATCTGTCAACTTCATGAAAAAACTCGCACAGATACAGACAGACATCATCTTCCTCTCCAAATGCAAACAGATGGACATCATACCGAAAGGACTGAAGGTAAAAAATCCATTACAATCTACATACCACACAGACTATGCTGACAGCTTGTGCCACACACTCTCAAGGAAACTGCGGAACCACCTGATCAACATCCTCTACAGCAAACAGGGAAAGATTAAGAATGAGCTCTCAAAACTGGATACACTCATAAAGAACCAACCTTCCACACAAACTTCCTCGTGGCTGGACTTTACAAAAACTAGACAAGCCATTTACAAAACACACTTTGATTCTCTACAAAAGAAAAAGGACACTAAGCTATCTAAACTACTATATGCCACAAGGGGCCACAACAATGGTTCCCGTAACCCACCCAGCAATATTGTTAATCTATCCAACTATACTCTTAGCCCAGCGGAAGAATCTGTCCTATCTCGGGGCCTCTCCTTTTGCCCCTCCACCCCCACGAACATGATACAGTTCTGTGGTGACCTAGAATCCTATTTTCGACGTCTCAGACTCAAGGAATATTTCCAACACACCTCTGACCAACATATTAACCCACAGAGACCTTCCTGCCAACACTACAAAAAGAAGGATTCTAGGTGGACTCCTCCTGAAGGTCGAAACAGCAGCCTGGATTTCTACATAGACTGCTTCCGCCGACGTGCACGAGCTGAAATTGTGGAAAAGCAGCATCGCTTACCCCATAACCTCAGCCATGCAGAACACAGTGCCATCCACAGCCTCAGAAACAACTCTGACATCATAATCAAAAAGGCTGACAAAGGAGGTGCTGTCGTCATCATGAATAGGTCAGAGTATGAACAAGAGGCTACTAGGCAGCTCTCCAACACCACTTTCTACAAGCCATTACCCTCTGATCCCAGTGAGAGTTACCAAAAGAAACTACAGCATTTGCTCAAGAAACTCCCTGAAAAAGCACAAGAACAAATCCGCACAGACACACCCCTGGAGCCAGGACCTGGGGTATTCTATCTGCTACCCAAGATCCATAAACCTGGAAATCCTGGACGCCCCATCATCTCAGGCATTGGCACCCTGACAGCAGGATTGTCTGGCTATGTAGACTCCCTCCTCAGGCCCTTCGTTACCAGCACTCCCAGCTATCTTCGAGACACCACCGATTTCCTGAGGAAACTACAGTCCATTGGTGATCTTCCTAAAAACACCATCCTAGCCACTATGGATGTAGAAGCCCTCTACACCAATATTCCACACAAAGATGGACTACAAGCCGTCAGGAACAGTATCCCCGATACTGTCACGGCTAACCTGGTGGCAGAACTTTGTGACTTTGTCCTGACCCATAACTATTTCACATTTGGTGACAATGTATACCTTCAAATCAGCGGCACTGCGATGGGTACCCGCATGGCCCCACAGTATGCCAACATTTTTATGGCTGACTTAGAACAACGCTTCCTCAGCTCTCGTTCCCTAATGCCCCTACTCTACTTGCGCTACATTGATGACATCTTCATCATCTGGACCCATGGAAAAGAAGCTCTTGAGGAATTCCACCATGATTTCAACAATTTCCATCCCACCATCAACCTCAGCCTGGACCAGTCCACACAAGAGATCCACTTCCTGGACACTACGGTGCTAATAAGCGATGGTCACATAAACACCACCCTATATCGGAAACCTACTGACCGCTATTCCTACCTACATGCCTCTAGCTTTCATCCAGATCATACCACTCGATCCATTGTCTACAGCCAAGCGCTACGATATAACCGCATTTGCTCCAACCCCTCAGACAGAGACAAACACCTACAAGATCTCTATCATGCATTCCTACAACTACAGTACCCACCTGCTGAAGTGAAGAAACAGATTGACAGAGCCAGAAGAGTACCCAGAAGTCACCTACTACAGGACAGGCCCAACAAAGAAAACAACAGAACGCCACTAGCCATCACCTTCAGCCCCCAACTAAAACCCCTCCAACGCATCATCAAGGATCTACAACCTATCCTGAAGGACAAGCCATCGCTCTCTCAGATCTTGGGAGATAGACCAGTCCTTGCTTACAGACAGCCCCCCAATCTGAAGCAAATACTCACCAGCAACCACACACCACACAACAGAACCACTAACCCAGGAACCTATCCTTGCAACAAAGCCCGTTGCCAACTCTGTCCACATATCTATTCAGGGGATACCATCATAGGGCCTAATCACATCAGCCACACTATCAGAGGCTCCTTCACCTGCGCATCTACCAATGTGATATATGCCATCATGTGCCAGCAATGCCCCTCTGCCATGTACATTGGCCAAACTGGACAGTCTCTACGTAAAAGAATGAATGGACACAAATCAGACGTCAAGAATTATAACATTCAAAAACCAGTTGGAGAACACTTCAATCTCTCTGGTCACTCGATCACAGACCTAAGAGTGGCTATACTTCAACAAAAAAGCTTCAAAAACAGACTCCAACGAGAGACTGCTGAATTGGAATTAATTTGCAAACTGGATACAATTAACTTAGGCTTGAATAGAGACTGGGAATGGATGAGTCATTACACAAAGTAAAACTATTTCCCCATGGTATTTCTCCCTCCCACCCCACCCCCCACTGTTCCTCTGATATTCTTGTTAACTGCTGGAATTAGCCTACCTGCTTGTCACCATGAAAGGTTTTCCTCCTTCCCCCCCCTGCTGTTGGTGATGGCTTATCTTAAGTGATCACTCTCCTTACAGTGTGTATGATAAACCCATTGTTTCATGTTCTCTGTGTGTGTGTATATAAATCTCTACTCTGTTTTTTCCACCAAATGCATCCGATGAAGTGAGCTGTAGCTCACGAAAGCTTATGCTCTAATAAATTTGTTAGTCTCTAAGGTGCCACAAGTACTCCTTTTCTTTTTGAGTTTTTCTATTAGCACTTTGCTGATTGCTGAAATATCCAGTTTAAGTATACATAGTTTATACAAAGTCTATCCACATTCTGTGATGCTCTTTATACTTTTTTTAACAGTCCATTATGCAGTAACATAGTCACTGTTGTTCTCAAGCAGGCAAGAACAGCTGTATAAATATTTCATTTCTGTTCTCCTTATTTTAAAAATAATTGTAGGACCACTGTATGTATAGCTGAGGTATGTCAGTGCCTTATTGATCAAACCATTACATTTCTGATTATTTTACTGTGTGATCAAGTGTCCTTATAACACATTATTTGGTTTCAATCACTTTCATTATTGCCTCTTCCAGCATAGCTGTATTTTACTAACTTGTGGTAACAAACATGCTTGATTACAAATACTATCCTTACTTCTTAATGTCATCCCAATTTAAAATAAATCAATATGAACACAACCCCTTCCTTCCTAACAGAAGTCCCCCAAAGGCAAACACTGTCATTAATATTTACATCTGGCATAAAGCTGTATCAATGTTTAGTAACTTTCCTTAAAACTTTTCTGCCAAAATAGTGTATTCAGTTTAGTTCCCTGTATTCAGTGTCCACCCCAAACAGGACTGGAGGGGGTGAAGGTGGCCAGGTAGGTCTATTAACTCCACAGGCTGCACCAGCAAGCAGCTTCAGTTGAGCAGGAAGAGACGGGGCCTATAAAACCAGAAAGCTGGCAATAGACGGGGGCTGTTGCTGGTAAAGGTCAGTCACTCCCTTGGAAGAGGGAGGAGGGTTTGGAGCTGGTACACCCAGAGCAAGGAGGGGATCCAAGAGTGGTAGGAAGCAGTCCAGGGAAGGAGCAGTGAGGGCTGGGAGAGGAAAACCCAGAACTGCTGGCTGGAGGGTCCCTGGACTGGAACCTGGAGTAGTGGGCAGACCCAGGTTTCCCCTGTCACCCACCAGAGCATGGCATAGACTGGCAGGTCAGTGAAAGGGAAGACTTCCTGGGTCACTACAGGAGTGACGGAGACTTTGGAAGACTGTACCCCAGAAGTGGGGGAACATTGTGAGACCTAGCGGGAGGGCTGAGTTGCAAAGAGGATGCTGTGGTTCCCGGAGCAAGAGAGGGGCTTCAGACCAGAGTGAGAGAGACAGAGTGACAGCATGCAACTGCAGACAGGGGTGTCACGCTGAGAGCTAATCCCCAGAGTGACCAGGAGGAGGCCCCAGTCAAGTGGTGAGTGGTGCATCCCATGACACTACTATAGCTGGCAAAATCATATAGTATCTTAATATTTAATATCTATATTTCAATTCATTCATTCAAAGTAGATTAGAGAAAAGGAAAAGGTTAGTTGCTCTTCAACTAACAGTGTGGTTAACAGACTTCCTGACTTGCCGGTGCTCTTTACATGCTCTTGCTAAAGGCTGAAGAAATTCTACCATTGGGATTTAAGTTTCTATTTTCTCAGGTCTTTGTCTTTTCTCTTCTGAAAGGTCTTGATTCCTGGGTAATTCTTAATTAGCTGTCAGGATCCAGGGTGAAGGTAGGCAGGCCTCAGGGCAGTAGCGTGGGAGCCAGGAACCAAAGCCAAGGGTCAGAAGTGGTGGCAGAGTCAAGAGTCAAACCAAAGGTCAGAGCCAGAGTTGGAGTCAGGAATCGGGCCGAGGGTCAATATCAGGTATCAGGGTCAGTGCTGGGATTCCAGGGGTTGACCTGGACTCAGTATCCAAACTGGAGCCAAGGTCAATACCAGCATTTTAGAGGCACAGAAGCGGGGTGATCATGGCAGCTAGCTAGGAATCAACATTGTTGTGGACACTTCCTTGTACTTCCCATGGGCTGATATAGGCTCAAGGAGCTAATCAGGGATCGCTAAGTCCACTGTCAGATCACTGATGGTGGAACGTTCCATGATGTACAACCTCTGCAAATTGTTGGGTGGCAGGAAGCAGCTAGGTTAAAGATGCAGTTGGATGGCAGCATAATGCAGTTGCTTGCCTGGTAGACCTGTAGTTCCTGGGTTCAAGTCTACGGTTGCTTATAATTAGCGATAAGTCATAATTTTGGGAGTTTAGTCACTACATAAGGCACTGATGTAAATGTGACTGAAAACATTTTTTATAATTAATTTAGTATCCCTCCATTTCTCTGTTACAGTTGAGAAGTTTTCTGCAGTAATGTATCTAACCACTACAAAGGATGATCCAATCACTACCCAAAAAATTAAGAGACTAGAGACATAGTATTATAATTGAAATGTATACTGTATAACACATAAAAACTCTATTCATCCTGATGCAAAATGGAGCAGTAGTTTGGCAATAGTTTAACAATGCACAGCAACATTGCACAACAGTTAAGGGAGGAAGTAAAGAATAGGATAGCTAATTGAAACCGCTGTTGGACTGTAGCAATGAAGACTAATTATTGAAGCTGGAAGTTAGCCATGCCACTGGAGCTAACTCTTATCTCTACCTTTCACCTTGCCTCACTTTTATGCCGAAGATACTCAAGTGTGGTGTATCTTTCAACAACATTTTAACATTTGATTCCTCCCTGTCCACCCGCTCTGTCTTTCTTACACAGGTAAACATATGGCTTTGCCACAACTTTTTAGATAATCTCAGAAGAACTTTACTTGGGTAAGACAAGGAGCATCCTTAAACACAACTCCGTATCTTCCACATTTATCTGTAGTTTATCTATAGTGCACTAATCACATAGTACACATCACCTCAGAAATCCTATTTGCCTTCATTCTCTATAACTTTAGTGTCATCTTTGACTCTGGACCATCATTCTCCTTTCGTATCTCCTATTTCTACAAATCTATCACCAGTTCTGCACTCTGTTTAAGCCTATATGTTAAACACTTAAACATTCATCTCCACTCCCCTGGACTATTTCCCACTCTCTTGTCTGTGATTTCCCCAGCTTTGCAGACTCCAGTGTGCAGAGTGTTGCTGCCCTTCTCACACATCTACAGTACAGTCACAATACCTACATCTCATCTAAAACAGAGTACTTCCAATGGCACAAATGCCCTTCGTACTGCAGTTGGGCATTGGTTCTTAACTGATACTGAAATGAGAATGCAGCATACTGAATCACCAGCTCCACTTTCTGCAACATTTCCTAGGTTTTCATGATGGTTTTCTCATGGAAGTATTATCTGGGCTCGAATCCAGTTTAGCTGACAAGATTAGGCAAGATCAGACACTAAGATGGAATTAGCTGTAGAACAAAACTGAAGTTTAGTACATGGCTTTATATTTCATTCTATTTCCATATTAGGAAAAATTCCTAGAGATTAATATCTAGATTCATTAACCACTCCCATTTCAGCACCCCGGGGGAACCATAGCAGTGAGAGGTGGGAAAGACCCACTTTATCGCTGATTCTCAGATTGTTGTCTGTGTACTACTTGCTTGTGTCCTGTAAAGAGTTGGCTGTAAAAGCAGCTAGCAACAAGAAGGAGCCATCGTAACTGTCGTAGATTCATAGATTCATAGATACTAAGGTCAGAAGGGACCACTCTGATCATCTAGTCCGACCTCCTGCACAGCGCAGGCCACAGAATGTCACCCACCACTCCTATGAAAAACCTCACCCATGTCTGAGCTATTGAAGTCCTCAAATCATGGTTCAAAACTTCAAGGAGCAGAGAAGCCTCCCTCCAGTCAACCATGCCCCATGCTACAGAGGAAGGCGAAAAACCTCCAGGGCCTCTCCAATCTGCCCTGGAGGAAAATTCCTTCCCGACCCCAAATATGGCAATCAGCTAAACCCTGAGCATATGGGCAAGATTCACCAGCCAGATACCCAGGAAAGAATTTTCTATAGTAACTCAGATCCCATCCATCTAATATCCCATCTCAGGGGATTTGGCCTATTTACCCTGAATATTTAAAGATCAGTTACTTACCAAAATCCCATTATCCCATCATACCATCTCCTCCATAAACTTATCGAGTAGAATCTTAAAACCAGATAGATCTTTTGCCCCCACTGCTTCCCTTGGAAGGTTATTCCAAAACTTCACTCCTCTGATGGTTAAAAACCTTCGTCTGATTTCAAGTCTAAACTTCCTGGTGGCCAGTTTATACCCATTTGTTCTTGTGTCCACATTGGTGCTGAGCTTAAATAATTCCTCTCCCTCTCCTATATTTATCCCTCTGATATATTTATAGAGAGCAATCATATCTCCCCTCAACCTTCTTTTAGTTAGGCTAAACAAGCCAAGCTCCTTAAGTCTCCTTTCATAAGACAAGTTTTCCATTCCTCGGATCATCCTAGTAGCCCTTCTCTGTACCTGCTCCAGTTTGAATTCATCCTTTTTAAGCATGGGAGACCAGAACTGCACACAGTATTCTAGGTGAGGTCTCACCAGTGCCTTGTATAACGGTACTAAAACCTCCTTATCCCTACTGGAAATGCCTCTCCTGATGCATCCCAAAACCGCATTAGCTTTTTTCACAGCCATATCACATTGGCAGCTCATAGTCATCCTATGATCAACCAATACTCCAAGGTCCTTCTCCTCTTCCGTTACTTCTAATTGATGCGTCCCCAGCTTATAACTAAAATTCTTGTTATTAATCCCTAAATGCATAACCTTACACTTCTCACTATTAAATTTCATCCTATTACTATTACTCCAGTTTACAAGGTCATCCAGATCCTCCTGTATAATATCCCGATCCTTCTCCGAATTTGCAATACCTCCCAGCTTTGTATCATCTGCAAACTTTATTAGCACACTCCCACTTTTTGTGCCAAGGTCAGTAACAAAAAGATTAAATAAGATTGGTCCCAAAACCGATCCCTGAGGAACTCCACTGGTAACCTCCCTCCAACCTGACAGTTCGCCTTTCAGTAGGACCCGTTGCAGTCTCCCCTTTAACCAATTCCTTATCCACCTTCTGATGTTCATATTGATCCCCATCTTCTCCAATTTAACTAATAATTCCCCATGTGGCACGGTATCAAATGCCTTACTGAAATCTAGGTAAATTAGATCCACTGCATTTCCTTTATCTAAAAAATCTGTTACTTTTTCAAAAAAGGAGATTAGGTTGGTTTGGCACGATCTACCTTTTGTAAAACCATGTTGTATTTTGTCCCATTTACCATTGACTTCAATGTCCTTAACTAATTTCTCCTTCAAAACTTTTTCCAGGACCTTGCATACTACAGATGTCAAACTAACTGGCCTGTAGTTACCTGGATCACTTTTTTTTCCTTTCTTAAAAATAGGAACTATATTAGCAATTCTCCAATCATTCGGTACTATTCCTGAGTTTACAGATTCATTAAAAATTCTTGCTAATGGGCTTGCAATTTCAGGTGCCAATTCCTTTAATATTCTTGGATGAAGATTATCTGGGCCCCCCGATTTAGTCCCATTAAGCTGTTTCAGTTTCGCTTCTACCTCTGATATGGTAATATCTACCTCTATATCCTCCTTCCCATTTGTCATGCTACCATTATCCCCAAGATCCTCTTTAGCCTTATTAAAGACTGAGGCAAAGTATTTGTTTAGATATTGGGCCATGCCTAGATTATCTTTAACCTCCGCTCCATCCTCAGTGTTAAGCGGCCCCACTTCTTCCTTCTTAGTTTTCTTCTTATTTATATGGCTATAGAACCTTTTACTATTGGTTTTAATTCCCTTTGCAAGGTCCAACTCTACTCGACTTTTAGCCTCTCTGACTTTATCCCTACATCTTCTGACCTCAATTAGGTAGGTTTCCTTGCTGATCCCTCCCATCTTCCACTCCCTGTATGCTTTCTGCTTCTTCATAATCACCTCTCTAAGATGCTTGCTCATCCAGCTTGGTCTACAACTCCTTCCTATGAATTTTTTCCCCTTTCTTGGGATACAGGCTTCCGATAGCTTCTGCAGTTTTGATTTAAAGTAATCCCAGGCCTCAACTGCCTTTAGATCCATAAGTTCTTCAGTCCAATCCACTTCCCTAACTAATTGCCTTAATTTTTGAAAGTCAGCCCTTTTGAAATCAAAAACCCTAGTTGCAGATTTATTTTTGTTAATCCTTCCATTTAGTTTGAACTGAATTAGCTCATGATCACTTGAGCCAAGATTGTCCCCTACAACCATTTCTTCTATGAGGTCCTCGCTACTCACCAAAATTAAATCTAAAATGGCATCCCCTCTAGTCGGTTCAGCAACTACTTGTTGAAGGAATCCATCAGCTATTGCATCTAGGAAAATCTGAGCCCTATTATTATTACTAGCACTGGTCCTCCAGTCTATATCTGGGAAGTTAAAGTCTCCCATGATCACGCAGTTTCCATTAGTATTTACTTTATTAAAGACATCAAAAAGGCCTCTATCCATAACCAAATTAGATCCCGGAGGTCTATAGCACACCCCAAGCACTATCATAGGAGAGGCTTTACTAGTTTTCTTCCCCAATGTAATTTTTGCCCAGACAGACTCTGTCTTATCCATTGCATCGCTTCTTATTTCTTTACATTCTAACTCATCGTTGATATACAATGCTACTCCACCCCCTTTACCTTTGTTTCTGTCTTTCTGTCTTCATTAAGTAGAGAGGGAAGAAAGGAAGCAGCTGCCACAGCAGGACCAAGTCCCACCAGCTGAACTGGAGCTGCCAACCACACCCAGGAGTCATGAGACGGCTATCACGCCCAGCAGGAGAGGAATGCCAAAGGCAGGTTGGAACCAGGCAGAGTGGCAAAATTTTCTAACACTTGTTTGGACACTCATATAGATTTGATTATAAAAAGGCAAATAAGGTTAAACTCTTTGAACATGAGCAGGAATAATTTACAATATAAATATGGGTAGTTTCCTCTTACAGAGAGAGAGAGAGAGAGAGAGAGAAAGAGACCCTAAAATAGCTAAATGTGAATTAGAACATGCCAAACAAGCTGAAGAGATTCTGCAGTAGAGCCCCTATTTTATGAACTAATTTGGGATTGAGGAATTCATAAAATTGAACGTCTCAAAATTTACAAGTAATTATGGTACGTAAGTTAATTTATTAATTGTTCAGTGGTAGTGTATGTAACAAATGGTAACAAATGTATACAATATGCCTATTACAGTCTTGCTCTGAGTGCGCATAACCTCTGCTCGCTGCTCAAATACATACATGGGTACCTTGTTGTTCAAGGGATAAAAAGAATTTATATATCCATTCATAAGATCTGTGGTCATAAAATAAATGTTCTACTGTACTTAGAAAAAAGCAATTATTATATAACCTAATTTATCAAATGAGAGGCCACAAAGTACAGCCCTGCTATAAAACTACTATGATGAAACCAGCATTCCTACATTGAACAAAGTAAGAATGCAGATAGGAGTTTGCTGTCTGGATGGAGTTAGTTGTCACACACTAGCAGAAGAAGAAAACTGGTATTGCTGTAGAAAGAAGACTTCGCTAAAAATGAAATCCTGACAAATACGAATTGTTCAAAGGGAATGTGAACAATTACCGAAATGGTAGAAATACTGAACTGTTTAGCAATCAAAGCATATCTCAGTTTAACCCTTTTACTAAAACAGACAATTCTGAATTTAAGTCTTGCATCATAATAATGTACAAGAGTGATTTCCCTTGGAACTCACGTAGATTGGAGGGACAGACCTGACCTACTTCTAGTTATACAAATTGTCCTTCTTTCTAGTTTTTTGAATGGGTTGAGTAGCATAGTGAGAACTTTTTTCCTCTAAGAGATGCATTTATAAGCATATGTTACTAAAAATCTGGAATAAATTACGCTGTTTGGCTCTTGAAATGCTTTGAAAGAAGTCATTGTTCAAACACGTTTAATTCCATTCCAATCCACTAAAAGCGACATAGGATTTTTTGTAAGCAATGAAAAAGAAATAATTAAGCATACGTAGATTTGCATGAAACCCATTTTCTGAACTCTCACTCATGTAAAACAGCAACACACGGTAGGGTAACTTATGGCACATATATCATTGTGTTACAAACCAAATTAAACATGTATTGGGAAAAAATAACCTGGGCAATTATGCTGTGTCTACATAAATTCCTGTGTATTGTTTGTTTATGTGCACCCATGGAGCATCTGGAGATCTCTTGGGATGAAAAACTGTATATAAACATAAACTGATCACTGTAAAACCATTACACTGTGACCAAAAAAATAAATAAAACTAACAGGATGTGCTAAATTAAATATGTAGATATTGTACGATGTAAGGTAGTGGCATTGTACAGTATCTTGCAAACAGCATAAAGAAATATTAAATTCTTTACATTTGCACAGAACCTTATAATCTCAAGGCACTTAACAAATATAATTTATTGAAGTATAAAAACATCTCTTTAAGGTAGGTGTTAATCATATTTTACAAATAGGGAAACTGAGGCATGGGAAGTGTTGTCTTGAGGGGGAGGGAGTGTTGGTCATGATGAGGGAGCCAGGGGGGCAAAGCAGGGCCACCCCCTGTGCACCAGGCTGCAACACCATTCATTCAATTTTGGCCCTGTCACTGGTTTGCACTGTACATAATAATATACTTAAGTCTTCATGTGCCACTGGTTTATGCAATGCTGCATATATGGAAGATACTGCACAATGAGTAAAATGTTTCAATGTCCATATTTTATGGAAAATGCATGGGTCCACCTTAAAACACACACTGGACTGTTGACATAAACATTTATAATTAAATTGTAAATACAAGGTATTTAGAAACAAAGTCCCATTTTATACAAACTGGAAACCTTTAATAGCCTTAAGAGCAAGAATTAAGTACAAAATACTCCATCTGTGCTCTGGATTTAGTCGGTATCTAAACCCATTTTCTAGTCTTCACTTTACTATGGGCTGCTTTTTGACATCCTTCAGAAGGAGCAAGATATTGCTCCATGTAAATGGGGCTGGCAGAATGTTATCCTATATAATCAGACTGCTTGATTATTAGTATTCCAGTATCCCTACTTACATAATATTTCTGCAAACTGTTGGATTTTACACAGAGGCATTAGGTTCATGATTGGAAAATCTTGAAAAAGATGTCATTAGGTACTCCAGAAGAACCATGAAAAAGCAGGTGGTCTTCAGACTCTTATCATATTCCTTAACAAGGCTTCCCTCAACCCAGTCACACACTCTTCTTTACTTATCAACAATATAATGGGCAGAAGGGTTGCTTGAGATTATGCCAATTTGGAAAATAAACCCTGGCCAAAGCTCTCTTATGCCTTCTGGTCTGCCTTGTCTTTGAGAGACAATAAACCCCTTTCATAGGGGACCATGAGTGTCATCCACAAAACAATTTAGGTGCCTAAACACCAGAGTTAGGCACCTAGAACCCCAGCCACTGCACCACTTCAATCCATGACACTCCTGCCTGGCTGCTGCCCCTTGTAAGCACCTAAACTCACTCAGTACCTAACTTTCTGCTGTAGAAATTCCATAGACACCTAAGTTTTAGCTCCTGGGGCATTGCACTGCTGCTCCACTCTAGGTTTCCAGCTGCCTGTCTCCCACCTAAGCCCTGGAAAGATTCAAGAAGCCAGGGAAAGACAGGCAAGGCCTGATCTGAGAGGCAGCCTCTGAGCATGCTTAACAGATTGGATCTCAGTTATGGTGGTGGCGACACCCAGCTTTTTTTAACCCAGAGATTGGAGCACTTGCATGGGATCTGGGAGACCCAGGTTCAGTTCCCCCTCCAGGTGAGTGCGTAACAACTGGGCTAGAAGCTATAAGGTGGGAGGCACCTGCATGTCCTCCCGTTTTGTATGAAGTAAGGCAGGTTCCCACAAGAAGCAGCTTAGGTGTCTAAGCCACCTAATTCCAGGTGGTTGGTTCCTGTTTGTGGATCACTAAGCAGAGATAGATACCTCCCTGCAGCTTAGACATAGATGTCTAACTCCATGAGATGGGTGGGGCTTAGCACAACCCCCTGTCATCAGCATCTCCCATTGGCTAGCTTAGGCAGCTCCCCGACCAGTGTGATGGCTTTTGTGGCTCTCATTCTTAGGCACCTCTCTCTCCCTTCATTGTATAGAGAGCCTAGCATTTTAACTCAGTTTTGTGGATTACAGTGTTGTTCCTTTGATTTTTCTAGGTTCCTAAATGTTAGGCACTGTGATACCCAGCACTGCAACGTCTAAGTCCTTTCATGGGTTCTACTTGCCACCCAGTGCATCCCATCATTAGTCCTCTCCAAAATTCAAGTTCAGATCTAGATATCAAAGACCCTTCTGATCCAGAGCTGCTAGAGACTGAGGGTATGTCTATACCACAAGCATTTGAGCAGCACTACAGCTCAAGCACTGTAGCATAAACCCTTGCTACCATGACAGAAGAATTTTTTTGGTCCCTGTAGTTAATTCACTCCACTCAAGAGGCAGTAGCCAGTCAACAGAAGAATTCGTCCATTGAGCTAGCTGTGTCTACACTGGGTCAGCTTAACTATGTTGCTGAGAGATGTGAAAAATTGTAGCTAGGTCGACTTACGTTTTAGGTGTAGAACAGGCCTTGAGCAAGGAAAAGTTTGCAAAATCAAAAGACAAGGCAGCCATCCCCTCTTCCACTAAAGGGCAGAAATAAAGAGTGTGTACCACTAACTGTAGTTTGTAGCCACATGTTTGGGGTGCCCCGTGCCTTTGGCATCAAATCACTACACTCTAGAAACCATTGACTTTTGTGGCTGCACATATGACCTGCCCTGCACTGGAGAGGAAGGCTCAGAACTGAGGATTTATAAGGAACCATGGCCTCAGCCAGCTTTCAATATCTTCATCTTAATCAGTAAGATTAAGATCTAGTAAAGATGCTGAAGAAAAGGGTACATGGTAGAGACTGCCCTCTAATTACTCAAAGATCCATTTTATTGTAAGTACCTTTCTCTGACAACTAGTGAAGATTATCTAGTTAGCAGTAACAATTCTCAAAGGAGGTGTGTCCGAGGGCAGGTCTACATTACGGTAGGGATTGACGCTCTGAGATCAATCCACCAGCAGTTGATTTCATGGGTCTAGTATAGACCGCCAAATGGACAGCAGATCGCTCTCCAGTTGACCCCTGTACTCTACCCCCATCAAGAAGAGTAAGGTAAGTCCACAGGAGATTTTCTCTCGTCAACCCCACGTGGTGTAGATCCCACGGTAACCCGACATAAGGTATGTTGACTCCAGCTACGTTATTCATGTAGCTGGAGTTGCATAGCGTAGGTCAACTTACTGCAGTAGTGTAGACATAGCCGGATGAACAACTAGTTAAAGACTAAAGAGATTGTTCTCTCTCACTCTGTGTCCACCATGTATAGATAAAGGAACAATAATTTATTGAAGGAGGAAAGCACCTTATTGTAACAGCTCTCACAACATGCAATTAAAAGACCACTGAAGGATAAGGAAGCCCATTATACAAATGACTTAAGGATAAGGTTGGAGGTAGTATAACAGATCCTATTTTTCCCTGTAAATAAGCTATCATTTTTTCATTCTGGGCTTTAGGTCTGCAGGAGCTCGGCCTGACAGACAGAATGTATTTTTAAGATATATGGATAATACCCTTTTAAACTATAACTTGTGAGAGGAGATATGTTGGAAAGGCCCAGTCATGAAGAAATAATGTTTCCAGTTATTAATTGAAGAGCATTGTTATTAGTTTACAGCCTTGTTTTTGCTAAACATAATTTGATTTGGTAAATCACTCTGAGCCTGACCTCCAGATAATAGCTTAGAGGAGATAAGGTTTGCAGCATGTACTTTAGAATCATTACATTTTATCTTAGATTTTTTTTCCAGAGTCATACTTCAGAACATCCCCCAACTCTTCCATTAAAAACAAATTAATCTGGCTGTTATTATGAATGTTGTAATAAAGGCAATGAGTAATGGTCTTTAACAATCTACCATGCTTCAATACATATACTGTGTATGAGAGACACAGCTGGATCCCATCACATCAGTGAAAATAGGGACTTTGAATTTGTCTATGTACTTAAGTGGCCCCTCTCTCCATAATATCTGAGCTGTTCCCAACCATAAATGAATTTATTCTCACAACGTCCCGGTGAGATAGGTAGTAGTATGGCTCCCATTTTACAGATGGTGAATAGAAGCATAGAGAAATTAAGTGATTTCCCAAAGTACCCAAAGTCATATAAGAAACCTGTGGCATAGCCAGGAATGAAACACACATCCCCTGAATTCCAGCCTAGTCCCTTAATCCTAACACCATCCTTCCCTCATTATTGGAATGCATTTTAATAGCCCTCCACTGGTTTCATCCCCATTAAATTCTATAGTTTCCTTTCATAATAGCTGCATTGATAAGTAACACTTGTACCATCGCTGGTTGACTAATAGACCATCCCATCTCGAGAGACGATGATCTGGCCTCAGTTATACATGCCTTCATCTCCTCCTGTCTGAACCACACATCTGTGCATGAAGCCTTCACACCTTAGGAAATTCTAGCTATAATGGAATGTTGCAGTGCCCCTCAATAATACATGCCACCATGAATACCTCAAGCCACTCTCTACACTGGCTTCCCATAATATATCAAATCAAGTTCAAGGCTTTAGTATCAAGGCACACAATTGTCTGGACCAAGTGCATCTAAAAGGCCACCTACAGGTCCAGGATGAGGACTGTGATCAATTAACAAAGCCACTCTGGCACAATGGAACGTTCTACCAGAAGGATAAAGTTTATCTGTGCAGTAAACAGAGCTTTCTTGGGGGCTGCGCTGAGCAAACACCCCCAGGACTCATCACAAACCTCACCACTTTCTACTCCAAGTGCAAGGCCCATTTCTTTTCCCTGCCTTTGCTAATATAAACAAACAATAGCACAGGTACATTTATATCTTAAAAATAAAATCACTAAAACAAAACATTACACTTTTCACACAGATCTTCCCTGGAGAGCTATGATCGAGTGCTATAAATCATGAATGGTACCAGGAACATGAACAGGGAAGTGTTGTCTACCCTAAACATAACACACAAACCAGCGGTCACCCAATGAAATTAATAGGCAACAGGTTTAAAACAAACATAGCAAAGTATTTCTTCACACAAGGCACAGTCAACTTCTGGAACTCATTGCGGGGGATGCTGTGAAGGCCAGAAGTATAACTGGGTTCAAAAAAGAATTAGACAAGTTCATGGAAAATTAGTCCATCAGTGGCTATTAGTCAAGATGATCAGGATTCAAACGCAAGCTCTGGGTATCCCTAAACCTCTGACTGCCAGAAGTTGGAACTGAATGACAGGGGATGGATCACTCAATAACTGCCCTGTTCTGTTCATTCCCTCTGAAGCATCTGGCTCTGGCCACTGTCAGAAGCCAGGCTATTGGGCTAGATGGAGCAATGAGTTGACCTAGTGTGGCTGTTCTTATGTTGAGAAGAAAGAGAGAATGAATCACCGATGTTAATTACATCCCTTAGTACACTACCACAAGGTGCTCAGATACTTCAGTAATGATGGTGGTATAAGGACCTATACAGAATAGAATAATTAGGCTGGTAAGGCACCTTCATGTCTAGTTGTCTAGTGCCCCTTTATATATTTAAATGCTGAATTAAGAGGAAATATTTTTCCTATTTGGTGTCTTACTGGAAAGTACTTTCCAAAAGTGTAATGTCCTCATCCACTGGCCAAAGGTCTTTACTAATCCCATTTATTATAGTTTCATAATATTCATTAGTGCAGAATCTGACACAGATCGAGCATCCTCCGAACACTTTGCCATATCAGTCAATGTCAGGGTATCTCCAGTTCATTTTTATATGTAGCTTGAAGACTGGTTTTTTTGTGACTACAACGGTGTCTCTATACTGGTCATTAATCATTAGCACCGACTTTTTTTCCATTTTCTTAACAAAAGTTTCTTTGCACTGGATAGATGTAGTAATAATAACCATAATATGTCCACTCCAGAAGGCTTAGCATCTAGAACTGTTGACTGTGCCTTTATATTTTCTGTCTTATTCCAGTACTAATTCCAATATTACTAAAAGAGAATGTTTCCCCTTTTACACCATTTCTCTGAGTCCTTAACTTCTGCCTTTAAAACAGATGCTGGGTCAATGACGCAACTGTGAGCCACAACAATTTTCTTTTTAACCTAAATAAGGCACTGGTATTATTTAGCAATGTTTTATTATATTAGCGCTGAAATTTCTATAATCTTTGTTCAGGGCCGGCTCCAGGCACCAGCGAACCAAGCAGATGCCTGGGGCGGGCAAATGTAAAGCGGCGGCAATTCAGCGGCGGGGCCACAACTCTTCTTCAGTCGCACCATCACTCCGCCTCCGTGTTTGGCAAACAGGATTCCGCCTCCTCATTCAGCGGCAAGTTTTTTGGGTTTTTTTTTTGCCACTTGGAGTGGCAAAAACTCTGGAGCTAGCCCTGTCTTTGTTTTAATTTAAGATAACCTGAACTGGAGGTAAAGACTATTAAAGAGGGCCAAATCAGGCATCCATGTAACATGCTTCTTCTTTAATTAAAAGCAAGAGCATTGCAGGTCCTATCCCCAAAATGTCCTGCAAAGGGAATGGCATGGGAATGCAGTGCACTAAACCAGCTGAGCGTTTGGTTAAACAACCAAAATGACTTATCTAAATAAATCATGAAGTTTTCCTTCCAGCAATTTCATAAGAAGGGCCTAGAGCTCATTCTTTCACATTGTATGGTGATTTCATTTATCAACAACTAATTTCTTTAAGCTATTTCTGCTAAAATCTTCATTTACAGTCTAAACAAAGTGTATAGTACAGTTTCTAGGAAATGGAAAAAAGTAATTTTTTTTATTTTATCGTAAGAACACAATCCTTTGAGTGAATGGTGATATTATGTATAATCAATTTCAGAAGTGGACCTCTGCCCCCAAACTGCCAACATGGCCAATATCGACTTCTAGCAGTCACAGGTTCTTGAATATCTAATGGTAGGTTTTCCAAACTACGGAATACATCTCTGGACACTGAAATACTCTCAGCATCCAAATCAGATGACCTGAAGTCAAGCTACAAGATTCCCTCTATTATTTCTGTTTTGTCTTCTTGATGTTATGTTAGATTGTGAATAGCGTTTGGCATAGCAATTTCCCCATCTCCTTCTCCATCAAAGCACCAAACTCGTATTTTCCCTTTAATAAATGTGCTAAACATCTTATAACATCATAATTATTTTTGCATCGTGTGCATTCATTATTTTAAGTGGGAAATATATAATTCAGTTAACCAACACAGCACTACCTGCCATGCCACAAAATAATTATGTGAATACAAATCAAAATATCTCAATATTTCTGCTTAAAATTGACTCAATTTGAGACCATTCTTTTAGGTGAGCACATTTAGAGAGTTACATTGGTCAAAATACAAAAAGCAGGTCCAAAAGTTACACCTGAATGTGTGCTGTCTTGCTTATAACAACATGATTCATCTTGCAACACTGGTTACATGAGTTTAGAAAATACTTACTTAAGGAGTTTGGTGCAGTGCCCAGTAAACCAGTTTCAATGTATTGCACTGAGATAATAGTTGGACTAATATAATAGCACCTTGTTTAAAGAGAACTGAGAGTGACCCTCAAAAGGAAGGACGCACCCAAAAGTTCAAATGTTTACCTGACATCATCAGGTCTGTCAACTAGGTGTCTCATGAGGGAAAAGTTGGGATGAAAATATTGAAGAGACTAGCCATTGAGATGGAGATTTGATGCATCTTGTACCAACCAGATAGCCAAATTCTGCAAGGTAATGAGTACCCCCAACTCTCATTGACTTCAATGGCAGTTAAGGATGCTCAGCACCATGCAGATTCAGGTCCAGAATGAGAGAGAGGCAAGTGAACATGAAGAAAATAAAACCAAAGCTAAAAGAATACGGTCAAAACTCAAAAAAAAAAAAAGATTTGAACGTAGATATAAGCAAAAATACTAGCTGTAGGGGGGGATCTCTCTCTTTTTTTTTTAATCTGAACTGGTTTTTTTTTTCATCCCCACTAAAAAAGAAGAGAAAATAGGTCACTAATGATCACTAGTGTCACTGGAATGCAAAAAGTACTACAGACTGAAGAATCTGGAGGGCATTCGCTCTCTGCATTGGACAGTTCAAGCAAATTCATATAATTACGTATTTATTTTGAACTTTTCAGTAATCTAAATGCATTTGAAGTAATTTATTTTTTAAAAGTATAAAAATGTCCTTTAGAATAAGATACTGGAGCCCCCATATTCTAAAAGGACAAGTACAAGGCTATGAGCCAAGAATTCTTTAGTTCTGTCCCACTCTGTCAGTGATTGGCCTTAATACTTGAGTTAAGATTCATAACATTCCTATGAGGTAGACAAAATATGATAGTCCTTATTTTGCATATTGGGAAACTCATAGCCTAATAGCTTGATTTACACAAGGTTAGATAGCAAACCAATGTCAGAACCAGGTGTATAGAGTCCCAGTTCATACCCAGCCTATTACAATAATAAGACAAAAGAATGCACATTCGTAGGGTATCAGTGCATTTCTTGAATACAATGTGTGGTATGAGGCCAAAGACTGAGTGCCTGCAACCACCAGAGAAGTGCACTAATAGCCTATTTAATACAACTTACTGTGGTTCATTGGTATTAGAACATAACTAATTAATTTTACATTTCATTTAAAAACATTTGGGAGGTTTCTGTAGTGCTTCCTTCCATTAGGAAAAGTATTTCCTATTAAAAATGATAAAATCATAGGGAAAAGTATTATAAGTACTCTCTTACCTTTACTGTGTTGTATATATTAGTATTTTACTCTCTCTCTCTCTCTTTTTTTAAAAATGTACCTTGGACTGTTTGCGTCCCTTCTATCCTATTCCCAGGAGCCCAGCTATCTTGTTCAACACCAGTTACTAGCCAATTTGATTGACTGTATTTTATGAAATCTATATTTGGCACATTGAACCAGCACTCACTAGCTTTTCACTTGTACTTTGAGGGGAGGAGACAGTGTAAAATTGTCATTTTCTCCTTTCTCTGTCTCCTCCTCAAAGTGCCTCTCTTAATCCCATACCCATAGTGCCTTTTTATCTTTGTCCTCCCTTTTTTCTCCACACACCTTCATTTAACATAGTAAATAGATGAAGGCATTATTTTAGTGTTTCACTGATGAGGTCACAGCTATTAGGTGTTTCACTGTTTGGACACAGACATCTGCAAGAAGGCCTAACCATCCAATTAGCATTCCCAACCAGATGCCGGGCCTGATCTATGCTACAAAGTTAGGTCGATATAAGTCATCTTGCATCAACCTATCTGTGCATATGCCTACACTCAAATTTGTCTCTAGCTGATGTAAGTTAAGCCCTGTTAAGATGATGCAGTAAGACTAGCTCCCCAAACAGCATTGAGTCCAGGGTTTCTGTGCACAATAACACTCATTGGATGAAGAGAGAGGAGATTTGGATTTCACTAACAACATAATCTTAAATTGACAATGAATATGCTATTGCTGCATTGAATGAATAAAAGTACCATTTCAATGGCAGAATACATTGCTATTTAGAATTAGAGTACCTTTGAGCCAGGGGCAGTTTAGGTGCCCAGAAAGCCAGATGAATTCCATCAGACATAGATTAGCTCACAGCTTCTCCATGGGTTCAGTCTGAATTCCACTGTCTTATTGTTTTTGTCCTGAGAATACTCTTCTGAATGTCCTAATTCATTTTTTTCCTTTATTAAATTGACATCAATTTGAAATCTAGTCATTTTCACAATATGAGTTAAAATGAGTTGCTTCAGACACTTATACCTGCCCCGGTTCTTTCCCTGTTCCTAGGTGAAAGGCCTACCCAAACGGGGAAATTAGTATATTTTGTCTTTTAAACTGTTGTTACAGTAATATGAAAACTGAGCATGCCCTAGATTATGCATACCTGAATCTAATAACAAATACATCATGGAACCTCAGTCTGGATATAAAAATATTACAAGATAATGCAGTGTGGGGCATTACACCATACACCATAAGCAAACTACTAGATAAATACTACCCTCCTGTAAAACTATTTGACAGTATAATCCAACCCATTCCGCTATCTGAAAGTAAAATGATTGGGGGGCGAGGGCGTTACCCAATAGGTACTCCAGCAACAATGGTTACAGATCAGAAGTGAATTGATTCCCACTACTAACCAACAGACAGAAAAACCCATTCAATTTCTAATTCCATCTCAGCCAAAATAGCAAACATTCCCTCCATTGCAAAAAACTCTCTCTCTCTGCATCCAAAAACATCTTTGTAGACATGGGGAGCATTTGCAGAGTTGCAATTCATTCCTGCCCATTGCTTGTTCCTCCATGAAGCCCAGCCTCGTCATGTCCCTGCATACAACATCCTGACATCTAGTCAGTGGTTGGCCTCTAAGTCTGATGGACTGACCTTGATGATCAAAAATTAAATCCATTCTCTGGATTCAACAACTGTAAATAACAGTGAACTATATCCAAAACTAAAACATACTCAAGATTGTAAATTGACATCTAAAACACCCATCTTTGAGCCACTGGGAGAACAAATAAAAAACAGCAACAAGTTATATTTGCTACAGATCCCTAGAACAAAACTTTCACACTAGCAGCCTATCTAACTATGAAAACAAAGCCAGACTCTCACCAAATACAAAACCTGTGACTGAAGCCAAGAGGTGAAAAAGGGGATGCACAAACTGCAGTCCAAAGTCAGTGACAAAACGACTGTAAAATCACTGTGATAGAGAAGTTTCAGAGTAGCAGCCGTGTTAGTCTGTATTCGCAAAAAGAAAAGGAGTACTTGTGGCACCTTAGAGACTAACAAATTTATTTGAGCATAAGCTTTTGTGAGCTACATGAAGTGAGCTGTAGCTCACGAAAGCTTATGCTCAAATAAATTTGTTAGTCTCTAAGGTGCCACAAGTACTCCTTTTCTTTTTGTGATAGAGAAGAGGCTGAGAAAGAGAAACAGTTTCTACTCCAGTGCCATGAGAGTGCCTGTTCTCACTTTCAGGTGATGTTGTAAACAAGAAATGGGCAACATTGTCTCCTGCACATCTAAACAAACTTGTTTGTCTGAGCAACTGGCTGAAAAAGAAGTAGGCCTGAGTGGACTTGTAGGCTCTAAAGTTTGACATTGTTTTATTTTTGAATGCAGGGTTGTTTTTGTGCATAATTCTACATTTGTAAGTTCAACTTTCATGATAAAGAGATTGTACTACAGTACTTGTATTATGTGAATTGAAAAATACTATTTATTTTTACAGTGCCAATATTTCTAATAAAAAATAAATATAAAGTGAGCATTGTATACTTTGTATTCTGTGTTGAAATTGAAATAAATATATTTGAAAATGTGGAAAACAACCAAAAATATTTAATAAATGGTATTCTATTATTGTTTAACAGCGTGATTATTTATGCAATTAATTTTTTAATCGTGTGATTAATCATGATTAATTTTTTTAATTGAATAACTGTTAAAATGATTTTATATTGCAAAACATTGTATTTTAAATATGTTTTATTGTTATATTTTGTGTATTTTCATTTTGGTTACTGATAGCTGTCCTTTATAAGAACAGGCTATGATACTTATTATAGGGTTTATCTGAAGGAGACTGAGCAGTATGAGGGAGACTTTGCTCATTACACCAGAGACAGAAGGACTCTACCTGTGCAAGTTCAAAAAAGGTCATAATTTGATTAATAAAAGTGACTTTCCAGAAAGTAAGTCTCATTCTCCAGGGTGTAACATTAGTACTTATTGGGTTCCTTAGGACAACATTGCTAATGTTCTACAGAGCCTGTCAGCTGTAGGTCACCCATATGAATCCAGCTTAACTCAACAGGAATTAAAAATCCCATCTAATGGATGTTAAGTGACCTCTATATGAAATGAAAAGGAGTACTTGTGGCACCTTAGAAACTAACAAATTTATTTGAGCATAATCTTTCGTGAGCTACAGCTCACTTCATCGGATGCGTTCTACATGTATTCATCAAAAGCTTATGCTCAAATAAATTTGTTAGTCTCCAAGGTGCCACAAGTACTCCTTTTCTTTTTGTGAATATAGACTAACACAGCTGCTACTCTGAAACCTGTCTTTATATGAAATGAGTGGGTCTTAGCTCTAGCTCCCACAAATGCACCACCACACTTTGTGCTAATTGGAAGACTTTACCAGAGAGGCCAGGAACGTCATGGTCCTTAGAGACTAAATGGCCCCTGTTAGAATAAATTCCCTCCATATCAAGGTTGAGGAACACTGGCATGAAAGTATGTATGGGAAGCTTGCCCTGTTGCTCCCCTGTGAATAAAAGCAATGGTTTCATTCACCAGGCCTGCACAAACACTATATCCATACAATATTTTTTAAAGCCGGAATGTATGTGTAGTGGGGACACGTTCGCCTGGCTCCCTCTTGTGGCCAAAGGTATTTCCATGTTGCTATCTCATCAGGGGCCTACAGAAGTGGCCTATAGTTTTTTCTCAGGGTAATCATCAGCCCTCCCCTGAAACTGGATCAGTAGGCCAAAGTAATTCAAAGTAGTCCTCAGTGTCCTAAACACAACGTCCATCATCGCAACCCCACAGTTCATACCCAACTCCAATGCTCCTGTTGACCATGGAGCCTTGGCTTAAAGAGCCAGTACACCCTGTTACCATACGGTTGTATGTAACTTAGTTGAAGCTATGCAAATGAGCTTGTTAAACAATTTACATAAAGTGTCACACATGGGGCTGCACAAAACTTGGCTGCTATGGCTAGTCTGTATTGCATTAAATCAACCTCAAGGCAGATTCCACTTTGCTATTTTATGCTATTTGCTGCAATAGTGCCCTTTTCAATAACTATGCAAGCTAACTTCCACTAGCTCTGGTAACCTTGTGCATGTCTTGCAATGAACAAAATGCAAACTAATTTTATGGTAGTGGATGACCATGTCCATTGTATCTTCTTTTCTAGTTGTAGTAAAATAATGTTCCCACACTTTGCTGAATGTATCAGTTGTACTAGAAAGGGTACTCTGCCATGTACATTGATCAAAATGTACAGTCTCTATGTAAAAGAATCAATGGACACAAATCAGACGTCAAGAATTATAACATTCAAAAACCAGTCGAAGAACACTTCAATCTCTCTGGTCACTCGATTACAGACCTAAAAGTTGCAATTCTTCAACAAAAAAACTTCAAAAACAGACTCCAATGAGAGACTGCTGAATTGGAATTAATTTGCAAACTGGATACAATTAACTTAGGTTTGAATAGAGACTGGGAGTGGATGGGTCATTACATAAAGTATAACTAATTCCCCATGTTTATTCCCCCCCCCCCCCCCACTATTCCTCAGATGTTCTTGTCAACTGCTGGAAATGGCCCACCTTGATTATCACTACAAAAGGTTTTCTTTCCCTTCTCCCCACTGCTCTCCTGCTGGCAATAGCTCATCTTACGTGATCACTCTCCTTACAGTGTGTATGGTAACACCCATTGTTTCATGTTCTCTATGTATATAAATCTCCCCACTGTATTTTCCACTGAATGCATCTGATGAAGTGAGCTGTAGCTCATGAAAGCTTATGCTCAAATAAATTTGTTAGTCTCTAAGGTGCCACAAGTACTCCTTTTCTTTAACCACAAAGAGTAATTCATACTTCAGTCTTGAAACCTAATGTTGTCCAAAGCAATTACATTAAATTTTCCCAATCTCATGTTGGTTCTGTGTTCCATGGGATTCTGCTGCTTTTTGGTGCTAGCATTCAAAAGTCCTCTCTCAACTTGGGGAGTCATTTCAGAAAAATCTGAGGGGTGAGGAGGGCCAAAGATGTGATAGCATCACTGCTTCCACCTCCCCACTGAATCCGTGGCTGCTTACGGGGGTGGTGTGGTTAAGAAGTTGGTCCCATTCTGGAGGCAGGCAGGGAGTTGGCATGCCAGTTAGGGGTAGGGAGAAGTGATGGGCCAGGAAGGGGGATGTCTAACCAATGGTCGGCCCCTGGTAGGGATTGGGGCCTGGCTCAATTCACTCCATCCCAGGCCACCACTGCTGCTTCATGTCTGGCTTGTGGGACCAAGGGAGTGACCCTGTCCACACAGCAAGTAGGAGTCCTGGCACAGCCCAGGCCGCCCCACAGTCTAAGGAAGACACTGTAGTGCCAGCAGGCAAGCAGCTACGAAAATTCGGGGATAGGGAGAGCAACTTCCTCCTCCAACACACACCTTATAGCAAATGAAATCCTACTCAGAACCTTGAAAATGCCCTGCTTTTCTTGGTGTCAGGGTCAAGGCAGGACAAAGTAAAGTTGCTTCCGCAATTTTTTTTAATTGAAAACTACTTTTAACAGTATTGGTACACAGTACACCTCTTCGACTGTGTTAAAGGGGCCAAAGTGGGAAATGTAAATCCTTTTAGACCATATTCTGCTCTCACTGAAACTGATATAAATACAAATTAGCTTAGCTCCACAGATGTCAATAGAATTACTTCACAGCTACACCAGCGTAACTGAGAGCACAGTTTGATCCATTGTCTGTATAAATTCCTACAGCTGTAAGGATCTCATGAAAAAGGGAGTTCTCAGTGTTCAAAGATATCATGAACAGCAGCCCAATGCTCTTAAATTATTAATCAAAAATTGATTTCTCCCAACTCCAACTTTCATTTTCCATAGTTGCCTAGCACTTTCAGAAAGAAATATCTGAGGAGCTATTGGTTTCTTTGCTTTTCCATAAATTGTATCTAAGCAGATGAACCTGGGGTTCCATACTTCCTAGTCTAGTGTGCTTAGAGCCTGATAGAAAATAGCAACAATTATTACTCACCCTTGTTCACATGGAAGAGTAAGTGGCCATATCTAATGGCTGGAGAGAAATTGCATTCCTGATTGCATGCTGTTTTTTCTTTAGTTTCTCAGAAATGGTACATGATAAATTATTTCTGTATGTGGGTGAGCCTTTAGAGGCTTGGACATCTCACTTAGTTGGTTGCTTGTTTTGCTGGCTTAGTCAATAAGGCCATGTTAGAAAGAAGTCCTATATATTTTGTTTTCAGTCCACATGTTGCATGAAGCTATGTCACTTAAAGTGCTCATGCATTCTGGCTGCTTTCGACGTAGAAGAATCCATGTACTGCTCAAATTCTCAGGACTATATTAAATTAGTTTGGGTTTTTATTTTTGAATGCTTTCTCCAGGAGTGCATGATATAAACGTCCCAACACTATGCATTCATTCTTTAAGTCTTAATCTGCAAGGTTTTATAAAATGGGTTTGTAAGAGCCCTAGACTGATTGCTTAGGTCATTCAAATGACCATGCGGGTAATTAACATTATGACAGAGTTCAGAGTTTCCTTTCAAGTAGGTTACCTCCACACAAACACATGGAGCAATCCATCAGAACCAGTTGAATTAAATCAAGGGTGGGCCTGTACATTGTAGCTCTATACTATAGCTCACAGTAGCACTCATCTGTAATACCGAGGTGCGTTCTGTAGTTATTGCAGCTTGCAACATACAAATACTCTGTTGATCCAAGTGGCTTGAGACGTGTAATCATCACAGGCTGAATCACCATATTAAAAATGACTGCAGTCTGCTCTATTTTATGCTAATTGGGAGTAGCCTTTAGGCTCCTGGCAAGTTGCCTTTGACTGAATAGCTCGGAAGAAACAAACAACTTATTCAAAAGTCAAATAAGAATTATTAAATCCATTATGCATGAGGGGAAGGTGTGTGTGTCATGCAGAGTTCATAAACCCCACTAGAGTGCAGCCCCACTATGCAGGCCTTCCTAGCCTCAAATGGCAGTTGCCTCCTCCTCCATGAAAATCTAGCACAACATAATCTCCCAATGGCTCTGTTTCTGTAATCCTTCTAAACACCTTCAGAGTTTAAGGGCCAGGGTAGTCATATGCTGCTCCCCATGCTAGCACTACTGTTCAGTGGCTTAGCTCTTGCTAGCAACTTAAGCACATGGTTATTTTTTAAAATATCCTTATCTTCTAGGGTCATATCTATACATTAGTTGTATTTGGCTTTGCAGTGCAGGATATCATATATTTCTATACTAATCTCAACATTCCCACAAAATTATATGTTGATTTGCTTCCCTTAAAACTAACTAGCAGTTTATAGATGGGGCTATAGAAGCAGCAGTAACTCACAACCGCAAATTGTATCTATAGCTATGTCATCATTAGAGACCAAAAGCATCAGCAGCCACAAACATGTTTTTATTATTCTTCAGCTCAATACTCAAAGACATTAGCTCAATGCAAACTCCATAGCTATTTTTGAGTGCCAGGAAACTAAAGTAGTTGCAAGTGAGTTAATGTTTTTTTGCACATCTTTCATAAGACCAGCCTTATTGGGTCTGACCAATAGCCCAGTATCCTGTCTTCTGACAGTGGCCAGGCCAGATGCTTTAGAGGGAATGAACAAAACAGGCAATCATATCCCCTGTCGTCCACTCCCAGCTTCTGGAGGTCAGAGGCTAGGGACACCCAGAGCATGGGGTTGTGTCCCTGACTATCTTGGTTAATAGCCATTGATGGATCTATCTTCCATGAACTTACCTAATTCGTTTTTTAACCCTGGTATAATTTTGACCTTCACAACATTCCCTTGCAATGTGATCCACATTGCATTTTGTGAAGAAGTACTTATATTCTTAATTTACACTATTCATTTTTCAACTGAGAAAAGGGTTAATTTTTTTTTAATGGCCATGATTTTCAAAAGTGACTACTACGTTGGATACCTCAGTTTTTGGGTGGCCATACTGAGACACCTTAAAGAGACCTGATTTTCAGAGGCTGTGTGATCAGCGTTTTCTGAAAATCAAGCCTGTTTCAAGTGTCTCATATTGGGTACCCCTAAATTGAGGCACCCAATCTTGGCCATATATGCCTAATATTGGAGGAAACAGTACAGAAGTGAAATAGTTAACTCTTGGGAAAGAAGAGAAGGTTGGGAAAAACAAAACAAAACAAAAAACATCATAATCAATCTCTGGTGCCAGTTTACCCAGGATAAATTAATACTAGGACAAAAAGAACATATCTCTACCTTCGTAGCCTGAGGTCTCTAACTATGACCAGATTGTGATACCCTTACTATTTTTAATAGTACCTTATACCACAAGTAACTCCACTGAAGTAAAAACTGCTGCTTGTGGTTATTGCAGACTGGCTGTTAGTTTTCATATTTCACTATTCAAATGTCATGGTTTAAGCTTTAAAAAGTGAACATAGATGCTGGAAGAGGAAGATTAGAAAGATTGTGACCAACTGTCTCAGCACTTTCAGACTGAGTTATGCTAATTAAATGTTAGCTGAGTCAAAAGGACAAAATCAAGGGCAGGTAGAGCAATAACTTTTTAAAAGATAAGAATAGCAAAAAGAATATTTGGAAGTGAATGTGTCTCTGTTGTCAGACTAAAGCATAATCTACTCAAATACACATTTGATATTTTCTAGTTCCAATTTCAAAACTGGCCAGGGTGTTGGCACAGGAACTGTCTGCATTTTCTAACAAGGACTGAGCCCCAACATAGTCAGTCCCAGTGATCAGCCAACAAGCATAGTACAAAGAAATGTATGTTGTTGAATGTGTGTGTGTGTGTGTGTGTGTGTGCACGTGCGTGCATGCATGTATGTGTGTTGTGCATGTACATATGTACATTTGACATCAAACTTTCCATAAATTAAAAAGAATGACTACTTACAGTCTCCCATGTTTGTACTTCCTTTTGTCTGCCAACTCTCCCCTTTTTTCTTATTTTCTTCCCAATTTTTTTCAGTGTCTACGTTTTCACTCAGACAAATTTTTGGTTTGTACCATAAAAAAGGTTTAGAGTGTTTTTATCTGCCACCCTAAAATTGTTCCTCTCTCATGTTTCTTCAAGAGAGATTTTATTTTGCTTGCAATGTTATTGTAGCCATCTTGGTTCCAGGATATTAGAGAGACAAGGTGGGTGAGGTAATATCTTTTATTGGACCAACCTCTGTTGGTGGAAAAGACCAGCTTTCAAACTACACAGAGCCATTCTTTACGTATAGAAATAGGTCTGACTTTTTCCAGACCTGAAGAGCTCTGTGTAGCTAGAAAGTTGGTCTCTTCCACCAACGGAAATTGGTCCAGTATAAGGTATTACCTCACCCACTTTGTCTCACTCAAATAATGTTTTGTAATTCTGCTTCCTCCCTCCTTCTCTTTCTCTCACATGATTATTTTTTCACATTTGAATCCCTCACTTCACTGTTAGTCCCTCTTCCTTTATCTGTCTCCCCGTCTCTATCCGGTTCCCTTTTCACATACACCCGCCTCATCTCTCTTTCTTTCTTCTTGTTCTGTGGCAATATTTCTCCAACCCCTCAACTGCTCCAACAGTTCAACCTTTCCACTGCTCTAGCCATTATTTCTCCCCACTCCCCACACCCAGCTTTCTATCCCCCTTCATTCCCTCTCTGTAGTCTCTCACATTGCCCCTTGATTTGTGTATCCATGTCCCCCCATCTCTCTCATTACTGCTAGGGCTTCTTTTCATTCCTCCTCTTCCTCCAAGGGTCTTCCCCCAAGCGTGGGGGTCACTCTCTACCCTTAAAAATATTCGCTTAACCGAATCTTAAGAAGGCCCTGATGTCTGCTCCAGTCCTCTGTGCTTCCCATTTCCCTGCAGCTGAAGGGACAGAATAAGGGACACTCTCAGAGCTTGACTCTTCCCTCAGCGTTTCCACACTGGTCTGGTGCAGAGTTCTGCCCCCTCCCCGAGGCTCTGAGTGACTCCTCCCGCCTGGCTCGCTGCTGTGGAGAGACTCTGCTTCTGCCTCTGCCGCTCCTGCCCAGGTCGTTGGGTAGGGTAGGGCTTGGCGCCCGGCCAACGAGAGCACTTTTAAAGAAAAGCCCTCGCCATCGCCTCTGCTTCCCACACCGCACAGGACTTTCCCAGTTCCGAGAGCCGCCGCAGCAGCGCGGGAGCCCCAATGGGTAGGTGGTGGGGACGGGAGCTCCACAGAACTGGCAGATGAGGAAGGTTGCTGGGGCAGGTGGGCTGGAGGCTCTGCGGGGAATTAGGGTGGAGGGTTGTGGGGGAGAAAGAGCCAAAGTCATCCTCGGTGTAGCCCCCACGGACTGGAGTGGGGGCTTTGGGAGGCATTCTGCAGGTTAGTGGCCGCTGCAGGTCTCTGCTCTTCGGGGGTGCCGGGTTGGGGAGGCGCAGGGGGTATAGAGCGCGGCTCCTGTGGGGGGGGGAGTGCCGGGTTGGGGAGGCGCAGGGGGTATAGAGCGCTGCTCTTGGGGGGAGGGTGCCGGGTTGGGGAGATGTTGGGGCTATAGAGCGCTGCACTTGGGGGGAGGGTGCCGGGTTGGGGAGGCGCAGGGGGTATAGAGCGCGGCTCTTGTGGGGGGGGGTGCCGGGTTGGGGAGATGTTGGGGCTATAGAGCGCTGCACTTGGGGGGAGGGTGCCGGGTTGGGGAGGCGCAGGGGGTATAGAGCGCTGCACTTGGGGGATCAGGTTTCTGCTTGGGGATCTGTAGTGTCTAGTTGCTCTTCACAAATGCTCCTCGCTGGGCTTGTTCTCCGCCAGCAGCGTCCGACTGCTCAAGCAGTTTATTCTTGTGTGACCCCACTTTGTGACTCCACTGCCGGCCCCCACAGCGCGTGGCGGGGTGCCCCGGGCAGCCTCACGTGAGCTGCTGTAACACAGCTGTGGCCGGGCTGCTCAGGGAACCAGAGCGCGCCCTGGCAAGGTACCGCCCTCGCCTTTGCTTCACCGGCTGCTTTTAGGCAGCCAGCAGGGAGGCGGGGTGGTGCTCGGACACCCACTGAGGAAAGCGGGCGAGCGCCCAGGCCAGGCGCTAATTATTCCAACCGGGTGGGGATGGAGCGGCCTGGCCTGCTGCTCTCGGTCCTGCCCACGCCAGGTCTTTCGGGACACAGGGCCACCAGTGATGCAATTCCAAGCTGCCCGTCTTCGGATTCCTGCGGCCGCTCCAGGAGGACCCAGGGCTTTCCATAAGCGCAAGGCTGGGTAGAATCAGAGGACTGGAAGGGACCTCAAGAGGTCATCCAGTCCGGTCCCCTGCCCTCATGGCAGTGCGTAATAGGGCGCGTGTGTGCCTGGATGCAGCCAGGGCAAGGCAGACTGAAATGTGACTAAAGAGGAAATCCCTTGGGGCCGCTGTTGGCTCAGTGCTTGTGGCGGGACTGGGGCACAGTCAGCTTTTGCAAGAAGGCTCCTTGCCTCATCGCTTTCCCCTACTTTGTTTGGTCCGCTGGAAGCTCCTGAGGCTGGGCCTGCGGAAAGCTGTGGGGGAAACCCAGCCAGCGCTGCTTGGTACTCCGGGGCAGCGGCCTCCCACTGAAGGGTCGAGAGGGAGCTCCGTAGGGTGTGGTAGGGGTGGAATGGAGCTCCCCGAAACTGGGGCCCTTGTCTCAGTGCAAGGGTAGCTGCTCCTCTTAATATAGTGGCTAAGCTTTCATACCTTGACCAGTCCCTTTCAAAACTAATACAACACAATCAGCAGGGGAAAAATCATAAAAAAATAAAATAAGTGGCAAAGAAATTGTATTAAAGATTAATAAAGAAGTTAATTAAAAATCTCAGCCAACCTATACTGTGCAAATGAGAGAGGGAAATTTTCTGGGGAAATATATTGATTTCTTTTTGCTTTTACGACCTAGGCCAGAGCATCCCCGGTGCATCATCTACAATTGGGTGTGTTACCTATACAAAACTACTAAAATAATCCGGAATCCGACCAATCTTTCCCCTCCCCAAGATTTATGTGTTAGGGCTGTGGCTCTTTAATGCAACCGATTGTGTTTAGGTAGTGTAATATGGTAGTAATTTCAGAATGGTTGATGATTTTGCATGTTAATGTATTGCAAAGTTTGGAGCCAACAGGAAAAATTAAAGGACACTGTTTTATTAATTTTTACATAATTTAGATAATACCTTACAATAATATACATCAACAACTGCTATAGCAATCCTTAGATAGGTATTAGGATGAAAGATCCCATTTTTATTCTTAATTAAAATGACCTCTTGTCTGGCTAAATTAGAATTAATCACCAAAGAAGAGAAATATTACTCACCTTGACCCAGTCACCTATTATCTGCATCTGGATCTGAAAAAGATTTCCCAAAAGAAAAGGGTCTTCAGAGAAACATGAAATTAAAATACCCCAAATGTACAAATTATATTGAAATTTGACTAAAGAATAAGCACTCCTAAACCAGTAATATTAAACTGATCTAATTGTAATTCTGATTATTATTATTTTTTTTTTACCATTCACTTAGCATTGAAAGCTATAGACACAATACTGAAGATTGCAGGTTCCTTTGCCATAAGCCCCTTCTTTCACATGCTCATAACTTTCTGAAAACTTGACCTTTTCAGATGAACTTTTTTGTCTGATCTTGACTAAAGGTAGTTTTCTAAAGACAACTTGAGCAAAATATTTTCAGGCATTGTTTAGGTGAGCTTTAAAAAACAAGCAAGGAAAAAACCCGTTTCATATAAAAAACGCATATAAATGTAAAGATACATGAATGTTGAATCTTGGCATGTCAATAGTGCTAAATGGGCACTTTATTAGATTTGGGGAAAAAATTAACAAAGTTTGAAAATAAAGTACTGAGCTTTCACAGTGGGAAATCTCATTAAGCCTACAGGTAGTTTCCTTTAGAAGAAGAGCACTGTGTTTGCATGTATAATTCAAGCAGTAGGTGTTTTTTCATAAAAAAGTTATTTATCTGCTGTCTCTTAACCTGAAAGCTCCTGCACCCATATACTGCCCTCTCCCCCAGCCCCAATGTTGTTTTTGTGTGGTCATTAGATCACACATTCAGTTCAAATTTCTCAGGCTTCCAGGTTTTGCAACTCAAAATGCATTTGGGCCTCCAGACTCCAGGAAATTTAAATAAAGGATTGGGGAGCAGTTCCTAGGAAGCAATTCATTAATCTGACCACCTCACCTTTCTGACCCTAGTAGGGAAAGGAGTAGTCATTATGCCTTTTGGCCCCCAGCCCTGCTGAGTGAGGGCATCAAGTCAACTTGCACATGTATTATTGGAACAATTAAAGGTGTGCTCTTTTGTCTACAATATGAAAATTCCCATAACTGGCACTGGTGTTGTTAAACCAGTAACATAGTTTAGCTGAAAGTGAGCAAAAGACAAACCATGTTCATCTCTGTTTTAGAAATCAGTTGAACACAAATTGAACACAATTTCTCCTTGGCTACAATACTAGGAAATTTAAATTAAAAAAAAAAGAGATTACATTAAGGTTTTATAGTCCAAATTTTAAAAAGGTTCACACAGCACTGCTAACTCATACACCTTATATTTATGTGGTACTATTTCTGTTTTTCTTGCTAAATTGATATGCTGTACCACAAAACATTTGCTATGGGATGTGCCATATGCCTGAGTTAATATTTGTTTAAAAACCTTAACTTTCCTTGACTTTTATGTAATCAGTGCACTCTTAATGTTGTACTAGCAGTTTTTTATTTAATTATAGAAAAAAAATTCAAATCAGGGTCCTCTAGCCCAACAATTGTGTATCCAATAAGTGTTTCATAGTCAACAAAAACCTACGTTTCCTTATCTAAATTGATTAATATTTTAGGGGGGAAATTATTGTCACCTCATCTAAATCAAATACATTTACATTTTCAGTAATTTCAAAGGTTTCAGAGTAGCAGCCGTGTTAGTCTGTATTCGCAAAAAGAAAAGGAGTACTTGTGGCACCTTAGAGACTAACAAATTTATTAGAGCATAAGCTTTCGTGAGCTACAGCTCACTTCATCGGATGCATTTGGTGGAAAAAACAGAGGAGAGATTTATATACACACACACAGAGAACATGAAACAATGGGTTTATCATACACACTGTAAGGAGAGTGATCACTTAAGATAAGCCATCACCAACAGCAGGGGGGGGAAGGAGGAAAACCTTTCATGGTGACAAGCAGGTAGGCTAATTCCAGCAGTTAACAAGAATATCAGAGGAACAGTGGGGGGTGGGGTGGGGGGGAGAAATACCATGGGGAAATAGTTTTACTTTGTGTAATGACTCATCCATTCCCAGTCTCTATTCAAGCCTAAGTTAATTGTATCCAGTTTGCAAATTAATTCCAATTCAGCAGTCTCTCCTTGGAGTCTGTTTTTGAAGCTTTTTTGTTGAAGTATAGCCACTCTTAGGTCTGTGATCGAGTGACCAGAGAGATTGAAGTGTTCTCCAACTGGTTTTTGAATGTTATAATTCTTGACGTCTGATTTGTGTCCATTCATTCTTTTACGTAGAGACTGTCCAGTTTGGCCAATGTACATGGCAGAGGGGCATTGCTGGCACATGATGGCATATATCACATTGGTAGATGCGCAGGTGAACGAGCCTCTGATAGTGTGGCTGATGTGATTAGGCCCTATGATGGTATCCCCTGAATAGATATGTGGACAGAGTTGGCAACGGGCTTTGTTGCAAGGATAGGTTCCTGGGTTAGTGGTTCTGTTGTGTGGTGTGTGGTTGCTGGTGAGTATTTGCTTCAGATTGGGGGGCTGTCTGTAAGCAAGGACTGGTCTGTCTCCCAAGATCTGAGAGAGCGATGGCTCGTCCTTCAGGATTCCACAACATTCCACACATTCCACACAAAGATGGACTACAAGCCGTCAGGAACAGTATCCCCGATACTGTCACGGCTAACCTGGTGGCAGAACTTTGTGACTTTGTCCTGACCCATAACTATTTCACATTTGGTGACAATGTATACCTTCAAATCAGCGGCACTGCGATGGGTACCCGCATGGCCCCACAGTATGCCAACATTTTTATGGCTGACTTAGAACAACGCTTCCTCAGCTCTCGTCTCCTAATGCCCCTACTCTACTTGCGCTACATTGATGACATCTTCATCATCTGGACCCATGGAAAAGAAGCCCTTGAGGAATTCCACCATGATTTCAACAATTTCCATCCCACCATCAACCTCAGCCTGGACCAGTCCACACAAGAGATCCACTTCCTGGACACTACGGTGCTAATAAGCGATGGTCACATAAACACCACCCTATATCAGAAACCTACTGCCCGCTATTCCTATCTACATGCCTCTAGCTTTCATCCAGATCATACCACTCGATCCATGGTCTACAGCCAAGCGCTACGATATAACCGCATTTGCTCCAACCCCTCAGACAGAGACAAACACCTACAAGATCTCTATCATGCATTCCTACAACTACAATACCCACCTGCTGAAGTGAAGAAACAGATTGACAGAGCCAGAAGAGTACCCAGAAGTCACCTACTACAGGACAGGCCCAACAAAGAAAACAACAGAACGCCACTAGCCATCACCTTCAGCCCCCAACTAAAACCTCTCAAACGCATCATCAAGGATCTACAACCTATCCTGTTCCACTGTTCCTCTGATATTCTTGTTAACTGCTGGAATTAGCCTACCTGCTTGTCACCATGAAAGGTTTTCCTCCTTCCCCCCCCTGCTGTTGGTGATGGCTTATCTTAAGTGATCACTCTCCTTACAGTGTGTATGATAAACCCATTGTTTCATGTTCTCTGTGTGTGTGTATATAAATCTCTCCTCTGTTTTTTCCACCAAATGCATCCGATGAAGTGAGCTGTAGCTCACGAAAGCTTATGCTCTAATAAATTTGTTAGTCTCTAAGGTTCCACAAGTACTCCTTTTCTTTTTAGTAATTTCAAAGATTTTCTTCTGAGAAGAGCTGCCCATTTCAAATTTGGGATCATGTGATCACTTTGCTCCAAATACCTTCCTTTCTTGATATATTTTCACTAAGAATTTGTCTCGGCCCTAGATATGTTTAAGAGTTACCGTAAGAGTGTAGGGACATGACAGCTGTTTCTGATTTGAGTTTTTAATTGTTGGCCCAGAGAGTCTAGAAACTTGGCACATTTCTAAAGCAGGACCTAACTTTTTCTTGGGATTGGTCTCATTTAGCCAGAGTACAATGGTCACATTAATGCTAATGGGAGTTGGAATTTTCATGCTTTCCACCAGCCTGGTATTGAATGGTATTGAATGTTAAATGGATAATCCAAGCAGATGCTTGGATGCTGTGTTTTACTCAAAGGATTAACCCATCTGTAAATAACCAATTCAGATAGATTCCGTGCTTAACTAGAAGATTAAAGATATTTCATGTCTTTTGGCTTTAAAAAGGTCTTATTTGTCTAATATGTTAAAAATATTTTGGCAATGATGAGGTGAAAGTAGTATAGATTGCTCTTTGGGAAATATTCCTTTGCAGTGAAAATAAGTTAGTCATGCAGTTCATTTTCCATAAAATATGGGAAAAAATTATAGCCACATTGCCATTAAAATAATACATTCCTTTAGCATATTTTACAAGACAGAATCAAGGATGATGATACAAACTGGAAATACTTTCTGGCCTCTTTGGGTCTGACCTTACTGAAAAAATGCCCAATGAGGGGAAAATTTTAAATAGTTAATGAACTTCTTCACACCAAAAGCCAGAGAATCCCTCACCCTGAAAGTAATACTCTGTGCCAGATGAACTGTCATTCATGTCCCCAACAGACAGTCCTGGAAAAGATGGATACACAGTCAGTTTAATGGAAGTAAGTCTTAAAAACAAGTTAAAGTAAACATTTTTAAAGTCAAGGACAGTGAGGGCTCCATAAAACAAAAACTGATGCCACCAACACATAAAGTGATTTTTTTAAAGTGCTGAGCTGCCATTGAAGTCAATGGGACTGCTGGGTGCTGCTCAACACTTTGGAAAATCAGGCCAATTATTTAGGTGCCTAAATATGGACTTAGTAGCACAACGTTAGGCTCTCATTTTGAAAATCTTTGCTCTGGTGCATTCAAGAACTTGATCAGCTTCCCTGGTGAAGGAGAGTGAATCCCTGAGACTTAGTTTAGAAATGATCAAGAAATAAGTCAGAGCCATAAATATTAGTGTTGACTGATTTCCAGAGTTACCACCATGGCCCAGGAAATTCTGCCAGTTTATCACATGGAGTTTTCCTAAGAGCCTTCCCTCAAATGAGAAGGCTTAGGGACTCCACGGGGGATGCAAGGATGGTAGCCTTTCAGGCTTGGAGCTCCCTAGGATCTATAAAGATGGGAATCCCCGTATGGTTCCATAGCAATAGTCACAGAGAAGACTCAGCAGCCTTATGCTGTCTCCAGCAGAGTGGTCAGCAGACAACAAGGCTATGGAGAGTGAATTACTGGTCCTGTGCTCCATTCCCCCTTGCATCCACTGGTTATATACTACAATTATTTTACCTTTTACGCTTTTGAATTTGAAAGCTAAGGCCTCCTTTCAGTGCCTGTAGAATTCAGAGAGCTACACTTCTTTTATTGTTCTTTTTTCTTCCAATTTAGGTCAAAATATCACAAACATAAACACATATCTTTAAAAGAATAATAATTGCTGGAGATATGGTATAGCAAATAACACAATGCTGCAGGTATTCTGGAAACATCAACATGTAAAAATATTCAGGGATAATATTATGGACAGATGTAATCTTTAGCATGGATACCTTGATATCCACTTATGTTTCTCTTCGTTTGAATTGCATAAGCGACATTTTTGTTAATTTCAGATATAGCATGTAAGGGTATGTATCCTGAAAGTATCATTAAAACAGCTTCTGGTATAGTTTATACTTATTTATTTTTATAAAGAAAAAATATATCCATGATTTTCATCTGTTGATTTTCCTTACTTTCCATATTCATTTTATCTGTGTGGCGTAATTACTCTATTTGTCAAAATAGATTAAATCTTTAAAAAAAATCCTTGAAAATTTACTTGTTAGTACATTGTGCAATCAGTGCTAACATTCAGAGAGTGTCCATAGGGCCCTTTGTTTTCAGGTTTTATTTTATTTAATTTTTCACGGGAATTTATCAGTATTTAAAAATAACAGTATTTAACATAACAATAAAAACAGGTGAAAATCAGTGCAAAAAACTATTAATAATTTTTCTGGGTTAATATCAGGCTTTATTTTGGTGGATGGAAAGATGGGGGGAAGTATTCAGTAGATTAATGCTTTGAATTCTGTTCATCAATGTGGTTTGCTGCAGAACTAAAACATATTTCAAAACACAATGCCACCTCTGAGTTTAAGAATACAGTAAAAAGAAAAGGAGTACTTGTGGCACCTTAGAGACTAACAAATTTATTTGAGCATAAGCTTTTGTGAGCTACAGCTCACTTCATCGGATGCATTCAGTGGAAAATACAGTGGGGAGATTTATATACACAGAGAACATGAAACAATGGGTGTTACCATACACACTGTAACAAGAGTGATCAGGTAAGTTGAGCTATTACCAGCAGGAGAACGGAGAGGAGGGAGGGAGGGAGGGAAAGAAAACCTTTTGTAGTGATAATCAAGGTGGGCCATTTCCAGCAGTTGACAAGAATGTCTCAGGAACAGCGGGGGGTGTGGGTGTGAGTGGGGGTGGAATAAACATGGGGAAGTAGTTTTACTTTGTGTAATGACCCATCCACTCCCAGTCTTTATTCAAGCCTAAGTTAATTGTATCCAATGTAGCGCAAGTAGAGTAGGGGCATTAGGGGACAAGAGCTGGACACAAATCGGACACAAATGGACACAAATCAGATGTCAAGAATTATAACATTCAAAAACCAGTCGGAGAACACTTCAATCTCTCTGGTCACTTGATTACAGACCTAAAAGTTGCAATTCTTCAACAAAAAAACTTCAGAAACAGACTCCAACGAGAGACTGCTGAATTGGAATTAATTTGCAAACTGGATACAATTAACTTAGGCTTGAATAGAGACTGGGAGTGGATGGGTCATTACACAAGGTGTAATATAAAACTATTTCCCCATGTTTATTCCACCCCTCCTCCCCCCATTGTTCCTCAGACGTTCTTGTCAACTGCTGGAAATGGCCCACCTTGATTATCACTACAAAAGTTTCCACCACCCCCCGCCCCTCTCCTGCTGGTAATAGCTCACCTTACCTGATCACTCTCTTTACAGTGTGTATGGTAACACCCATTGTTTCATGTTCTCTATGTATATAAATCTCCCCACTGTATTTTCCACTGAATGCATCCGATGAAGTGAGTTGTAGCTCAAGAAAGCTTATGCTCAAATAAATTTGTTAGTCTCTAAGGTGCCACAAGTACTCCTTTTCTTTTTGCGGATACAGACTAACACAGCTGCTACTCTGAAACCTAAGAATACAGTATATCTCTAATCCCCAAATAAAACTTTTCATTTGAATAAACAGTTTACTGTTGTAGACTTAAATCTATTAGCCTATAAATATTTACTTTTAATAATTGGGACAAGCCATTTACAGCGCATACACTCAACTTCATCCTTTTCTCCTGTTTTTTTTTTAAACTTTCAAATACTTCCTTGTGTTCTGAAATGTATTCTCATATAGATTTTCATTTTCTTCCCATTTTACTCTGTCAAATCTTTAAAGTGTTATCTGCTAACAGCTTGTAATGTGTACATGGTCGGCGTGAGATTCCTCAGTGCATTCAGATGCACATGCATTTCAGAGCTTGTGTGCCTGTTTGTTTATTCTGTGTATTTTCTAGACCAGGGGTTCTCAAAGTTCATTGCACCACTACCCCCTTCTGACAACAAAAATTACTTCACGACCCCAGGAGGGGGAACAGAGCCTGAGCCCACCCAAGCCCCACTGTTCCACGTAGTGGGGCCAAAGGCCAAGCCCCTCTGCTCTGGGCAGGAGGGCCAAAACTGAAGATCAAGGACTTCAGCCCCAGGTAGGGTGCCTGCAAACTGAGCTCTGCTGCATGGGCAGTGGGACTCAGGCTTTGGCCCTGAGCCCCAGCAAGTCTAAGCCAGCCCTGGTGACCCCATTCAAAAGGGGACCCGACCCACATTGGGGTCCCGAACCACAGTCTGAGAACCTCTGTTCTAGACCAGCAGTTCACAACCTGCGACTCATGGGCCACTTGAGGCCCAATCAGCACACAGCTGCGGCCCATGTGATGTCCTCAGGGCCATGTAGGTAGTATATATATTGTGTGGATGAGGCCCACATAACACAGAGAGAGCTGTATATGCAGCCCACAATGGTAAATAGGTTGAGAACCACTGTTCTAGACTAATATATAGCCTTACTTCAATAGGCAGCTTTGCATATATACACAGACTAATGTATTATCATAATACATATATCACATGCAGTGTATTGTATTTTCCTAATAAAACAAGTTATTTTTATACATTTGAATGATATAAAAGTTGAGTGAAAATTTTAAAAATGAATACTTTTTGTAAAACCTGGGAATTTTTCTGTAAAAATTGGTTTTGAACTGAAAGGAAGGGGCTTAAGTATCCAGCACAGTTGTTGTCAGTACGCTGCGCACACGGTGAACTATGAACTAGATGCTACTTAAGTAAGCAGAAATAGCATTTCTTTTCATGATGGCAATCTGTTATCGTTTTGTTTAGTTTGCAAACTGGGATGTCAAAGTACACATCCCTACTGTACTTGAGCTTTATCTTCAAGATACTGAACTTTAACATAAGAAATGCTGACATCCATTACATTTTCACATGAACATTTCTTTATCAGAGATGGCATGATGTCTGTCAGCAAAACTTACTTTGGAAAAAGATGCTTCAGAGGCCTGCAGAGGTAGTGAAACCACTTTGGGCCCTGAGCATCAAGAAGTCCAGTCCAGCAAAGAATTTAAACATTTCCCACAGATTTCAGTGAGACTGCTCACATTTTTAAAGTTAGGAACATGCTTAAGTGCTTTGCTGAATCAGGATGTAGTGCTCAGTATCTTGCAGGATCAAGCACTGTGAACTACAGAATCAAGCTGAATGGCATTTCCGTTTATCTTGTCTCTACTTCTTACTTTTGCCCTGTCTGTAAAGCAAGCTATAAAGGTAGTGCACCCAGAGCTTAATTTGAAGCAGAACACTACTTTGGTGCTGTTTGATAGTTTGAGGTCACCTGGATTAGTGATGATTTTATGGTCTGAACAAGCTTTACTGTATGTGTGATTCTGTCTTGTGTTGTTCATGGTTGTTTTCCATTTGAGCTATGTATGAATCTTGGGACTCCTACATTCTTGTTTCAGAGTAGCAGCTGTGTTAGTCTGTATTCGCAAAAAGAAAAGGAGTACTTGTGGCACCTTAGAGACTAACACATTTATTAGAGCATAAGCTTTCGTGAGCTACAGCTCACTTCATCGGATGCATTTGGTGGAAAAAACAGAGGGGAGATTGATATACACACACAGAGAACATGAAACAATGGGTATATCACACACACTGTAAGGAGAGTGATCACTTAAGATAAACCATCACCAGCAGCAGGGGGGGGGAAAGGAGGAAAACCTTTCATGGTGACAAGCAAGGTAGGCTATTTCCAGCAGTTAACAAGAATATCTGAGGAACAGTGGGGGGTGGGGTGGGGGGGAGAACATGGCCCCACAGTATGCCAACATTTTTATGGCTGACTTAGAACAATGCTTCCTCAGCTCTCGTCTCCTAATGCCCCTACTCTACTTGCGCTACATTGATGACATCTTCATCATCTGGACCCATGGAAAAGAAGCCCTTGAGGAATTCCACCATGATTTCAACAATTTCCATCCCACCATCAACCTTAGCCTGGACCAGTCCACACAAGAGATCCACTTCCTGGACACTACGGTGCTAATAAGCGATGGTCACATAAACACCACCCTATATCAGAAACCTACTGACCGCTATTCCTATCTACATGCCTCTAGCTTTCATCCAGATCATACCACACGATCCATTGTCTACAGCCAAGCGCTACGATATAACCGCATTTGCTCCAACCCCTCAGACAGAGACAAACACCTACAAGATCTCTATCATGCATTCCTACAACTACAATACCCACCTGCTGAAGTGAAGAAACAGATTGACAGAGCCAGAAGAGTACCTAGAAGTCACCTACTACAGGACAGGCCCAACAAAGAAAACAACAGAACGCCACTAGCCATCACCTTCAGCCCCCAACTAAAACCTCTCCAACACATCATCAAGGATCTACAACCTATCCTGAAGGATGACCCATCACTCTCACAGATCTTGGGAGATAGGCCAGTCCTTGCTTACAGACAGCCCCCCCAATCTGAAGGAAATACTCCCCAGCAACCACACACCACACAACAGAACCACCAACCCAGGAACCTTTCCTTGCAACAAAGCCCGTTGCCAACTTTGTCCTCATATCTATTCAGGGGACACCATCATAGGGCCTAATCACATCAGCCACACTATCAGAGGCTCGTTCACCTGCGCATCTACCAATGTGATATATGCCATCATGTGCCAGCAATGCCCCTCTGCCATGTACATTGGTCAAACTAGACAGTCTCTACGTAAAAGAATGAATGGACACAAATCAGACGTCAAGAATTATAACATTCAAAAACCAGTTGGAGAACACTTCAATCTCTCTGGTCACTCGATTACAGACCTAAGAGTGGCTATCCTTCAACAAAAAAGCTTCAAAAACAGACTCCGAGAGACTGCTGAATTGGAATTAATTTGCAAACTGGATACAATTAACTTAGGCTTGAATAGAGACTGGGAATGGATGAGTCATTACACAAAGTAAAACTATTTCCCCATGTTATTTCTCCCCCCCTCCGCACCCCATCCCCCACTGTTCCTCAGATATTCTTAGGTTTCAGAGTAGCAGCTGTGTTAGTCTGTATTCGCAAAAAGAAAAGGAGTACTTGTGGCACCTTAGAGACTAACAAATTTATTAGAGCATAAGCATCCGATGAAGTGAGCTGTAGCTCACGAAAGCTTATGCACTAATAAATTTGTTAGTCTCTAAGGTGCCACAAGTACTCCTTTTCTTTTTTCAGATATTCTTGTTAACTGCTGGAAATAGCCTACCTTGCTTGTCACCATGAAAGGTTTTCCTCCCCCCCCCCCCGCTGCTGGTGATGGCTTATCTTAAGTGATCACTCTCCTTACAGTGTGTATGATAAACCCATTGTTTCATGTTCTCTGTGTGTGTATATCAATCTCCCCTGTTTTTTCCACCAAATGCATCCGATGAAGTGAGCTGTAGCTCACGAAAGCTTATGCTCTAATAAATTTGTTAGTCTCTAAGGTGCCACAAGTACTCCTTTTCTTTCTACATTCTTGTGTATTTCTTAGCTCTCCTCATCTTACTAGTAAACTGAAATATTAGTACTAGTTCCCTACTGGCTGAAAGCATATTTACAATTTTTTTTCAGTCTGTACAAAATATCATAATTTTCTTTTTAGAACTTGTTTTCAATTTCATATTCCTTTGCACTGGACTAAGTATCCAAACAATGATGCCAAATATGAATCTGTGCCAATTACAGAAGTATTTCACTTCTCTCTATTAAACAGATAAATAAAAGGCAACCAAACTTCAAACACTAAAATGATCTGAAGTAAATTCAAATATTATGGATAGTTTTCTATGTAGATACATTAAAACACCTAAGCATACAGACTGCAGCATGGCAAATATTATTCAGAGCTAGTTTTTACAATGAGACTTTCTACAAATAGTAAACAATAAATTTGTGTCTCTATAGTTTCTATTTAATAGGGAGGTTGCTTTAGTATGTACTCAAACTTTGCTTAATATTTTTGTTTTCTATTTTTTTAAATTTCTTATTCAGTTTACTGCCTGCACTTATATTTTCAAAAACCTTCCTTGTTCAAGTTTTTGTATATAGTTAATGCCTCTTAATTGATACATAACCTAAATATCTTAGAGTTTATTAATTATGGTATGGGACTTTAAATAAATATAACTTCCAAGCTGCAATTGCTCTACTATAGATACACAATACAAAAACAATTTCATTTAATTTTGAAACAATTGTTTCAGAGTATAAAAAGCCACATATAGAGGTCTGAAAGTTTACTTATCCTGTATATACATTTTATCTGTAAAAATGCTTATGGCTAATGAATACTACCAAGTTTATAGAGAATTATTTACAGTTTAAATTAATTAAGATTATTTTTCTTATTAAGAGTATTGTGTTTATTATTTAGATAAGATTATTGTGTTTTCCATTGTCTTGGTAAGAAATATGATTTCCTAGTTTACATAAATTTGTTTCTCTTTTTTTTTAATAGCGAAAAATAAGACGGAAAGAAAACATGGGGTTAGTATTTATTTTTTTAACTCTGAAAAGTGTTTGATTGTTGTACTCAAGTAATGTTCCCATTATTCCTAACATAGTACATAGACATGCTGAGCCAAAATCTCTGCTGATATGAATGGACATAACCCCAACTGAAGTCAATTGAGTTGTATCCATTTACATCAGCAGAGAATCTGACTCACTGCCTTAGAGCCTGATCCAATGTCCATTGAGGTAAATGGGAGTCTTTTGACTTACTTCAGTGGATATTAGATCAGGCCTTGACTCCCAGCCATTGCATACACCTAAATGTGAGCTAAGAAGAGCAGGGTGGTCTGCGAAGAGTCCTAGTACCTGACACTGTGTCACATTTGTTTCAGTTAAAGTGAGAATGTTTCAGTGAGACAAAGTTTTGTTTATCAGCGTGTGAAAAAAAGACATATGTATTTATATATTTCATGCAGTTTGTAACCAAGTCTAACACACCGTAGGGATTTGGCTTTTCTCATGCTCAAACTGACCTAAATCTGCTTCCTTTCAGCACTGCTTGAAAAAGAGTATCCCAACCTCCCTGGGCCAGACATTTATCGCTACTCCTGATTCCATTCTACTGAGATCAGAGCTCACTTTCTTTCTTTCTGAAGCTCCCAACAGTATCTAATTGCAATTTCCTTTAAATCTCAGTATCCAAATCAGTTATCAAAAAAGTCAAGTTTTTTTGGTTAAGCATAGAAAATAAAGAGAAAATCCTGAAATAAAAATGAAGCAGAATGTAAACACAGCAAATACCTTCACTACAGAAAGTGTAGCTACTGACACATAGTTATGTGACATAGTTAAGCAGTATGAGAGCTTTACATATTAGGAAGACCTTTGTTCATCTGACTGCTTTGGTATGTCTGTAGAAGGGGTGGTCTGTCTCATTTTTCTCTTATAGAACCCTAATAAGCAAATATATTCTTATGCTCATTTGTTGAAGATTTTATGCAATGTAATACAACAAAGTTTGTCAAGAAACTGTAAAACAAAAAACAAATTGCCTAGAGTAAGTTTGAATGTATTCGTTTCCATTCTTGTGTTTTATCATTTTTTATTATTTCTCTCTCAGTTGTAATCTTTACAGAAATACTTATTTACATGAAGCACAAGGTTTCTCACTCCCAGCCCATGGACTGCCATTAGTGTATCTTCCATTAATGTAGTCTCTTGGAGGAATGTCTCATTACCATGCAAGTGTAACTAGCTCTGAACTCAAGATCAGTGTTACAAAATGTCTCAGAACATACCCATCACTGCAGCAGATGTAATTCATAACAGTTGACAAGATACTGACCATTATACTGAGTTGTGTTTTTGTGAATTCTGTGGATCAAATGTAGTATCACTTTAATATGATAGATAAAAGACACTAGTTTATACTTCCAGTGTGGTGGACTCAATAAGTCTTTCCATATCTAGCTTCCTTAATAATTGAGCAAATTGGCGGGAATTTCATTTGAGTTATGTTTAGAGGTTCCACTATTGACCAAAGCTTCTCAATTCACTAACTGCAGGCAGGATTTCCATTGTACAACTTCTTTCAATTGGACCTTTTGGGCTTTTTTCTTTGCATTGAATTGGATCTGAATTATTAACATTATTGCAATAGTCTAAATATAAAAATTACTGAAATCTCATAACATGATATCAAACAATATCAAATGCCACTTTTCAACAATTAATTCCAGAAAAACTTGACCTCTGGAACAACTGATTTTTTTAAACCTCAAACTAAATTATCTCTTAGATTTAGTCTGCATATTAATATTGATTGCTTTTTAAAGCCACTATTTGATAATCTTTTTCACTTTAACTAACTAGCTGACATACACAATTATGTTAATCTGTGTTCAAAGATCCTTCTGTACTTGATCTTTTGCCACAAGGGTTATATGGCTTATGTCAAGGTTTCTTCCCCACTCTGAACTCTAGGGTACAGATGTGGGGACCTACATGAAAACCTCCTAAGCTTACTTTTACCAGCTTAGGTTAAAACTTCCCCAAGGTACAAACTATTTTATCCTTTGCCCTTGGACTTCCACTGCCACCACCAAACGTCCAGGTTTATTTTTTGAGAAAGAGTTGTTTGGAAACGTCTTTCCCCCCAAAATCCTCACCAAAACCTTGCACCCCCCTGCCTGGGGAAGGCTTGATAAAAATCCTCACCAATTTGCATAGGTGACCACAGACCCACACCCTTGGATTTTAAGAACAATGAAAAAAGCATTCAATTTCTTACAAGAAGAATTTTAATATAAGAAAAGGTAAAAAGAATCACCTCTATAAAATCAGGATGGTAAATACCTTACAGGGTAATTAGATTCAAAACATAGAGCATCTCTCTAGGCAAAACCTTAAGTTACAAGACAGACACAAAGACAAGAATATTCATTCTATTCAGCACAGTCTAATTTCTCAGCCATTTAAAGAAATCATAATCTAACGCATATCTAGCTGGATTACTTACTAAGTTCTGATAAATTATGATTTAAAGCAGAGATGCCCACATTTTGAGACACAAAGGACTGTACTGAAAACTGGTTGGTACCTGACCATCATTCATACATGTAAATCATGTTATCAAAATTAAACAGTCATCTATCTGCATCTACATTAAAACTCCTAGATAGATTAAGAGAAATTGCATTTTCATTGTCACCAGCAATAAAAACCTGCTGCTGATCAGTTTTATCCTTGCCCTGTAATTATGGCAAGAGGACAAGATGCATTCTATTGAGACATTTTCAAAGTGCCCGTCTCATGAGCCTTTAGGTTCCATGTGGGATGCTTTAGGTTGTGTTTTGGCCTTGCATGAAATTTACTGTCTCCTGTTCCTATAGGTTTGGATTCAAACACCTTTTGTTATCCATCTGTTTTCCATTCTCCATCAGAATCCTTTTCTCTTAATTTGGTAGATAGAAAGATTCCTATATTTATAGCTAAAATCCAGATTTTATATTGTATATTTTTGTATATTTCTTGCAGTTAGCCCATATTTTAGATCTGTACTATATTTGTGGGACTATACTGACACTGAGAAGGCCAGAGTTAAGATATGGTCCAGTAGTTTGTGAAGCTAGTGTGCTCTTGCTGCTGAGATGTAGACGTATGTGTTATGATTCATAATACTCTATTATCCTGTAGAGGTACAAAACAACATTTTAGGTGATGGCACAGAGGTACTTGTCAAAGTCAAAGTGAAAATACACTAGATAGCATTTCAGTTTGTGTATAAAAGAGCTTACAGATTCCAGTTTCAGGGCAGATAAAACAATAATGATTATTGGCTCAAAAACGTTAACCATTATGCAGAGCATTTTAGCTAACAAAAGGTTTTTAAAGATCTGTGCACATATATTGGTTGTATTTGCCTAATTTTGTACTCTGTTGCTCTCACCTCAGTTCTCAGCATGGCTATGCAACTCAATAATTCATGAATCATCAACTCTTACAGCTTAAAAGATCCAGCATGCAAATACTTACAGTAATATACTCAAGTATTTGCATACCTAAACTTTACCTTCACTGGGTGGAAATACTGGGTTCTACAGGGCTCTTTAATCTAGTGGGAAAAGATACACAAGAACCAATATCTGAAAGTTAAAGCCAGACAAATTCAAATCAGAAATCAGGCACAAATGTTAACAGTGAGGGTGTTTAACCACTGGAACAAACTACCAAGGGAAGTGGAGGATTCTCTTTCTCTTCTTGATGATTTCATATCAAGACTGGTTGTCTTTCTGGAAGATTTACTTTTGTCCAACACTAAAGGTTCATCATTTACACCTGACAAGAGAGCTCTAAAAATGTCACTAGATTTTAATATAAAACTGTAATTGAATAATAACAATGTTTTGCATATTTTGGGATACTATTCAGAACTACTCTAGACATTAGAAGCCTAGCATCCCAAATATGCAATACATGAAGTTTTTATTCAATTACAATTTTGCCTAGCTCCATTGCATTCAATAGATCTAACTACACTGGTATGCAATAACTGACCCGTAACTGGTAAAATTTGTACTGACTCGGGCTAGAATTACGGATTGTGGCCAGATAATGATCCTCTTTATACATTTCATGGCTTTGTTGGAATTCACATTGTACCATTGTTCCCCTTCAGCCAAGTTGCCTTGGTTTTCCACTCAGCATCTTCTTCATTGTCATCAATGAGTTCTGTGAAAGATTCTCCTACTATGGAATGCGAGGTAACTTCCTTTTAAATCTTCACCTGCTTTTGGTTTCAGTTACTGATTATCACCTCCGTAACAGATTGTTTTATTCCCCCTTCTAGCTGTGCTTGTTCTATACTTCAAATTTTTTCTCCACTGGGATGATAACCTATCTACAGCCATCTACCACACATTTGTTGCTCTGTGCTATTTGACTCCAATCCTTGGAGCAATCGTTGCTGACTCCTGGCTGGGAAAGTTCAAGTGAGTGCTTATTTAAAAAGCAGAACAATCAAATGAAGGCATTACTGAAAAAAACAATGAAATTCCAACTGTTGCTTTAGGGAAAGAGTGTTTTAAACCACCCTCGGGATTCAAGAATACTCTGTCAGGAGCTGGTGTTCATGAATTAAGACTTGTAGAGAGGCTTCAAGTTTTCTGATGAAGTGAGCTGTAGCTCACGAAAGCTTATGCTCAAATAAATTGTTAGTCTCTAAGATTCCACAAGTACTCCTTTTCTTTTTTGCGAAAACAGACTAACATGGCTGCTACTCTGAAAAAAATTTTAGTAGGTTTCACTCATAACTGGAAGTGAGGAAAAGCTTGAGTCACTGACAGAAATATTCATTGGGACAGAGAGAGTGTGAGAATGATTCAGGTAGGGCACTCACCAGGGAAGTGGGAAACCCAAGTTCTAATTCTTTTGCTGAATAATTATTTATACACAGTAGAACAGCTTCAACAGGAGAGAACTGCCCCAGACTACTACATAGCCCAGTGGTTAGGACACTCACCTTGGAGTGGAAAACCCACATTCACTCAAACTTCTGAAGATTGTCATATGCAGCTCAGAGGGTCAGTAAGCTTGGCCACCCCGGCATAAATTGTCTCTCTATTGCTCATATATATATCACTGTAGTATCTGAGCCTCCCAAATAAAGAACAGCAACAAGATTTTCTCACTGTCAGCTCAGACAAAGTCTCACTCCTATCTGAAATGTTCTTCCCATTGTCGTTAAGACTAATACCTAAAATTATTATAACTGACAGAGATTAGAGACAAATGTAGATGTCTGTGGATTTGTACTAAGAAAACGTTCACAGCAAAACATTTAATCACATGCTTAACTTTAATCACATGTTTAAGTCCCATTGAAGTTAAAGTAAAGAACATGTTTAAGGGCTTTGTGAAACAAGAATGGACATAAGTTTAAAGTTATGAGTTTCTTGATCACACTACAATATGCACACTCAGTTGCCCAATGCAATGGCAACAGAGAAACTCATGTTTGGTGCTAGCAGTCGGCACTACTATCCTGATGCTAGTCTTATATTTTAGGCTTTCATAGATGAATACACTTTAAGTGAAACAGCTAATGGGCTATTCTCATTATGTGTAGTTTTTATTATTTTCCCACTTCAGTTTCAATTAGAAACAAATTAGAAGAAAATTAGAGAACTACGAATAGTTATGTACCCAGAGCATAGGTTGAATATTGTTGGTAGAATGCATATACAATTTAAATTTCACAATATATTCAATTTAAATTTCACAATATTACTTTTTTCCCTCACTTGGTTATTAAAGAGGAAATCACTGAAGCACTGACAGATGGTGCAATCACAATATGTAGATGTTAAATAACATGCCTGAATACACACCTTTTTTCTAATTTCTTTTTTCTCATTACCTTACTTTAATTTAATTAAGTAATATAATTAAATTATTTATTTTGCTTAAGCAGAGACTACTTTTAAAATAAAGTATCAAAAGTATAACTGGTATGAGATAAATTGTTTATTATTCAGGAAATGTTTTGATATATTTACAGTATCTTGTGATAAGATCTTCATAGCTATTTCATGGTGGATTTATTCATCCTGTTTATTCTAACCAATTATCTTTCTGCCTGAAATATTCTTGTGAACTAGAAAGAAATCTGAGTTAGCTGTGCAGCTAAAAACACATATTTTCTGTCTTCTTCCTTTACAACAGGACCATTGTCTCCCTGTCCATTGTTTATACCATTGGACAGGCGGTCATGGCAGTAAGTTCTATAAATGACTTGACAGACCATAACAGGGATGGAATTCCTGATAACATTCCATTACACATGTAAGTTGCATTACACATTTCCGTCTTCCAGATTAATGCATGATGGAATAATTTAGTTCTTTAATTTACTGTACTTGTTACTTAAATTGTCTAATGATCAGTCTCTCCTTATTTACTGCTACTTTTAAAAAGAAGCTGTCATATCCATGTTGTTATATGACCCCTATAATGTGGCAAAGACCACTGAAGTTTATATTGATCTGCTGCTTAAAAACCTGCCCTAGAGCAGCTTGAATTTACACAATCAATTTCCCCAGGATTGCACAGTTTTAGAGAAGAGAACCTATGTAGTTCACTACTTAAACAGTTTCTCCCTTTTATTTTTATGCACCTGAAAAGTTTCACAGTATGTGTGCAAAATTCAAACCATACTGATTTCACTTAATTTAAGTGAGGCAATCATTTACCTCAAGGCAAATCTCTTTCATTTAAATTTTATTTTAAATCTGAACTCTGTAAGAGAATGATTACAAAGGCAGACTAACTCTATATTGAGTATGAACTATACATTTTGTGAGTTTTGCTAGTCAGACTACAGATTTTCATCACTGCACAAGGTCTGTGCAAAAGAGATTCTCTGAAACTGTGTAGTTAATAAAATTTCATCTGATTTTGGAGCTGGAATTTTAACATCCAGAAATATATTATGCAACATATGACACCATTCACATTGCTTCATAAAACTACATCTTGATTTCCAAGGAAAATATATCATACTCCTGAATAAAATAGAGTATTTCTCACAGATAAATGAGCCAAGAAAGAATATCTTAAGAACAAGCTAAAGTTCATTACTTTATCTTTGCTTTCTGGCACAGCAGAATATCATGTGCTAGAGACTGTCCAGCACAGAAAGCACAGGCCAGGACGAGCAGGGGAAAAGATGGTTTTATGCCACCTTTCCGCTGCCTGCATTCTGGGCAGTTGCAGAGCCTGAAATGGCCCCGGTATAAGGTAGCTCAGCCCCTTTAACTTACTGCAGCTTTGGGTGAGCTGCCTATAGGCTCTCTGAAGTCCAGAATCCCCATAGTGCTTAGTGCTACAATTGTACCTCCATCCCTAATGCACCACCTTGTGTCCCTGGCCCCAGCATGCCCTCCAAGCTGGTGCATCTAATCGGGGCAGTGTAGGGCTGCTTAACTCAGACCTATGCTGTTCCTGCACTGGGGTAATTCTTCTCCAGCCCATTACATTTCCTTCAAGCCACCCCAGTGACATATATAGACCAGAAACTGGTCAATGACATTTTTGAATGTTAGGACACAGTTAATAATTTCTTTGTTTAATGCTCTTGCTATTAGCAAGCATGGGCATTTCTCCTTATGTGATGTTCCTTTACCTATACTAAAGTAAACTGAGTGACATTTTCCCCCTTCCCCAGTGGTCTGTCTATGACTGGTCTGATCTTAATTGCTTTTGGTACTGGTGGAATCAAGCCCTGTGTATCAGCATTTGGTGGAGATCAGTTTGAAGAGGAACAGGTAATATTTTTCAAACATAGTTGGACTCATATTTCATTTTTTAATTTTAATTTTTAAATTTAATTTTTAATTTAATTTTTTAAAGATGGTGCCCATTGCTCTGGTACTTGGGTGTCCAAAAGAAGAGCTAGATCCTACTACTGTGTTCTCTACAAATACATACACTGTGTCATCAGTACTAATTATTGAGCTGACTGCAATCCTACATTGTAATTTAGGCCAGCAGAGTCTGATCAACATAATACTGACTAACCATGTTCTAAATAGGTTTTTTTTTTAATTTATTTTCTTACTCTCACTGCAGGAAAAACAAAGAAGTAAATTCTTCTCTCTCTTTTATTTGTCTGTTAATGCTGGAAGTCTTCTCTCTACTATAATTACTCCAGTTCTCAGAGGTAAACTTGCACTGATGTTGTCTACAAACTGGTTAAACAGCAGAGCAAAAAAGAATAAGGCAGCGGGGATGGATCACTTATTGGATTAGTACTGGATAAGGGTATTTTAGATTTAGGCAATTACTTTGAGTCCACCCAGAAGTCATTACCATCAGATGGCTTAGGAGACATGTTTATAGTTTCAGCTTATTTCTAATGTAGAAATGTCAATATCGCAAAACCTCACTGTCATAGTTGATGCTAATTGGCATCTTCCTTTGCAGTCTCAGAGAGGCTAAAAGTTGAATGACCATGGAGACTGCACTACTTTCACACCTGATAGGAAGGTGGGGAAGCCAGCACTGTGACTCTTTTGTAGCTCAAAGGCTTTGTTCTACAGAATATTTAACACAGCATCTTTTAAATCACCACTAAAATCACAAAAAAAGGAGAGGAAAACAGTATCATTAGATTTCTCTGTTTTGTGGCGGGGAGTGAGGGGGAAGAAGAAAGGGATCTTTTTATTCAGAGGCTTAAAGGTATTACAAAAGATGCACACATAGATAATATATAGACACATACACACTTAAAATCTACAACAAATTAAGTCAAAATTTTACTATTATCAAAATGGAAGTTTTTATGTGTTCTAATTATGAAGGTCTCTGTGATTTTTTTTTAAATGGAAGTGACATCCTGCTAAATGTAAAGCAAATTCTAAATTACCAATATCTGGGTTCATTCCTTAATAAACTGTACATGATTAAATATACTTGTTTTTCTGTCCTTCCTTCCTATGTTTAACTTTGATTATATAGTGTAGTGACTATTCAGACATGCACACACATACATCTGTAAGTGGAGTATGTGTTAGGCTGTACGATGGATTATAGGTTTTATTGTCATGACTTTGGAATGGCTGTTTTCTCAAGAATGGCAAAGCCACAGGTGAATTATACAAATGATCCCAAAAAAGTGTAGCTCAGACTTGGACCTTTTGATTTCTGGCATTCTATTCCAGTTCATTGCTGTCATTTTATTATTAGTTAACACAATTTGCTATCCTTCCTCGGATAGATGGCAGATAAGCATATGAAAAAATATATGAGACCCTTCTTTGCTGATATACCATTGAAAATGCCTTCTGCGGTTTGAACAGAAAGAGTCAACCAAAGGAAGAAAGATAGGACTTTACATAATGGTTTGACTAGAAAGCTGACTAAACTGTCAGAGCAAGACAGATTAGTTGCTAGCAGGCTAGTATACTCCTATGTAAATTTTATAGCTTCAATGTTAGCTGACACTAGTATACAAAACTCCTGTCTAACACTGTTTTATTTCCTTCAGGCGAAGAATGTGGCATTCACACCAAGCAACAGTGTTACCCACTGGCCTTTGGAGTGCCTGCCGCACTCATGGCTGTTTCATTGAGTATGTTGCATGTTTTCCTTTTTATTTACTGCATAAATTATCTTTATTATATTGACCACTTTTTATATGAGAAGAGCAAATAAGACTATTTGCTTAGAAATGTGGAGTTAAAGGTAGAGGCTGCCTTGTTCTTTATAATCCAAGGTTCTGATGTAGCATTTGCATAACTGCAGATTAACACCATACAGATAAATATATTTGCGTGGTAGAGAGCTCCATGTGTTGTAATTGCTTGGCTGTGCTGCTGTAGTCTAGAAAGGGAAAGTATAAATATACATTTATGTACCACTGATCAGGGGTTTCTTAGCATTATGGACAAAGTTCAAACTATGGCAGAAATATTAAAGTAGAAAATTGATGAAGTACATCTCCTCAGGTTACTAGTCCTGACTCCATCACAACATCCCAAAACCTAATCAGGGGGTAAGAGAGATCTCATATTAGAGGCACAAATGAAGGGTTGGGCTTGGTACCTTTGCTCTGGAAATAGCAATCAAATTAAAATCTGATAATTAAGGAGAAATTGTCTAATAAAAATAGTTTTACTATTAAGGGTCAAATTGTGGCCAGGCCTGCATGGCAGTACCAGGGCTTAAGGGAGTGCAAGATGTGTCCCCATGTGCCCTTGCACCAGCTACCCACATCATGGGTGATTGCACCAGAGGAGAAGCAAGATCCACAGAGCTATTACATCCCACTTCATGCTCGTGGATCTGAGTGGACAGACCCTTGTTTCCACCCCCCACAATGTACATTGCTGTGGCAGCATCTCAGGGAGCCTGGTCTGTTTCTGCTATAAACCTGGTGCAGTTTATTCCCTCCCTGGAGCAGTGGGGGAACTTCCATGAAAGCGGCTCCAGAGGCAGCACAAGAACATACTGCCCCTTATCTGTGTTCATGACAAAACCTCAAATAAATCCTAAATGTTCTGCATTACACAGTTTGCTTTAGTTTATGTAGTACTACTTGGAGCATTCATGGGCAGTAAATAAATGTGAAAGCTTTAAATAAGGGAGGTTTTTCAAAGCTTTCATCAAATATCCAAGATTAAGATGAGCACAGAATAGAAATAGAATAGAAATATATTAATACAGTAATTGCAGATGCACAGGTGAAATATTGCATTGTCCTTCTGTATCTAACCATTTACTTGATTATGAAAAAACACTGCATTTTACCAGCTGCACTGCTCAATGAGCATTGCAGTCCAAAGACCAAGGAATTATTTTGTTATAAGAAGCCTTTCAGAGTTCCATAGAGGATAAAATAGCTGCACTATCCAATACACTTGTTCTTCGAAATTTACATCTTTAATTAGAGGTTGTATTAGTAAAATACAGCAGACCCAGACCTAAGGCCCCTATGTGTTTTGTTTTGTTTTTGTCCTTACTCAGGCAAACTGCCTATCCACTGAAGACAACAGATATTTGCCTGAATAAGGACTGCATAAGAATCTGTTTACGAATCTGATAAAGTATAATAGATTGATTAAAAATTAATTGAAAAATATGTTAACTGTTTTATTGCTCTTTAAAATGCTGTTTCCCATTCAGGCTTGGTTTGTTTTAATCTCTTTGTCATTATGTTTTGTATACCAAAGTATTTTCCTCTAGTTTCAGTCAATCCTGAAATGCTTTTCTGTTTACTCATTGTAGTAGTGTTCATACTTGGAAGCAAAATGTACAAGAAAGCTCATCCTCAAGGCAATATAATGCTCCAGGTTTCCAAATGCATTGGAGTAAGTAATACCAGACTACCTGGAAAAGCGTGGCTGGACTTTTCAAATGGAGTTGGTCTTTATCACCTATTGATAATTTTTATGACATTCATAAACTTTGTAGCTTGCAAACTGTTTATTCCATTTCAGTCAGGAGTAAAATTCCACCATAATGTTGCAATTATTTCTGTCACAATTAATCTGATCTTTTGGTGTAAAAGAAGATTCTGAGTTTTTGATAGGTTTCAGAGTAGCAGCCGTGTTAGTCTGTATTCGCAAAAAGAAAAGGAGTACTTGTGGCACCTTAGAGACTAATAAATTTGTTAGTCTCTAAGGTGCCACAAGTACTCCTTTTCTTTTTGAGTTTTTGATATTCACTCTGATTTCTATTTGTTTTTCTTAATTGAGCCTAACACACACACCCACCTTAAATTATCCTGTGTTGACTTGATTTCAAATCATCCACTTTTAAACAATCCAGCTGCTAAGGTCTCTTAATTTCAGTAAATGTTAGTTACCATGATTCCTTGAGGCCTCAAGCAAGATCAGGGCCCAGCTGTGGCAGAGACTTCAGTGGGGCTTAATGCAGGTTCCGTCAATCCTGACCTGTAGTACCCCCCTGTTATTCTAGTCCTGTGCTCCCCACATACAGGTCTGCCAGTGTAACTCTAGCACAGCTACATAATATTTTTTGTTGGCATGAGGAATTCATTAGAAAATACATATTAATGTTTCATGTACACAAAATTTATCCTTAAAGTGTAACTCCATTCTGAAGAATTACTATGTAAAACTGAAACTATCTTCTTATTTTATTAAACACTGAAAGTGTACTCTGCAAAAACCTGTATAGACAAGGCCTCTGAGAATTGTCAGCAGCACCCAGTGTTCAGAGGCAATACCTATTTTTCTGAACTGCTTGGTGTCTTCTGATATTGGGAATGTTTTACAGAATCCACGACATATGAGACATATAGCAGAACACTTCCTTTAAGTGTTTAAAACAGTTTCATAGAAACATTCACCTTTTAATAATAATAAAAATAAATTAAAAATAAATTGAATATAAATTGCTTTGAAAGAAAATTTCTCTTATTATAATAAGTCACTTTAACCTTACAGTTACAAATATTTGTTGCACCATGTTTAAATGGTATTCAGTGTAATTAATCCAAATTTATTAATGTTCTTTTCAGTTTGCTGTCAAAAACAGGTTTCAGCATCGCAGCAAACAATTCCCCACAAGAGAACACTGGCTGGACTGGGCTAGTGAAAAGTATGATGTAAGTATCATTTGTGTGTGCAGGAGCACATGTGCATGGATAGATAGATAATGCCTTCCTCCCTTTTTTCTCTTTGTTCCATTTGCCTTGTTCACTAGTTACGCAACCCCATACCAAATACCAGGGAAGCTACTGCTGTGTCTGTCTACGGTAATCAGAAGCTAGTGCTCTAGCTAGATCTTACTGCTCTGACAATTAGGATGGTTACCATCATGGTTTAATGTAGCTTCAGATTGCCCTCCAGGTATCAGGGCTCTGTGCATGATCACAAACTGCACTGAGGAAACTCTAGAGGGCTGAACATAATTGTATTTCTCTCTCATAACAAATACTTAAAATTACCTGGTAGCAGTTTCAATATGATAGCAAGCATTTTATCTCCAGTGTAGATTTTATGGCCTTGATATAAACGATCCAGCTTCAAAATACACTTTGAATGAAAACACACAATATATATGATAACACATGTGAACAATGCACATTACACTAATGAGGATTGTAATCAATGCCCTATGGACTCCATGGTCACGAAATTTGTCCGAGAATCCACTCCAAGCTGCAGAATTGTGCTCCAGAATCTAAGCTTACATTAAAAAAATATAATAGGGGCAAATCCTCGGTCGGTGAAATTGTCGTAGGCCCCTCAAAACAAATGATCTATAACAATTCACACAAACTGAGGTTCCTAGCCCTCATGCTTGTGAAAATAAGCTTGAAAATATGAATCAAGTGTAACCAATGCAGTAATGTGTTGCTTTGCACAGGGCCTTTATTATAATATTGCATCCCTTTACTGGTAATCCATACTGAGTTCAAACTCCTTGTCATAGCTTTTAAAGCCCTACAGCTATTCAGCCCCAATATATAAATTTGTTTCTGCAACATCACCTATCAGAAATGAGATAAAATAATACAAACTAACAAAAACAAAGTCTAGTTCAATATAACCATCACATATGTGTAGAGACCTTACTGAGTAACAGTGAACTTTATTTACATAACCCCTCTTGTTCTTTCTTCACACACACACCTGCACAGGTTTTGTCCGTTTATTACCTTCACCTTAATTTAGGCCCCAGTAGTGCAAAGACTTACACATGTGCTTAACTTTAAAGGAGTGTAAGTAATTCCATTGAAGTCTAAAGCACTACTCACAACCTGTAAAGTTTAGCATGTATCTAAGTCTTGCATGATCAGGACCTTGTTTCTAATATGAATTAAAATATGATACAAAATAGCAATAGTATGAGTAAAATATGAATAATAGTAATAGTCTTAGTCTTAGTGTGTATATATATATATATATATATATATATATATATATATAAACTTGTGGTTTTGTTGAATTTACCTATTTTTAGCAACTTTTTTATTTACTGTTCTTCACTACAGAAACGACTTATTACACAAACTAAGATGGTCTTGAGGGTGCTTTTCCTGTATATTCCTCTCCCCATGTTCTGGGCACTTTTTGATCAGCAGGTAAGGTAGAAAAAAAGTGTAATTTTTTTGCAAGTACATATACAATTATATTCAGTCATTATGTTGTGAAATCAGTGGGTAGAATTTAAATTGGTGGTAATGAAAAATGGTACTTATGAATTACACAGTTATTCATATACTGTACCTATTAAGTTATTCTATTTCTCTCTTCTATTATACACTAACTGCTTCTTGTAAAGTTTTAAGTGTATGATCAATTAATATTTCAAACATATATATTACAAAATAAATCTAAGTTGACACAATGTCAGCAAAAATATTAAAGATAAAATCCTCATCTCGGTTCCAGCTGGGTAAAAAAGACCAGAGCAACATAAAAGGCCTCTAAAAGCCCCAGTTCTGTCTGGAGGAGGATTCCCTGAGTGCAGACACTGTGGAAGTCAGCCAGAAAGCTGCTCTCCAAAGATCCCATTGCAAGTCCAACATTTTCCTTTAGTAGTTCAGGATCAGACCTTTGTCAAAGATTGACAGAGAATAGTAAGGAAGATATCTTAAGGAAAGTTTTTGTCTTCCTTTATTATTGATTCCCCACCCTCTCTAGACTTCCCTTTCTAAAAAATTCAGGAGTAACTAGAGCAGATTGCTTTATTGTAGAATTTCATTATGACTTTGTTTTATTAAGGGATCAAGATGGACATTACAAGCCACAACAATGGATGGAAACTTTGTAGGTTACTTTATCTTAAAGTTTTAAAGATTTATTCACATTTAATTTGTTCGTATACATTTTGTTAGTCTTCTAATGTTAAAATATATTTACCTTTTCTTTTCCTTAGGGAGCCATTCAGATCCAGCCAGACCAGATGCAGGTACACTAAACTACATTTGTGATATTTTTAAATACTCCCCAAAGACTTTATTTTAAAATCACTATTTAAAAAAAGACTTTGGAAAGTGCTTAACTTCTTTTCTGGATTTTTACATCCAACAGACCGTGAACCCGATTCTGATTGTTATTATGGTCCCAATTGTAGACACCGTGGTTTATCCTTTAATTAAAAAATGCCACATCAATTTCACGTAAGTTAATTCATATGCCTGATTTAATCTTTAGGTGTATTTTAATGATTAATCTTAAAGTGCTCTGTTGATAATATTGTGACAGAGCAAGCTTTCACTAAGATAAGGAAATCCAAAGTGTAGAACTATTAATAATGAGTTAATATAAAAAGTATTTTATGTTTCTGAAACACTTAGTTGCAATCATATATAAAACTCTAAGAACAAAGAGAAGGAGAACCCAGCTGCAAGGGGCAAACTACAGAGTGGAGATGAAATCCTGCCCCCTTTGAAGTCAATGCCATAAATCAAACTGACTTCAAGAGAACCAGGATTTCAACCTGCTTTCTTCCTTTCTTCATTCTTTCTTTCTGTTTTCTATTATAAAAAATAGACACATAGTTACTCCTATCTTGTGCGATTATCTTTTTGCCTCAGAACTGGAAGAAGCCAGATATACTTTCTGGTAGATATTAGACTGCACTTTACGTTGTGAGTAGAGCGGGCCAGGAATTTTTCGATTAATCACTTTTTTGTAAAAAAATGCCAATTCAGTGAAAACTAAACTGTTAGCAAAGTAGGGTCAGGTTCAATAAATTTCCTGACTCAAGTAAATGTTAAGAAAAAAAGTTTGGAAATAGAGTGTCAAAGTTAAAAATTTCATTTTTATGGTTCAAAATGACTGCTTCTTTCAAAATTTAAACTATTTAGACTGAAAAAAATGTGGCAAATAAGGGCAAAATCAATCAAAACAAAATAGTTTGATTGATCCAAAATGGTAAAAATTTGTATTTTTGGTTCACAAGGATTTTTGAGATTTTGACTTTTTGTCCGGAATCAAGACAGGAAAAAATTTTGAACTCTCAAAAATATTAATGGAAGAGAAAAACCAATACCTCATCAGCTCTAGTTGAGAGTGCTGCTATTTATACCTTCATATAGCACGATCTGTTACTAGAAATACAGCATGGATAGGAATGCAGTTTGGAAAGATGGAAAAGGTTCATTGGCTGAAACAACTAAGGGTACTTTTTTCAACTGAACTAGCTCAATCAAGAAGAAAAGGAGTACTTGTGGCATCTTAGAGTCTAACAAATTTATTTGAGCATAAGCTTTCGCGAGCTACAGCTCACTTCATCGGATGCATTTAGTGGAAAATACAGTAGGGAGATTTATATACACACACAGAGAACATGAAACAATGGGTTTTATCATACACACTAAGGAGAGTGATCACTTAAGATGAGCCATCACCAGCATGGGGGGGGGAGGAGGAAAACCTTTCATGGTGACAAGCAAGGTGGGCCATTTCCAGCAGTTAACAAGAACATCTGAGGAACAGTGTGGGGGTGGGGGGGGGGAGAAATAACATGGGGAAATAGTTTTACTTTGTGTAATGACTCATCCACTCCCAATCTTTGTTCAAGCCTAAGTTAATTGTATCCAGTTTGCAAATTAATTCTAATTCAGCAGTCTCTCGCTGGAGTCTGTTTTTGAAGTTTTTTTGTTGAAGGATAGCCACTCTCAGGTCTGTAATCAAGCTGGCTTAATAGGGTTGTCAAGTGTGTTAAGTTAGCTTGATTTGAGTTAACTCAATTGAAAAAAGAACTTTCCCCCCCAGTCTAGATAATTTTATACACTATAAAATGGGTCTTCCATTTTTAGGAGTCATTCTAGGTTAAGACGCAGTGGCACAAAGACGTAAAATTAGGCTAGAATTCAGCCAGATGCTCTCTCATAACTGAGTCTTAGGAAGGGGTGATTCATTATAAAGAATCTACATGAATTTTGTTACTGGCATTTTTAATTAATTAATTTTTACAGGGTTTCAAATTAAAGTTCCCTGTTTTTGGTATTTACAGTATATTCCTGAGTTCTTTCTCTGTTTCTCTTGCTTTCCTCATTGAGTTTATATAAGTCTACAATCCTACAACTGTAGTGTGCCCAACAAACAGTCACAACTGATGTATGGGAATTATTGATAAATTTAATATCAAATAAAGCATTAGTACGAGAAATTTAAAAATCAAATTTCTTGACTGTGTACTGTTCTTTTCTGACACATTTATTGCAGTTAGCTTTCGTCCATTTATGAAAATTGTTGTGGGAATCTGAAATTCCCCTATTGCAAACCTGCTGGCCCTCCCATCCTCTTCCCACTAAGATTTTGATTACATTAGAGAGACAGAACATTTTATGTTCTTTACTGGGAATGAAAATTTTACTTGGCTCCTTCATACATGGGCCCTCCACAGCCATAGTTTGATGCCATAAATAAATCAGTTTGCCCTAAACTGATTTTTATTGCCATGGTACTAAATTTAATCATCTCTTAAAATGTCATTAGACCTAAAAACCATCTCTCTCCAAATTTTGTTTTAGTTCAGTACTTTTCATATTTTAACATAGTAATATATGCATAATAAGTAATCTTCCTTTTGTATAGGCCATAACTATGCACTTCTGTATCTCTTTTTATTCTTTGCAGCCTTAAATGGGTTAAGTTCCCTTTCTGAGTACATCAGACTTTTTAGGTTAACTGTGCACACCTAATAATTGTTCAGATGATGGCTAATCATAGAAATGAGCCATCTAGATCTTGAGCAACAGATTATTAAACAGACTAGTGATATAATTTCAAGGAGTCTAGATTTCCCTAAAGGGTAACTGGGAACTAACACTGAGATATGTAAGGCATAACAGGGTATCTTCTGTAACCATATCAGTACTCACAGGGTAATAATATACTAACAATGGTTATCTTAATGTTCCTTATAATGAAATGGAAAATCACAGCTGAGTTTTTGGATTAAAACTACTCCTAAAATTCATGTTTTTTGTTGCTATACTAGGCCCCTAAGGAAGATTACAGTTGGTATGCTTCTTGCATCTCTGGCTTTTGTTGCTGCTGCACTGGTACAAGTGCAAATTGATGTAAGTTAAGCCAAACACAACCAAATGATGATATTGCTATTTAGTTTTTTAATTACTATACAGATTTTGGTGAGAGTGCAAATGGTCCAAACCATGGCAATTAATAATTTCTTTCTATATGAATTCACCAAGAATGTTTTTATAAAAAATAGAGGGAAGGGTACCTATTGGTATATATGTGTCATGGAATGTAATGTGATCTATGATAAAATTAATAAGCTAAACGAGTTCCTCAACAGCATATTCTTATCTGTCTTTGTTATGGGTTTTTAATTGAAGTTCGAAGTTTAAAATCAGAAGACTTAGTTGTTTGGTTTGTTCAGGAATTCTTTTGCATATCTGACTTTTTTAATTTGTTTTGAGTGGAGGGTAAGTGTGACACAACCCCAGAGCTATGTGATGTCACAAGTTAAGAGTGAAATGCTGTTGATTTAATGTGTGAATCCATTGGAATAGAATGAGTTTTACTTTCAACACTGCTTGTTAAAGATAAGATTAAAGGGCTAGATCTTCAGCTGGTGTAAATAGTATAGTTCCATCTTGCTTTATGTCCTGTTTTGAGGGGAGGGGGGACTTAAATAGCCCTATGCTGGCCCTGTGCCCAGGGATGAATTTCACCCAAAATGATTAGCTACCTATGGAAATTTTAAAAAAGATCAAAGAGCTTTTTTTTCATGGTGATATATGCAGACAATGGAAAAGACGATAACATTAAAAGCTAGGTAGGGTAGTACTTGTGGGAAAGAAATTAAAATACATATGGCTACCAAATCTCAATGTACACAGGTACAGCAGCCATTTTATACACTAATATGGTGGCTTCTTGTCAGAATTAGTGGGAAGTGAAAATGGAGCCTGGTTTCTCTCTTTGGCCTGAACACAGAGGGTCAGATGCCTTCCTCAGGAGGGTCCCATTTATGGCTACACCCTGGTTAGTCACCACCTGTTGTAAATGGGACAGAAGATAGGATGAAAGGAAACTCAGAAATATGGTCTGTTGTGGACTGTGAGAAAGCCTAGGAGCCCTTGATGCCTGTGCCCTGAGTCCCGAAGGGTCCTGATGTTTACAGCAAACCACAGAAGGAAAATTGATAGTAGGTGTATGGGGTTGTAGAAGTCTTGCTGAGAAAAAAGAAGTTCCTTTTCTTAGGCTTTTTAGTATAAAGGGTGAGGAAGCATACAGAAACTTGTCACCATATATGTTAATCATAGATATTTGTCGCGCAAATGTCAATTTTCTTCATAAGTACCAATGGCATTGTCATTATACATTATATTATATTATATTACTTACTGTTTAATTTATTTCACTCTTTTTCATCAAGAAAACTCTTCCAGATTTTCCTAAAGAAGGGCAATCCCAAATCAAAGTAATAAATTTAGGCACTGATGTTGCAAAAGTTGACTTTGGCTCCGGAGTTGAAAATGTGACTGTGGAATCTCTGATGGCGGTAAGAAAGAGTAATGATTAGAGTTGGTAAAAAAAAATTGAAACTTGTTTTCTAAATTTTTCACAAGTTTTTTTTTAAAATATGTTTTGTTTACTGAAAACCTGCATTTTAATAAATGAAAAAATTGATAACCATTTCAACAATGTTTTTAATAACTTTTTAATAAAAATGTTGGAGAAAAAACTCACTAACCATTTTGTAAAAAAACAAACATTTCTACAAAGTTGACAATATTTCATGAAAAACAACAATAAACCCCCCTTTTCATTAGAAAAAAAATTGGTCAGCTCTAGTGATTAATCATCATTTGTACTCTAATCTCTAAATTATATATTTATCTGATTGGGAAGTCTTTTCTCCGTCAATAGGTAGCACATGAAAAGTTGCAAACTTTACCATAGTAAAATGCATTGGAATATTATATTGGCACAATATATTAATATAGAATCCAAGAAATGTAGAGCTTGTAGGGACCTCGAGAGGACATCTAATGAATCCCCCTGTACTGAGATAGGACCAAGTAAACCTAGACCATCCCTTATCCAACCTGTTCTTAAAAACCACCAATGATGGGAATTCCTCAACCTCCCTTGGAAGTCTATTCCAATGCTTAACTATTCTTATAGTTACAAAGTTTTTCCTAATATTTAGCTTAAATCTCCCCTGCTGCAGATTAAGGTGATTACTTTTTGTCTTACCTTCAGTGGACATGGAGAACAACTGATCACTGTCCTCTTTATAACACCCTTTAACATATTTGAAAACTGTTCTCAGGGCCCCATTCAGTCTTTTTTTTCTCAAACATGCCCATTTTTTAAAAAACTTTCCTCATAGGTCAGCTTTTCTAAACCTTTAATAATTTTTTGTTGTGTCATCTGGACTCTCCAATTTGACTACAGCTTTCTTACCCACTAGCTACACCTTCCCAGTTTGACAGCAAAACATTGATAACTACTCTTGAGTGTGGTCTTTGTAGCAGTTTTGAAGCCACCCTTATAGTAATTTCATCTAAACCACATTTCCCTAGTTTGCTTATGAGAATATCATATGGGATCATGTCAGAAGCCTTACTGAAATGAAGATATATCACATCTACTGCTTCTCGCCTATCTACTAGACCAGTAAACCTGTCAAATAAGGAAATTAGGTTGGTTTGAGATGATTTGGTTTTGACAAATCTATATTGGCTATTACTTATTACCCTATTATCCTCTAGTTGGTTACAAATTGATTTTTAATAATTTGTCCCAGTATCTTTCCAAATATTGAAGTTAGGCTGACTGTACTATAATTCCCTGTGTTTTCTTTGTTCCCCTTAAAGGCTGCCCATGTGGGGGCAGGCAAAAGAACCAGTTTGCCCTAAGTCCCCTTTTGGAGAGGGGGCCCCCAAACCAAGTGGTTTTGCAACTTGGTGCACTGGGTCACTCAGTTTATGCCCGGCCACTCCTCTCTCATGACAAGGGGTCGGCTGGGCCAAACTCGAGTGGTGCTGCAGTGCCATGCTTCAGATTGCAATGCCTGGTGCAGGGAGCTAAGTCCTGCCCCATGAGACAGGAGCTGCTGCTACAGAGTGAGTGAAGGCTTGCTCTCCAACTCTCTTTCCCACACTGGCCTCCCTTCAGTGTTTTTGCACTGTTGGTTCAATGATTTCTGTTGCTGCAAATTTTTTGGAAGGGTAGGGGCCTCAGTTTCAGATTTTGCCCTGGGCTCCCAAAAACCTCCGTGTAGCCCTGGTCCCCTTTTTAATGATAGATACTACATTTTGCCTTCTCCAGTCCTCTGGGACCTCACCCATCATCCTCCATGAATTCTCCAAGATACTGGCTAATGGTTCTGAAATTGCTTCAGCTAGTTCCTTAAGTACCTTAGGTTGAATTTCATCAGGCCCTGGTGACTTGAATACCTCTAACTTATCTAAATATTCTTTAACCTATTCTTTCCCTATTTTGACTTATATTCCTTCCCTGATGGTAATATTAATTGTGTTAAATATCTGGTCACCATTAACTTTTTTAGTGAAGACTGAAGCCAAATAGATACTAAACACCTCAGCCTTTTGATGTCATCTGCTATTAGCTCTCCTTTCCTGCTAAACAGATGACCAAAAAAGTTTATTAGCATGAGAAGCTGGTTAGAGTTATCAGAATTTAGTTTATGTTTTCAGGCCATCTTGCTCTTGTCATCAAACAGTCTATTTCTTTCCTGCAAAAAGGGGAACTCACTCCACATCCCTAACTTAGGTCAATTTTTCACTTATATAGACGTGATATCTATGAAATAATGCTTCTGGAGGGACTAGGTGATTTTAGGGTTTAGCAGTGGGATGGAGAATCTTCCACCTGTAGAGTGTCAGTTCAAATCCAGTTCAGGATTAGTCTGTGGTGAATAAAAGTTATTACCATCCGATGGCTAATGGTTGGTCTTTGTGAAATTAGTTTGTCCTCTCAGTCCAGTTCTAGCTGACAAATATCCATATGCATTACTATTGTTAATTTATATTACAGTAGCACCGTGAGACTTTAACTGAAGTCAGGGCCCATTGTACTTTACATACTCATAGTTAGGGCCCTATCAAATTCACAGCCATGAAAAACAGGCCGTGAAATTTGGTCTCCCCTGTGAAAACTGGCTATTGCAGGGGAGACCAGATTTCACAGAGTTGGGCAGCCAGAGAGCAGTGGCTGCTGGCCAGGAGCCTAGCTCTGAAGGAAGCGGCGATGTCAGAAGCAGTGCAGAAGTGAGGTGGCATGGTATAGGTGGGTCGTCACTTTGGGGGGGCCAGGGCTGGCATTAAAGGTGGGCGAGTGAGCTGTTGTGCAGGACCCCATGGTTGGGAGGTGTAGTGGTCAAACTCCCTTCCCTCCCCCCCAAGACACACATAGCCTGCACAAGGATACTTTAATTTCTAAGCACTGCGCTCCTGCTGCTAGTCCTGGAGGGGCTAGGGAAGGACAGGACTTCTTCTTCCTCTACCAGGGCCACTCCCAAGGCTGGGTCAGACTCATTTCCGGGAACCTTCCCTGGATACAAGAAGCTCCATGGTTTTTGGCTGGGAATCCAGGTCTGAAAGCAGCACTGTTGCCAGCAGCAGCGCAGAAGTGCATGTGGCATGGTATGGTATTGCCACCCTTCCTTCTGCTCTACTGTTGGAGGTGGTGCTGCCTTCAGAGCTCGGTGCCCAGCCAGCAGCTGCCTTCTGGCTGCCCAGCTCTAAAGGCAGCAGCACAATATCCCCGACAGCAACCCCCCCAGTATAGGAATTTACATACTTGGTTCATTTCTTCCTTCACACCACTTCAGAGTATCAAGAATTTCATTCACAACAGTATGTGGAAGTGCTGATAATTTTCTCTCTACTTCTAAGTAAATTTGTTGCTCTCACCAGATGTTAAATTGATACAGAGGAGTGAAGGTTTCAGAGTAGCAGCCGTGTTAGTCTGTATTCGCAAAAAGAAAAGGAGTACTTGTGGCACCTTAGAGACTAACAAATTTATTAGAGCATAAGCTTTCGTGAGCTACAGCTCACTTCATCGGATGCATTTGGTGGAAAAAACAGAGAAGAGATTTATATACACACACACAGAGAACATGAAACAATGGGTTTATCATACACACTGTAAGGAGAGGTTTCAGAGTAGCAGCCGTGTTAGTCTGTATTCGCAAAAAGAAAAGGAGTACTTGTGGCACCTTAGAGACTAACAAATTTATTAGAGCATATGAAGTGAGCTGTAGCTCACGAGAGCTTATGCTCTAATAAATTTGTTAGTCTCTAAGGTGCCACAAGTACTCCTTTTCTTTTTACTGTAAGGAGAGTGATCACTTAAGATAAGCCATCACCAGCAGCGGGGGGGGGGGGGGGGAGGAGGAAAACCTTTCATGGTGATAAGCAAGGTAGGCTAATTCCAGCAGTTAACAAGAATATCAGATTTCAGAGTAGCAGCCCTGTTAGTCTGTATTCGCAAAAAGAAAAGGAGTACTTGTGGCACCTTAGAGACTTAGACTTAGAGCTTATGCTCTAATAAATTTGTTAGTCTCTAAGAATATCAGAGGAACAGTGGGGGGTGGGGTGGGAGGGAGAAATACCATGGGGAAATAGTTTTACTTTGTGTAATGACTCATCCATTCCCAGTCTCTATTCAAGCCTAAATTAATTGTATCCAGTTTGCAAATTAATTTTAATTTAATAGAGGAGTGAAGTTTAACCATGGTACAGGTACAGCACTAACAGAGTGCAGGATTTTCCAGTGCCAATGTGCTTCAACCTTGTTCTGGAGGAAGCATTCAAGGATAGTGCAGCCTCCATACCATTCAGTCTTTGGGTTACCTGCTGAGACTTTCAACAAGGATATTAACCAATACCAGTTCTTATGGAGGTTTAGCAATGCAGAGATACTTCCTTTCCCACACTCTATGAGTAGGGCCCTACCAAATTCACAATCCATTTTGGTCAATTTCATTGTCATCGGATTTTAAAAATCATAAATTTAATGGCTTCAGATATTTAAATCTGAAATGTCATGGTATTGTAAATGTGGGGGTCTCAACCCAAAATGGGATTGTGTGGGGGTGGAGAGGTCTGTGTGAAGAAAGAAATGAATCAGAACCATTTATGGACAAAATGATTACAGTGGTTTTAGATGCAGAAAACTGAACAAAAATCTGAAGTGGGATTTATGAGACATGTATGAAGTACCACAGACCATGTGCAATATACCTAATAAATTTCAGAACTCTTGAATCAGCAGGATCCTGATAAATGCATAGACAGAGTCACAGTTATGTGAATATACATGGCAAATGTTCTTTCTTTTTTTTTATAGACAAACTATAAGACATTTGACACTATTAGCTTAACAAGAATGAATATAGCCTATGGAAATCAAACCTTAAATCAGCCTCTTAATATTCCGGGAAAAGAACGTCATACTCTCTTACTAAAAAATACAGGTGGCATCCAAACTGAATTGGTAAGCTTGTTTAATTCCTAGTTAGTATTCCAATCTCTTAACATCCAATCTTCTTAAATGGAGAGTGTTTAATCTCAAGTGAAGTTGTAAAGGCTAGCTCTGTGCGACTCCTCCTTTCTGGGAGAAAAAGTACTATGGAACTCGGGGGAACCACAGAGAGAGAGGTGGGAAGATGATATGTATTGTTGTATACCTATACCTTATGTTATATTAATGTGTAAGCAGCAAGGAAACATGTCATTTAATATATAGTTTAAACATTTCTGGATAAACATAAATCATGTTAAATGGATGGTCTTAGTTTCATGCTTCACAACAATCAGATGTATTAACAAAACTCTAAAAATGAGACTTGGGGGCAGGTCCACAAAAGGGACTTATATCTAGGCCAGGTCCACACTATTGGTGCTCTTGCAGCACAGCTACAATGCTGTAGCTATGCTGCTGTAACACCATAGTTTAGATACTTTCGACTTTGATGGCACGGGTTTTTCCATTGGTGTAGATACTCTACCTCCTTGAGCAGTGGTAGCGAGATTGATAGAAACATTCTTCTGTTGACTTGCTCACATTTACCCAGGGGGTTAGATCAGCATAGCTACGGCATGCAGGGATGTGAATTTTTCACAATCCTGAGTGACATAGCTATGTTGATCTAAATTTTCAGTGTTGACTAGGCCTCCATGTTACAGCACCTAGCACTGAGGTGCCCTGCCACCTCATGGAATCCACAGCCCTGAGTTAAGCAGCACATGTCCCTATCCAGTGCATAGGGAAATTAAGATCCCAAGAAAGGGGTTCACAAAAGTAAGCAAGCTGATTGGGGTGGGTGGGTTGCCCAAGCTAGTCAATAGGAAATGTCAGAGGTAGGTGCCCATCTCTGGACTAGCAGGAGGCATCCTCTTCTAGGGATTCACAGCCATGAACCATCTCCTCGATTTAGGTGCTTAAGACAGTTCTTTTTCACAAAATAAATAAATAAAAATTAGGAGTCAGTAGTGCCACCTTTAAACCCAGTAGTTAGACCACTCACCCAGAATGTGGAAGCCCAGGGTTCAATTCTCCCTCTCTGCTTGAGCTGGAGCAGGGAATTGAACATAACTCTCATATGTTCCATGTGAGTGCCCCAACCACTGAGCTATAGACTATATTCTTTTCTTGAAGTTGTTCCACTTTTTATGAAATACTTAGCCATTGGAGCAGGGATTGGAACCCAGATCTCATAAGTGAGTGCCCTAGAGAGTCATTGTCACTCTCTCTCTCTGGCCCAATTAATATTTAAGTATTTCAGACAAAGTGGAATGGCTTCAACAGGAGAGAAGCCCACCCCAAAATATTGTATAGCCCAGTGGGGTGGGAGTCCTGTGTTCAATCCTTGCTCCAACTCAGGCACAGTGGAGATTTGAACCTGGGTCTCTCCCATATCCCACTTTATTAAGTGTAAGGGAAGCACTGGAATCACCGCCTCTTCCGTTTTGCTCGGGGTTCAACCTGGTAGACAGCCTCAGAGAAGACCTGCCAGATCAGGCCCCACAGGTGAGATATGTGGGGGATCCTACTGGGGCTGAGATGTGAGCTGAACATTAAGATTAAGGTGTCTTAGCACATGCCCACCAGCAGAAAGTTAGATGCCATGAGGACTTTACCAGTGGAAATTTAGTTGCTTACAGAGTTAGATGGCAGCTGAAGTATGAGGATTTAACTTGTGTATTTAGGCACCAAAAGTAGTAGTTAGACACTCGCCTAACTCTGTGTATGGATCTACCCTTGAAGGCTTATTCTGAAGTAAGAGACAGTGGATATTGGTACATAATAGTACACATCATAGCATGTCAAAGATACCAACACAAATATTTTATTCATGATAATTGTCTTTTCCACCAGCTGCTTGATGGCCTTACATCAAAGTCAGAAGATGGAAAAAATAAAATCAGGTATTGTTAATAAACATTTGCTTTACTTCACTTCAGCTGAGTGTTACTATGGCATCTTTATAGTCAATATCTTGTTTCTGCTTCCTTCAACCTGAATCTTCATTTGTTATGAAAAAAAAACAGATTTTAGCTTATTGATTCATCTGGAAAGGGAGATGGATTCTGATTTGCTTCTTGCATTAGCTACACATTTTTAAAGAGAAGAGAAAATGTCATTTAAAAATGATCAAATCTATTCAAATGAGATGGGGGAATAAAATGATTTCAAATGTCTGTTGCATTGCCAGTATATAACGTAAAGAATGTTAGCTTTGTGTAAGTTTTACTTATGTTGTTTTGTTTTATAAGCAAGTATTGTATTCTTTTTGTTTTGTAAAGATTTATAAACAATTTGGCTTCAACCATCAACATCACAATGGATGGTACTCATCTTAGAGATGTGAAGAATTTTTCTGCCACCAATTATACATCATTTACAAGAGGCGTGTAAGTATTTTGCTTTACCTTAATCCAAAGCCTTCCAGGAAAAAAATAGTCTTTGTCCTCAGAAAAAATACATGGAATTCATAGTATTATTATGTAAGTATAATTAATTCCAGAGTTATTTAGATTAGCTTCTTTGTTTTTCAGAAAAGAGATTGTTGTTTTTGCAGACAATTCACTGACTTGCAAAAATCAGTCAATATCATTTGGATATGGCAGTGCATACACTATTGTAATTCAAGAGGTAAGTTGTCAATGCTGCTAGAAGATGCAGAATAACTTTTGTGTTACACTACTTTTTAATTTTTGCCATTGAACAAATTACCTACTTGCTATTGATGAAATATAAAATAACTACATGGACTTATCTCATATATTAGAATATTTTATCTTAATGTAGTTTTAATAAACTATAAAAATAATAATGGATGTAATGGATTGCATTCTGAATCAAAATGCATATGGTGAATCATGTAGGGGTTCTAGTTTCTGCCTAACAGACTTAAAAACCTGGAGCCCGGTCAGATACCCAGGGCTTAAAGGTCTTAATATGGATTCAGTCACAAAATTATCACTAATTTAAAATTCTCTATGCACTGTTGATTTATTTTATAGCTGGGAGAGTTGCTCCCTGATGAAAATCTCATAGCATATTTTTATCTTTAGAAAACATGCAGCATTTTCATCATTGTTTTCTAATGTACCATTTTCATTATTATAATTTCAGTGTAACAGCAACACACTAGCACTCAAATACGTAGAAGATATCCAACCCAATACAGTTCACATGGCTTGGCAGCTCCCTCAGTACTTCATTATGACATGTGGTGAAGTGGTCTTCTCTGTCACTGGGCTGGCATTTTCCTATTCTCAGGTAGGAGATTTCTGCCAATTAGTATTCCTGAGATGTGTCTTTACCTTTTACTGATGAATGTAATGGTCTTACAAAGCAAACAGAAAAATAGTTAGACTATCATTAAAAAAAAATAATCACCACTGCCATCTATGTGAATTAAAACAGTTGCCAGATTTTTTGTTGGTATAAACTGGCATTTTTCAATGACTTCTGTGTTGATTTCATCAGAGCTATTTGATTTACAGTAGCTGATAATCTGACTACCAGTCTTCAGGTCACTCCATCATACAAAGTGCTTGCCAATGGAAACTCTTGGCACCAAAGGAGTACTGCTTCTTGTTATGGAGCCAACTCTGGGTGGGGAAAAGCTAAAAACAGAATGAATAGATACTGACACCTTGTCTACACATGTTGTGCTGGTTTAATTTAAATTGCTTTTTAAACTCCTGTGTGGACACTCTTATTTCAGAGTGGTTTATTTTGTTTTAGCTTCAAAGTGTCCCTCGTCAATTTAAGCTAAATCAAAATAAATATGATTTAAACTGAAATAAGAGCTTTTTGCATCAGTTTAATTGTGTACCTCTTTGTATCACCTTAAATAATTTCTCTCCCCTTATTTTTAAGACACTCCAATTTGTCTCATATATTAGCCATGAGTGCTTTTTTTTAATGTTCATTTCCTTTCATTCTGATGAATAATATACGTACTATAAGATGTTGTGCTCATATACTGTTGTGATGGGTACCTTATAAGTACCTAATTTGATTTGTTATTGTGAACTCTGATTTCAGCAACAATTTTGTACCCAGTGAGTTTGAGTCATATGTAAAATATGCTTGTTAATCACTCATTGTAAACAATATATGCAGTATTGTAAGCAATACTGGAAATTTACTGCTTCTGCAATCTTTCCCTGCCCTTCCCACAATTCTTTAAATAAAAAAACAACAGCATTTGAAGTTAATGTTAGGAATCAGCTAAACTTTAAAGATCGAACATGAACCTATATAATCTACTTTTATAAGATGTGTTAAAATGCAAAACAATTCAATTAAATATCTTGTTTCTGTAGGCACCTTCCAACATGAAATCGGTTCTTCAGGCAGGCTGGCTGCTGACTGTGGCTGTTGGTAACATCATTGTTCTTATTGTGGCTGGGGCATCAAAACTCAGTGAGCAGGTAAATAGACATTAGCACAAAACTGTACGGGTATACTGCATTCTTATTGCTTATTATATCAGTTCAGTATCAGTGTACTATACAGCTATGGTACAGGGGAGAACAATCATAGATAAGCCTCATAAACTTCTTTTTGCATCACTTCGTTACTGTGGTGGATTTGTAGTTATAACAAGACAAGAGCATATTTTTTTTTTTAAAAAAAACCAAACAAACCACTAGCTGGAGGAGAGTCATTGAAACCCACAGTCAGCTAGGCAGAATTACCATTTACAACTGAGTGACCTCAGTTCAGATGTAAAGATCTGACTAGACCATATGAAGCACACTGAGATAATTGGGTAACTAACATTATCACACAAGCTGCTGTGACCTATTTAGATAAAGTCTGATGTGTATACTATACAGTATACAGTGACCAGGTTTTCTGGGTGCAATATTAAGGTGCAGTTCTGAGGAGGGACTCCTCCATATCCTGGGTTAGTCTCTAAGGTGCCACAAGTACTCCTTTTCTTTTTATACCATAAATAGTCGCTTTCCTTTCTATTGTATATGGGACAGAGACGGTTGGTGGCTTGGAGTTTGGAGCACCTTCTTAAGATTCTGCTGGAACTCTCTAGTTCTTCCAAGATTCATTTTAAAACAACTCTTCTTTTAAAAAAAATCTTATTATGAGTTCCTGCCAGCTGTGTCCCCCAAGCTTTTTCTACTCCTAATTCCTGCCCTGTTCATGAAACAGGCTAGTTCAGCCCTTTTGAAAGTTGCAAATCATAAAAGATTAGGGTTGAAAGAGACCTCAGGAGGTCATCTAGTCCAACGCCCTGCTCAAAGCAGGACCAACACCAGCTAAATCATCCCAGCCAGGACTTTGTCAAGCTAAAACCCTCTAAGGATGGAGATTCCATCATCTCCCTAGGTAACCCATTCCAGTGCTTGACCACTCTCCTAGTGAAATAGTTTTTCCTAATATCAAACCTAGACCTCCCCTACTGCAACTTGAGACCATTGCTTCTTGTTCTGTCATCTGCCACCACTGAGAACAGCCTAGCTCCATCGTCTTTGGAATTCCCCCTTCAGGTAGTTGAAGGCTGCTATCAAATCCCTCCTCACTCTTCTCTTCTGTAGACTAAATAAGCCCAATTCCCTCAGCCTCTCCTAATAAATCATCTCCTAATAAATCAACCCAGCTCTCTAATCATTTTCGTTGCCCTCCACTGGACTCTCTCCAATTTGTCCACATCGTTTCTGTAGTGGGGGGGGGGGGCAAAACTGGACGCAATACTTCAGATGTGGCCTCACCAGTGCTGAATAGAGGGGAATAATCACTTCCCTTGATATGCTGGCAATGCTCCTGCTAATGCAGCCCAATATGCTGTTAGCCTTCTTGGCAACAAGGACACACTGCTGACTCATATCCAGCTTCTCATCCACTGTAATCCTCAGGTCCTTTTCTGCAGAACTGCCTCTTAGCCAGTCGGTCCCCAGCCTGTAGCAGTGCATGGGATTCTTCCATCCTCAGTGCAGGACCCTAACAGAGAAATTACTACAGTGACCAGGAGGAGGGGGAGACTACTCCTGCAAATGGTAGAAGCACAGCTGGGCTAATGGGAGAAAAATAGGGCAGCCCATGAAAAAACATGTTTTTAATTTCTACCCACCAGGGTTTCTCTCCTATCCACAGATGAGGCCCGCAGAGTCCCCTTCTTCCCTCCCATTATTTAAAAACCTCTACATTCAGCACCTGGCATCAGAGTCACTGTTTTTCTGGCCAAAGAGGACTACGCAGGATCCCTTCAGAAAGTATCAGTGCCACTCTTTAATTAGAAGGCTTCAGTTCAGGGGAGGAAAATGACCCCCTTCTTAGAAGTGGGCTTTTATGACATTCCTCATCCCTGCTAGGCTGAGCAGCAAGAAAACAAAACATAATTAACATGATTAATTAAGGTTTTCCCCTCTTGAGTACTTATTTATTTAACTAATTTGTTATATATTTGTATGACTGTAGTGCCTAGGAGACTTACTCATGACCAGTGTCCTATTGTGCTAGGTGCTGTACAAACACAGAACACAAAGGTTGAGTGAATGTGAAGGTTCAAGTTGCACTCACTGCAATCAGTAGAAGCTTTGCCATAGACTTCAGTGGGAATAGGATAATGCCTATTTAGCTCCCAATAAGGCAGTAGTTTTCAACCTGTGGTCCACGGACCCTGGGGGTCCACAGACTATGTCTAAGATTTCCAAAGGGATCCGCACCTCCATTCATAATGTTTAAGGGTCTGCAAATGAAAAGAGGTTGAAAACCATTGCCCTAGGGTAAATATCATGGTGTCAGTCCTTCTAGACAAAGAGAACTGTATAGAGATTCATCAGCAGTCAATCAGTAACTCTACAGCATCACCTGGAACAGACTGCAGAGCCTTCTCAGCATGCCCAGACTTAAACTTTGTTTTATTTTTAGATGTACATGAGATAGCTTGACATATCTCAAAAGTCCAAAGTACATTAATTTGGGTACCTAGTCCCTTCTAAAACCACATCATAATTCTTTGTGTGTGTGTGTGTGTGTGTGTGTGTGTGTGTGAAGATTAGATAGATAGATAGAGAGATAGATAATGATTTTATCTAATCTATCTATCTATCTATCTTTTGAACCAATTCAGGAATGTCTGCTTGTTTACAATAAAATATCATTATGAACCATAGAAATGCCTATAGATAAATAATGTTAACATTTGTTTCTTTACAGTGGGCAGAATATGTGTTGTTTGCTGCTTTACTGATGGCAGTTTGCATTATATTTTCCATCATGGCTTATTTTTACACCTATGTGGATCCAGTTGAGATTGAAGCCCAACTTGATGAGGATGAAAGAAGAAAATAGAAAATGAGAAAAGCATTTGTGAAAATGGAACTGGGCCTATCTCTCAGAGTGATCTGTAAAGATGAATTCAGAGCTGAATGATGTAAATTTATGGCATCCCATTAACTACAACCACAGTAAGAGAAACTGGAGTATCCTTAACAACCATTGGATGGGTTCTCTCATAGGAAGGGGGGAAAGAGCATTGCTCATTTAAAATGCAGACCCTCCTGAGGAGCAAAATCAAGAGCTTAGTCTTTTGTACAGAACATGATACTCTAAGAAAACTCTGGAAACTTGCTCCCAGCAGAATTTGTACTTTAAAAATGGACCTGAAGCTTAAATCCCAAAGCATTAAAATACTGAAATTGCACTTGACAGTATTGAAGAGTTCCTGTGATGAAAAGATGTATTATTTTTATATTGTATTGTAATTTTATATTGTGAAAAGGCAAATACTTCCAGGAAATAATAATTAAAGCCAAGCCGTTTGCACAGCCCCAGCAGCTCATTATCATTCAGGAGCAACATTATTATCCAGGTCAGCGGAGTTTTGAAAATCCTTTTTAAAACTGCCTTACAAATAATGAATTTAAAAATGCACAGCTTAATTATAGAAAGCTGTACATACTGAATATGTTACCAGTGTTAGTATTACACTACAGACCCCTACAACCCACCTGTGCACTCTATTTACCCATTTAACTGCTGGTAACTTTAACCAAATATTTTAGACTCAGATGGCCACCAAGATGAAGTCAAAGATGAACAGAACTCTGAATGAGCAGCAGCATCTAAAATAAAACTCACATAGTAACAAAATAATTTAGTTTGGGATGTTTCTTTGAGAGGGAAAAGGAGTTGAAAATAGTGTTTCATGCTAAGGAAGAACTTTAGATCCTACCTTACTTGGAGTGGATTTGTCAAGACGTTACGACAGGCTCCTCTGCCAGCCTTTCTTTTGCCCACTAAGTTTACAAACAGAAGCAAATAGTTCCCAATGAGGACAACATCTTCTGCCCAAAGTGTTGTCCTTAACAAATATAGCACTTATTTGCAAACTGTCAACTCTTTTTTTTTAAGTAATAGGTAGGAAAAGGTATATACAGATAACTATACACAGGTACATCATATGCTACTCTAATAGGCATGGAGGTAAGTATATGGGGAAGCATTCAAATAGGACTGGAGGGATAAATCTTCAGAAAATATGTGAAGATTCAGCATTTTTTGCAATTTGGCCAGAGGACTAATGAGTGGGCTTCTTGGTTATTTGGTTCTGAGGCAGATGATTTATTTTTAACTTGCTTTGAAAAGAAAATATAATATTGCAAGGCCCATTGGCAAAAGTTGTCATGCTCAGGGTGGGAGTGGGGACAGGAAGAGTCTTACAGTATAGCAGAATGTTCAAGAAGGTAACAGAAACTTGTCTCATTATCTGATCTCAAAGATCTATGCAAATCCCATCTAAAACATAGAAAAATTGCAGCATATTTTTCATTTCCATAAAATACATTTAATTCAGTGAGAATCCTGTACATTTTAACCCTATTCTTCTGTGACAACATTAAGTAATCGAAGTTCATTTCCTTATTTAAATTAGAGATGAGTTGACTTATACAACAGTATTAGCAGGAAATTTTCAAATAGCTTGTTACGCACACAACTATGACAAACAATGCAATTAGAATTTACATCAGCCACACAGCATTTATTACACTACAGTAACTTAATTTGAAGTATTGCTGAGTATCTCACACAAATGTTTTCACTGGTGGTGCATCAGCTATATATATATCCTAATAATTTACAATTAAAACAGAATAAAAAACAAAAAACACTTCTTTTTTCCTGTTCTACCTTCCCTGCAAACTCATGTCATAATGACTCTCTAGCTCCGGGGTGGCCAACCTGAGCCTGAAAAGGAGCCAAAATTTACCAATGTACATTGCCAAAGAACCACAGTAATATGTCAGCAGCCCCGCATCTGCTACCCCCGTCCAGCCCCGAGCGCCTCCCACCCACTGGCAGTCCCACCAATCAGCGCCTCTCCCTCTCTCCCCATCTCCCCCAGCTGTTTTGCAGTGTGCAGGAGGCTCTGGTGGGGAGGAGGGAGGAGTGAAGGCATGGGGGAAGGGGCAGGGGCCTTGGGTAAGGGGTGGAGTGGTGGCAGGACCTGAGGCAGAACAGGGGGTTGAGCAGAGAGCACCCCACAGCACACTGGAAAGTTAGCATTTGTAGCTCCAGCCTCAGAGTCATTGCCAATGCAAGGAGCCACATATTAACCTCTGAAGAGCCCCATGCAGCTGCAGAGCCCCAGGTTGGCCACCCATGCTCTAGCTGATAAAAGAGATCTGGATATGAGGCTTTGGATCTAAGCAGTATTGCTGCCTAAACATCCAGATGAGTTAACATGACAGGTGTTTGTCTCTGCCTCCACCGGGATTGACTGCTCAGCCCCTGTTATCCCAGGTTAAGAGTGCAAGAACAATTTCTGAAGTTGACTTGTCTGGTAGAATATAATGCTACTTAGACCACCAGTCTACTTGGAGGGATATTAGGCTTCATATAGATTTTTTACTGAAGACAGGATATGCTCATATTAATCAAGTGACAATATGATACATTGAAGTTTGTTGTAAGAGCAAGGCTGATTATAAAATCAACTGTAACTTTGATTAGAAATCAAAACTGTGTACGTGCAGATTGATTTTAATCTTGATGTACGAATTTATATTTCCGTATGCTGCTAATGTTATACATTACACAACACAAAGTTCTGCTATATGTGACAGGGTCAGACCAGATGGCTATAGGAGAGTAATAGAAGGCAGATATATTAGCCCCAGGCTAAGTAGGTCCCTTTTTCCTGGGTAAGGTAACTGGGAAGGTTCCAGAACAATCAGGAACCTTCTGGAGACAATTAAGACAGGCTGATCAGAACACCTGCAGCAAATCAAGAAGCTGCTAGAATCAATTAAGGCAGGCTAATCAGGGCACCTGGGTTTAAAAAGGAGCTCACTTCAGTTTGTGGTGTGTGTGTGTGAGGAGCTGGAAGCAAGAGGCACTAGGAGCTGGGAATGAGGATGCGGATTGTTGAAGAACTGAGGTGTACAAGCATTATCAGACACCAGGAGGAAGGTCCTATGGTGAGGATAAAGAAGGTGTTGGGAGGAGGCCATGGGGAAGTAGCCCAGGGAGTTGTAGCTGTTGCAGAGCTGTTCCAGGAGACACTCTAGACAGCTGCATTCCACAGGGCCTTGGGCTGGAACTGGAGTAGAGGGCAAGCCCGGGTTCCCCCCAAGTTCTCCCAACTCCAGATCAGACACAGGAGGAGTCTACCTGGACTGTGAATTCAGAAAAACGGCCAAGTTGAGGGCTGCCGTGAAGCTCCAAGGTCAGCAAATCCACCAATAAGCACAAAACCCACCAACGTAGAGCAAGAACTTTGTCACATATATTATTCTGAAATCATCTGGCTTGTTTAAATGAGAATCCTGGACTCCACTGGAACATTTAGAAGTTTACACTCAACATTAAAGTATCTTATACAAAGTCCTTGCTACTAGGTATTCTTGTTAATCCTCCTGCTGTGTCTGACATCAACATACTGCTTTGAGGTTTTTTTATTCTGTAGGCCTCATTAGGGTTTTGAACTAATAAAAGGTTAAATCATCTATAGAAGGGAATGCTATATATCCACTGCATGTAATTGCACTGTCCTCATTTAACACCATTAACTAGTTCAACTTGTCTATTATAAAAATCAGAGGTTTGCTTTTATTTGTATGGTGCTTATCATATCACTGGCCCTCTTACACAGGATAGGGTAATGATGACAAAACAGAGAACTGCCTCCAGTGGCCCAGAAGGAACAGACCAATCTGTCATCAAAAACAAAAGCCAAGCCAAAAAAGAAATGCAAAAAAAGGAGGCCAAGCCATCAAACGCAAACAGATCCCAACAAGTCTTGAAGACAGTCACAGAGGAAAGGATGCACAAAAGGAGTAAGGCATTGCAATGCTGAGTGTCACAGCACCTAATGTTTAGGTGCCTAGAAAATCACTGGAATTCACAAACCTTGAGTTAGGCGCTTAGTTTCCCTATACAATGCCTTGAGAGAGACCGGCTCCTTGGAATATGATTCACAAAATCATGCTAGGCAGGGATCTGTCTAGCACAGAAGACAACAAATTTGATGTCATTTAAGCACACTGGAACTGATGACAATAGGTATTTATGGGGTTAAAGGCAGGATAACCGTGTGGCAGCTAGGCATTTCATTATATAGTGGTAAGTCTCCAGCTACTCTGGGGAGGGGGGTTAGAATGGAGGAGAATTAACCTGGAGCCCTCTTTCAGCGGGATGTGTGTGTGTCTTTTTATGCAAACTAGGCTCCAGCCCTAGGACAATGCTCTTGACAAGGCAAAGGAGCCCTACGCCCTTCCTCTCCGATGCCAGCTAGGCACACAGCTACCCGCAGACAGACACAGGGGGCTGCCCCCCGGCAAAGCACTCCGCCCCTCAGACACTGCTCCCCGGGGGCACGCCTACCCACAGACACCCCCAGCGCGCAACCCCTCCCGCGGCGATTCGCCCCACTCAGCCGGAGGGGGAGGGGTCTGAGCGGGCCCGATCACAGTGAGCTTAATCCCGGGCGCGTCAACGGGCTGGACCAGTCACCAGCATTGCGGCGCGAAGCCCGGGAAGTGCCGCGTGCCACCGGCGGGCACCGCCCGCAGATACCAGGAGGGGGCGGGGCGGCGGGGCGGGGCGAGCCGAGCGCGAGCGCAGCGCGGCAGTTGCCCCGCGCCCGAGGTGGTTTGCGTTACGCTTGCAGCGCCCCCCCCCCCCCCCGGCCCAGCAACCGCCGCTCTGTGCGCTCGGAGGAAGTCGGGCTCGACGCTGCGTCTGTGACGGGACCCGAGCTGCGAGGGGCGGGGGAAGTAGCGCCAGGGAGCCCCGGCGCGGAGACGCTCCGGAACCGTCGCGCGGGGAAGGGGCGAGGGGCTGATTCCCGTCGCTGGAGCCGCCTGAGAGGAGCCGACCCCCGCGCGCAGCGCGCATCGCTGCCGCCGCCATGGCTCACTCCCCGGTGCAGCCGGGCCTGCGGGAGATGCCGGTGAGGATCTAGTCCCGCCCGGACGGGGGGGGGGGTTGCGGCATGGACTGTGGTGCCTGGGGGTGCGGGTCCACGTCCCTGCGGGGGGGAGCTGCGCAGCCTGGGGTCCGGCACGGAAACGCACCCGGAGACTTCGGGGGGGGGGTGGGGGCGAGAGGCCGCCTGTGGGGATCCGCCTCTTGGGCCCAAACCCCGCTCTCTCCCCTATGTGCTGCTGGGGTTGGTTTTTGGCTGGGCGCGCTGGCGGTGATGGGGCGGGGGGGGGGGGGGAGAAGAAGAGATCGGGCGCGAGCAGCAGCAGCAGCAGCTGCAGGGCGTTTGGGGGGCGAGTCCCCAGGGCGGTCGTGGCGCTGTCGGGAAAGGCAGCTGCGCTCTGGCGCTGCCCCCTTAGTTCCCGGAGCGGAGCCGGGGCGGGGGGGCTGCTCGTTTGGAAACAAGCTGCGCTTGGCAGAATAAAGCCCGAGGTGCCTGGACCGTGGGGCTCGCTCCCTTTCTTGCCGGCATGGAGGGGGAGGGCGCGGGTTTCAGCGGCGCTGCGTGTCCGCCCCCTCCCCCCCCCCCCCCCCCCCGGAGCCCGCATCTTCCAGGCGCTTCTCAGTCGCCTTCCGCTGCCCGCTTCTCAGCTGAGTTTGGAAACCCAAAGCCTCCCTGCAATGAAGAGCGTCGCCCTTCAGGGTGTGCTGTCGTGCCCATCTCTGTAGGAGGGTCTGTGGCAGGCGGGGGCTGCTGGCGGGCTGATGTTTGGCCCGGGTGTTCGGGATTTTTGTTCTGTCCTGTGAGTTGCTTCGTTAGAGCTGGTATGTTGTGGAATTTGCTGCTGGATTTACATTTATATTGTGACTTGTTTCTGAATAATTGTCAAGGGCTCCTGATCCCTGGGATAGGCATCCCTGTCTACTTTATCTTCATTAGTCCAAATAAAATAACCAGCCACTTGCAGAGAAATCTTAAAACTGTCAGTATTTGTCTATTGCTGTGCTAGTCCCCGTGTATCTTTATTAAACCTTGCATGCTACTTCATGAGATGCCACTTGGAGCCCCTTTTCCTCCATTTTTGTTCTGTAATTTTCTCAAATTACCTTCTGGAGTTAAAATGTTTTATATTTGGTTTTGGCTTAAAAGTGAATTTATTTCTGGTTAGTTTTCCATCGATCAAATACACTAATTCATGTTTTTCTGGGCTAGCATAGCCTGGAGGTTTTAATTGAAAACTTAATTTGTATATCTTTAGAGGAAGATGTACTTGCAAAAGTGTAGAGGAAAGATGGGTGGGAAAGAGTTAAGAAATAGTTAAGCATGGTATGTACTACACATGCACAGTGTTTTTGTTTTGTTTTTTGCTTTTAGATTGTGTGCACTCAGTCCAGTTATCCTTGTGCCCTGGAGGGCACCTGACTTTCATGTACTCTGCCAAGTCATCCATCTCCTGCTGATACCCTTGAAATCACCCTTTATTTTGCAGAAGAATATTCTTAGGTGTTCAGTATGTCTGGGGATTGTTTAAAACAAGGAAATAAAATTTTAAATACTATTTAACTGTTATGGATGAGTCTGAATTCAGAAAAGACATATTTCATTGCGTTTCTTGCAGGAACTGTAATTTAAACACATTGAACACTTTAAGCTCTGTAGGTGCTCAAATACTATGGTGGCCATATGAATACCTTGTCCCTAATCTTGCAAACACTTACGTGCATGTATATGTTTGCTTTAATTCAAAGCCAAGGGTAAAATTATGCTTCTGCTTTGCAGAATCAGGTCCCTATAGGGAAAAGCTATACTATATGAAATATTATACAGAATATATACAAAGAGGTCATACGGCTTCATGGAACTTTAATTGCTTCTGATGGTGCATTTTTAAAGCCTCATTTATTACTTTATTGCAATAGTGAATGCTATAGTTAAAGATCACCTGCAAGTGATTTTAAAAAAAATTGTGTGTGGCCTTTTGCTTTTCTATGCTATATAGACTTGTTTAAAGAAGGCCTGCTTTTCTGCTTTTTAAAATTTTAAATTGATACTTTCTAAGGTGAAAATAAGTAATTCCCTGTGATAGGATCTCCCAACCTGGGACTGTGGGACTGCTGTGCCCCCTTAATTTACTAATCTGGGTTCTCTTCCCACAATGCCTTACTGGTGATATGAAGCAAACCCCTCCAGGTGCTGTTATCACTCAGAACAAGCACGTGTAGAGCCCCATACCCAGCTAGATTACATGAATGCTCCCAGAGCTGCTCACAATCAAATAGAGCAAGGCACCATCCAAATCTCCCTAGCTCTCAGCCTTGTACCTCAGGAATATACCGTCTTGCACTACTCAAGACCCTTCCTTGAGCAATGCAAGTTTATTAATTGGTTCACCACTTCATCAATAGAAAGTGGATATACACCAGCCTTTGTAATCTGAGCAAATTTACCAAGCACTTCAGTTAAACTCACTGGTAAGAATAAAAATTAAAATAAGTTTGATTACAAATATAGGTTTTAAGTGAGCTGTAGCTCACGAAAGCTTATGCTCTAATAAATTTGTTCGTCTCTAAGGTGCCACAAGTACTCCTTTTCTTTTTGCAAAAAGACAATTGTTACCAAAAAAAAAAAAAAAGCACGCAGGCTAAATTCTTAACCTTATTAGATAAGGAATATCTGGACTAAGCAGTTTTTCTCACTCCACTGGATACTGCAGGTTGGATACGGTCTTTTATACACAGGCTTTCCCTGTTAGCCTGAGGACCAGTCTCCTCAGCTCCAGCATTCTCGTTGCCTTCAGCGTAGGTGGGAGAAGAGACAGACAAACCATTTGGCCTCGTCCTATATTTTACTTTACTAGTGAAAGCCTTACACAGCTTTTTACTTCACTAGTGAAAGCCTTACACAGTAATACACTTACCTCTATTAACAGTTACCAAAACAGAATACACATGCTAAGCATACAATTCTCACCACTCCCAATAAGGCAGATGAACTTTTCCGAATGGCCTGTCAAGAACAGGTCATCTGGGGACTCCAGTTTCTTTATGGTGTGATTGGCAGGGTGTTGAGGCCTGGCAGCTCTGATCTTGGGGCTGTGTCCTGGAGTTGGTTCTAGAGAACTTCCTTTTGGACCCCAGTTTATACAGTGTAACTTAAGTCCTGCTTATCTGTACCATCACGAGTCATTTTACTAAAGTATTAAAAAATAATTCTTTGACCAATCCTAGCATATTGTGAAACAATGCTTTACCGAATCATACCACCTAGTTGATTTACAGCTACCAAAATTATTTATGTAACAGACAGAAACAGTCAAAGAACCAGACAGACATACAGATAAACAATAGAGAGGTAGGGACCATAAAGGTAAAATGATAAGGAAGTAGAGATTTCACACCCACAACTGTTGATAAGTGATTGCGTGCCAGAGCGAATGCTGTCAAACAAAGTTTTCTTTAAACATCTTAAGATCTGTTTTTTTTAATGTGGGGATGGTTGGTACTATTAGCATAGGATCTCTTTCTTAACAGCCCGATATTCCATTATTTTAATGTAATTTAGATGGAATGTGAGGATGCGGCTCATTCAAATTAAGGCTCACCCCCAAATTTAATCAGCAGTGTGCTTCTTTGTGGGCCCTATCCCTTCTTTACACATGACCTGTCTCTTTCTACTTTAGGAAAGCTTTTCACTCACTCACTGTGGAATTTGGCAAGGCTGGTCGGTGGAAAGTCTCTCGTGGCCTACAAATTAAATTTCCTCAGTGTTTTATCCCTGGAACTGTAGTCTAGATCAGTGGTTCTTAACCAGGGGTACGTGTACCCTTGCCGGTTCTCAGACGTCTTCCAAGCGGTACATCGACTCATCTAGATATTTGCCTAGCTTTACAACAGGCTATGTTAAAAGCAGTAATAAAGTCAGTTCAGACTAAAATTTCATACAATTACTTGCTTATGCTGCAGTATATACTATCCACTGAAATGTAAGTACAATATTTATATTCCAATTGATTTATTTTATAATTGTATTGTAAAAGTGAGAAAGTAAGCAATTTTTCAATAATATTACGCTGTGACGCTTTTTGTATTTTTATGTCTGATTTTTGTAAGCAAGTAGTTTTTAAGTGAGGTGAAATTTGGGGGTACGCAAGACAAATCAGACTCCTCCAATAGTCTGGAAAGGTTGAGAGCCACTAGACTAGATCTAACTCAAGCCTTCAGATGAGTGGAAGCTAGCAATTTCAGTTTAATTTCTACAATAAAATACTATTAATTAGGGCTGTCGATTAATCGCAGTTAACTCACGTGATTAACTCAAAAAAGTCGTGATTAGTTGCAGTTTTAATCGCATTGTTAAATAAAAGAATGCCAATTGACTAAGCGAATGGACTTGTAGGCGCTAAAGTTTTTTGCATTGTTTTGTTTTTGAGTGCTGTTATGTGACAAAGAAAATCTACATTTGTAAATTGTACTTTCATGATAAAGAGGTTGCACTACAGTACTTGTATAAGATAATTGAAAAGTACTGTCTTTATCATTTTTACTGTGCAAATATATGTAGTAAAAAATAATATAAAGTGAGCAGTGTACACTGTAGTTGAAATCAATATATTTGAAAATGTAGGGGAACATCAAAAATATTTAAACAAATGGTATTTTATTATTGTTTAACTGTGCAATTAATCATGGTTAATCTTTTTAATTGTGCAGTTAATCACGATTAATATTACTATAAGGGAGTCTAAACAAGGATAATGCGGGTGGAATTTTTTGGTTTTCCTTCCCCCATCCCTTCCCACATGCACCTCAAAAGGTATCAGATTAAGTGATGTTTTTGTTAGTATTCAGTTTCTTTCTCTTTTCAGAATTTACAGATTGTTTCACGGAGTTGGGCTTTCTCTTCCTGATTGATTATTTATGTGCAAGATATCTGTACATAGCATTACAGAAGCAGACCATGTCAGACTGCTCTTAAAAGAAAACATATAACTGTGGGCTGAGCTACGCCGGCCAGATGGCCCCAACCTCTTAAACAGTTAACCGTTTAAATGACATTGCTGTCATGCATCTAAAATATTCTGGTCTCTGCTTTGTAGCATACTGATGGTGTCAGAGAGGATGATAAGAGGCTAGAGGAGAAGCCATACATAGGAGGGTTGGGGAGAGGAAGTGTCCTGGTCATAAGCCACTGATTCAAATCCCAAAGAACACTCCAGAGATGGTGTATAGGTGTTATATCGTTTTGTCTAGATTTGTATATATCTTGTTATTTAAAGTGTAATTGCGTATAAAACAAACATAATCCAAAAAAACCACAACCATCAAACAAAACATTGCTAACCCTTTGTGTTATATACTTCAATTATCGTGTGTCCTTGAAGAGGTAAATGATAAACCAGAGTGCCTTCAAGTTGGAGCTCTGGAAAAGGGTGTGCTTAATCTAATGGAAAAGGAGGACTTGTGACACCTTAGAGACTAACATTTATTTGAGCATAAGCTTTCGTGAGCTACAGCTCACTTCATCGGAGCTGTAGCTCATGAAAGCTTATGCTCAAATAAATGTTAGTCTCTAAGGTGTCACAAGTCCTCCTTTTCTTTTTGCGGCTACAGACTAACACGGCTGCTACTCTGAAACCTGTCCTTAAGCTAATGGGGAGCCTCTGATAGCCAGCACTAGTGTTAGAGACTAGGTAGTTGGACTACAGGGACTCAGCTATCAGAAGGGGTGCTAGATGGAGGATCTGTAGCCTGAGGTTGTGTCTATAGACCCAAAATCAGAGGCAGGCAGACCTTCCTATGAGATAAGGATGCCCAAAAGATTGACTTTTGCTGGGATCCTCATCCAGTCTATTCATAAGTACTCTTGGTATCTGGATGGTGAATTTCCAAGATGTTATGACCAAGAACCAACATAATCTTTGGGGATAGATGCTACCTGTAATCAGTTTCCTTTTTGAAGAGTAGAAAAACAAAGCAAAAAAGCTAGTGACTCAGCTGTATGTAGCATCTATGCATGTCCTACAAGTGAATTACAACAAACTGGCTTGTGGCATGGCTGCTCCTATTTTTCTGAGGTGATACTCTGGAGTCAAATTTTCTGATCTTATGTGTAACGTTAAGGCCTATGTGGAAGACCTCCTCTGTGAAGTGGAAGGGTCTTTGCACCCTCAAAAATGGATGAAATACTGAGAAAATGGACAAGTCCACCAGGTAAGATGACGCCAGTAAAATAAGTAAATTTTAAACATTGGTTTATTTCAGGGTTAGACAAATTTTGAAGTTTGAATTCAGATAATATTTTTCATGGGGAACATAGCTCTAAGATCAGATTTAATTGCATTTGTGATTAGTGAATATTGTTTATACATGAAAAGAGGAAAATCAGGCAGAGAAAACATGTTTCAGATGGGGGTAATATAGTTGAAAGTTTAATCTTCTTTACTTCAAGTGGAAATTCACAAAGTGGTGGAGAGGCTAGGAGAGGAAGCAGTGAAGATAACTATAGGGAAATCTCTGGAGAAATTAATGTAAAGGATTAGAAACATTTCAGAATGAATTTTTTTTTTTTTATTTTCTCTTAGCGGCATAGAATCAGAATGGAATAGGTTCCCAGAGAGGATTGAATATATGAAATTAAATTCAGAAACCACAAAGGGGGAGAATAATGTAGCATCATGGTTCTTTTTGTAGTATAGTTTCAGCATGGATCCTTACTTTTCTCTAGTCAATAGTTTTAAAAGAAAAAATGAATTTAGTAGGCTATATATTAGGGATGTAGAAGCATAGTCTTACTGGTTAACTGCCTTAACCATTAACCCCCACGTCAGCTGGAGTGGGCCGAACTGCGCTGGCCAGATGGGCCCCAGCCTCTTAAACAATTAACCATTTAAATGACATATTTTTAATGGTATTTACATCCCTATTATATATAAAATCAACGGAATGGTCTTAAGAACGTGAGATTATGGAATGTGATTGCTTTCATTGTAAGATACATATTTTGTTTATCAAAGGTATTCAACTCAACTACAGAATAAATTAGTCTCGTCCTCTTAGTGAACAAAAATAGATATCAGAGACATTATAATAAAAAATGATCCAGATCACTGCTGGTATAACAGTTTGGTGTTTTTGCAGCCCAGATGTTTAACAAGAGCTTGCTATAGGTGATTATATTAAAAATGAGGCTGTTATAGCAGGAAAACCATCTGGATGCTAGGAGGCAAATGACCCGATTTCTTTGTTAAAAGTGACAGGTAGGACACAGGATGTGAAGGTACAGGAAGTATAGTTTTATCCCTTCACATTTGGGGAGGGAAGTATTTCCTGACAACTACGGCGAGTTTTTTTCCTTCCACAGTAATGCTACAGTGAGGATGCAACACCTCTGAAACAGTGGCTTTTCTTACTATTCAGCTTCCAGTGAACTGGAATGTATAGAAAGAGTGACTGAATTCTGAAATTTAGATTAGTCAATACACAGCATTAGTAGATAATCTCTTTAAAAATAAAATGGGAGCAGATTATTACAGCATCATTTTAAAATCCTTGAGGGCACCTATGTACTTTTCTTTCTTTTGCTGTCACACGTCTAAAATATTCTGGTCTCTGCTTTGTAGCATGCTGGTGGTGTCAGTTTTTTTTTTTATCACACACTTGATGACTGAACAGGTTTTTCACCTCCAGTAGTTATATTTGTGGCATTTTTTTTTAAATTAAACAGAGGGTGGAGAGAGAATGCATGATGATGTGCTATAAAAGTTATATCTGCTTGAATCTGAGATGACTATTACAAGTGATATGTAGATGGGTCATTCAATAAGGCTTTAATACTGTGCTACTGTATTTTGTATATGTCACATGTAAAATAGCTTTTCTGTAACAAATGTTTTAGAATTTTAAAACATTTTAAAGGGACTGTTTTGTATCTTTTGTCTGAAAAACCCAAGTGTGTTATGGTTTATTGCTGAAACTCTGTAGTTCCCATTAACTTCAGTTGGATTTGTTGGTGCTTAACATTTCTAAAAAACAGACTATTCTCTATCAGTTCAGCTTACTTTTTATAGCTTTCTGTATTTAAACAATTGTGACTTTAAGACATGGCATTGTAGGAACTTCCAGGGCTGGAAGTAGGATCTGGGTCCCACTGAGTATCTGGGAAGCTCCCCGCAGGGTGATGCTAAATGTTGCCTATTCTGGGCCTCAGACCTTTGTAACTTCCTTGGAGGAAGAAAGGAGGGGAACTTGCACACTAGGGGGAAGAAAACTTTTATGACAATTTTAAAGCTGTTTAAAAACTTGGGTTAGGTCCATAAAAGGATATACATGCCTAAGTCCAACTTTTAGGTGCCACTGACATCCTTTAAAATCCTCTGCTCAGGTGCTGCCTAACTCTAGGCACCTAGGTTTCTGCTGTTAAAGTTCTCTAGGTGTCTAAAAATCTGCCAGAGAGTATATCCTAGCTTCCTCACTCTAGCCATTCTTATGCCTAATCGCCAATGGGATCCTCAAATTAGGCATAGAGTGTGGTACCTGATCTGGTAGGCATTCTCAGAGCATGCTTAAAAGGAGGATGAGAAATTGATGCTGGTACCCCACTTATAACTTTTAGCCCAGTGATTGGAGCAATCACCTGGGATGTAGTAGATCTGAGTTCAATTCCCTACTCTGCCTGATAAGGAGAAGGGATTTCAGTTTGGGTCTCCCCATTCCCAGGGAGTGCCCTATCCACTGAGCTTTGAGGTATTCTGAGGTAGGTCTCTCTTAATCTCTCCTGTTGAAATTGTTCCATTGTCTATAAATAACTAAATGTTCACTGGGCCAGAGACTGAGTGATTAAATTCCAGTCATTAGGGCCCTCATCTGGGAGGTGGGAGACCCAAGTTCCAACCTTCTGTTCCAATGAATATTTAATTATTTATACACAATAGAACAGCTTCAACAGGAGAGAGTGATACCTGGCCCAGAATACACGATAGCCCATTAGGGCACTCTCCAAGTAATGGGGAGACCCATGTTCAGATCCCTTCTTCCCATCAGGCAGAGGTGGGATTTGAACCTGGGTGTGTCTCATCCTCAGTGAGTTCTCTAACCAGTTAGAGAAAAAGTTATAAGGGGAGGTGGTGCCTCCTTATCTTCTTGCATTTTTTATAAGAAAGGGCTTAGGTGCCTAACTTCAGGAGAGAAGGTTTACAATCTCAGTCCCTTTGAGGGGTGGGTCTTAGGCCACACTTTTTTCCTTGGCTAATTTAGGTGGCTCTTTATTCAGCATGCTGGCTTTTGTGGATCCCATTGTTAGGCACCTAACTCTCCCTGTGCAATATTCTAAGAAACGTGGGCTCTTAACTTAGGGCTGTGGAATCCGCTGGCTGGCAACGTGCCTAAGTGCCCCGACGGGCACGTTCCAGGGTGCAATCCAGACTAGTGAGGGGTTGTGTCACTGCCTGCCCTGCAATCTTGGGTGCCTCACAATGCTTCATTGCTGTAGTTCCCACCAAGGCTGCTCACAAACAACCTAAGAGCATGCAGGTCACATCCTGAGTGTGTCTGTGTAGCTGCAGCCCTGGTCCAGCAACTCTGACCGCAGAATCCTGTCAGCAATACTCCAATCATACTCTGGCCTTCACCAGTCTGGGTTACTGCTTGCAGGGTGACCCCAACACACTCCCAGTCCTGAATTTTCCCCAAAATATGTGTTCTGCACTGTCCAGGCCTTTTCTGGACAGTTTAGACATTAAAGGTCCTTTGCCCCTGTGAAGGGTCAATATTCAACAGTTTGCTACTTTAACTGGAGTTCTCAAACAATTCAGTTTAAATGCTACACTGGATTAGTTTAGATTAAAAATGAAACAAGTTTATTTAACTGCAAAGAGATTTTAGTTTAATACAAGTTAGGGATGTAAAATATTAAACAGTTAACTGATAAGTATTAATCTTACTGTTAACCCTCCCTCATTCACCCACCTTCTTCTGGCTGATGATCAGCTGGTAGAAGTCCTTGCTGGGGGCCAGGGCCCGTGCATGGGTCTCAAACAGGTTCTCCTGGCAACCAGGAAGGGACGGGCATCATGAGAGGTCACTGGGAGCCCAGCCCCCTCTTAAAGGGGCTGGGTTGATATTAATGCTCTAGCACAGCGGGGTATTTGCCCCAGCAGCGAGGAGGGTCCTGTTATACCCCTTTGTTGGAAAAAAAAACAAAAAAACAAAAAAAACAGTCCCTCCAGCCCTGCTGACCTGAGGGGAAATACTTACACGGACCCAGGGGTGATTACGCTGGTGGAAGGATACTGCTTGCTAGGCCAAGAAACACCTGGCAGTACAGGGAAGCAGGATGAACAAACCACAGGTCCAGGGGCTTAGTGAGGGGCGGCTCGCCAGGTAGGGGGAGTGCGTTTAGGTAGAGGGAAGTGCGGGCCCCGTGCGGGGAGGCGGGAGGGGGTTAAGTAGTTTCCAGCCTATTCCTGTACCACTGGAAGGGGTTTGGCTGCAGAGGCGGTAGGTGCGCTGGTCTGTGCTGTGGCTTCAGCTGATAATTGAAAGGAAGTGAAGCTGCTGCTGGAGTGGCACAGAGCGGCTGCGGAGGCTGCATCAGGTGCCTGGGGCCCCACTCCCTATTCCAGGGTACTGAGAATGCGAGATGGGTGCTGGGCCCCCTTAACTGCCCAGGCTCTCCTGGCTAGGCCTGTTGTGTTACCCCTGTATAAGCTCAGCTGCCCTTTCCCATCTGTCCTGGGCAGGGGAGAGGCGCCATTCTAGTCATTGTGAAGCCTGAATCGGTTAACTGGTTAACCAATGTAATTTTAATAGTTTAAATGAGTACTCCTTAAAATGATATTTACATCCTAAGTATAAGGTATTAAAGTCAGAAATGGTTACAAGGGAAATAAAGATAAAATGCTTTTTAGTAGCTAAACTTAACAAGCTTGATTTGGTTCAAGGTAAAATTCTTCTCAGGTTCCCAGAAACATTGGTAACAAATTCTCAGGTCAGGATCTCCCTCCTAAGTCAAAAGGCTAGTTCCTTTGTCATCTTAGGAAAGAGAGAGAGATAGCTTGAGGTGTTTTTGCCCCTCACTTTTATAGTCTGTCACCCTTTGAAATGCATTTTCCTGAGGGTTACCCCTATATAAAGTTCATTTCAGCTGTAAGGACAGAGACAGAGTTGTTCTTTGCCATGCTGTTCTTTGCTAAAAGGCAGATCTATCTATTCCTGCCCCCCTTCTTTAACAAAGACTGGTCACTTGACAGGTGATTGGTAGTCAACTTTGATGACACCTGGCTAGAAGTGCTGGCTTGTCCTTTGTCTTTGAGAAATAGGTTTTACTCCCTCCCCAAATTTGTCTGGTAAACACATTTTAGTCATCATCTCATCTTATGTTCATAACCCTTAATGTGCGTTTTGTACATGCATTATACAAGAATATTAATAATCACTGTGGTGTTAGTTTTCAAATTATACCTCACAAAGCATATATTATACGAAGATTATTTCAATAGGGTGTAGGGCTGTGGTGGGCAGCCTGCGGGCTGCACACAGCCCATCAGGGTAATCTGCTGGCGGTCTGCCAGACAGTTTGTTTACTTTTGCACAGCTGCCCGCAGCTCCCAGTGCCCACAGTTCGCCGTTCTTGGCCAATGGGAGCTGTGGGAAGCGGTGCAGCTCGTGCCGCTTCCCGCAGCTCCCATTGGCCGGGAACGGTGAACCGGGGCCACTGGGAGCTGCCAGTGGTCATGCAAATGTAAAAAACTGGTGGCCTGCCAGCAGATTACCCTGACAGGCTGCAGGTTGCCCACCACTGGTGTGGGGCCTGAGTTTGGGGTGCTTTTGGTCATAGTTGCCTTTGGAATGTTACTTATAGTCAGAATGAAGCAAAGTGATCAAAGTGCATGATGAATGCAATTTATCACAGATGTAATTGTGCGTATGTATGTATTCATCTATATCTGTAAAAATATTGACAGTGTGTGTAATGGGTATTGTTGATATCACACACTGTTCTCTGCTATATTTTAGTTTAGTAGTTTTTCTTTTGGTTGTGACTTCTTAAAGATCTGCCACAAAAATCTAGTGCAAATTAAACAGGTCTTTTAGTAGTAACATTTTCTCAATTTTTGTTTGTTTAACTGGCTTGGATTGAGGCATAGTTTTTGAAAAAGAATCAGTAGCATATTTCTTAATTGAATAGTAATAGTCTAAGTTTGTACGAAAGACAGAAAATGGGGAGGACAGGGTGTGTGTATGTGTTAGGAGAATTTAACTGAATAAAAATGATTCCCTGCTTTTCTTTTTAGAATTTATAAATTTCTGAATTAAATAATTGAAACTCATTTTACACCTGGTAAAATAATATTTAACTCCTTGGCACTGGCTAAATGCATCTTCATTAAGCAAATATTGCTAATACAATCCTTAAAATGCAGCAGTCACTGCTATCATTAGGCAAATTGTGTTCACCAGGACACATCCCAAGAGTGTAGTAACCCCAATTAAGGTGAATTTATAGTACTGTAAGTGAAAGGTGCATCCCTTTTGTTGTAAAAACTTCCAAAAATTAATCTGGAATTCACAAGGTCTTATTTTCCATGGAACATATTTAATGGAGTATTGTAGCTGTCATCTTAAAATTAATAGTTGTATGATATCCCCGTTCACCTTGAAAATTTTGTAAAATGGCCAGTTTTGGTTTTTTTTTATTTGTGAAGAGATGGCAGCCCTAGATAATAGATCCAAATATTTGAAATGTCATTTGTAGTTAACATCTGCTTTTTAAAAAATGATAGTAAGACTAGATGCAGCTGAATAGAGTTGACCACAATTTCTCTGTATCCTGCTTCTGTCTTAAATTTAAGTTTCCCACCTGCTGCAGGAAATAAGTCCTTCCTGCATATAATTGAAAGCAAAACTGTTGCAGACGGTAGGGGGGAGAAAGATTTTGTAGAGCAAAGTTTTGTGGCCTTTCTTTCCTGGAAGTAATTGTTGCTGATGCTGTTGAAACGATCACTTCAAAGTAAAGAGAAAAGATGTATTGAATTTGAAGGCTTGAGGCTTCTTTAGGACAGATCTGCATGAAGTGGTTTCATATTATGTCTAAATGTGTGTCAGTGCTGCTGCCAAGAAAATATGTATATACACAGCTCTGTGAGGAATGTAGTGAAGATCAAAACTACTTGTGGAGAGCTGAACTGAAATTCAACCAAGTCAAGGTGAATAGATTGCAGATAGCCTTTGGTGGCTGGTGAACAATAAAATGACTGGGAAAGCTTTGACAATGCTACTAATGAATGAAATGCCTGTGTTTGTACAAAGACTAGAGGTAGTCAAGAAAACATGCTTGCTGATTACATTTGACCAGAGTTGATACTTGAAGTTAGGTTATTAGTAGGGCCCTACCAAATTCATGGTCCATTTTGGTCAATTTCACCGGTCATAGGATTTTAAAAATTGTAAATTTTACAGTGTTGTAATTGTAGGGTTTCTGATCCCAAAAAGGAGTTGAGGGAAGGTCGCAAGGTTATTGTGTGGGGGGAGGGGCGGGGGCAGGGTGTGTGTGTGTTGCGGTACTGCTACCCTTCCTGCTGTGCTGCTGCTGGCAGCGGCTGCCTTCTGAGCTGGGCAGCTGGAGACCAGTGGTTGCTGCCAGAAGCCCAGCTCTGAAGGCAGAGCTGCCGCCAGCAGCAGTAGTGCAGAAGTAAGGATGGCATGGTATGGTATTGAGCTGGGCCCTCAGTCAGCAGCTGCCACTCTCCAGCTACCCAGCTCTGAAGGCAGCAGCACAAAAGGGTGGCATAGTATATACTTCTGAACTGCTGCTGGCAGAGTACCGCCTTCTGAGCAGGGTGCCTGGCCAACAGCTGCTGCTCTCTGTCCACCCAGCTCTGAAGGCAGGGCAGTAGTAAGGGTAGTAATAATGTGACCCCCTCTAAGATAACATTGTGACCCCCTTGCAATTCCCTTTTGGGTCAGGACCCTGAATTTGAGAAATTCTGGTCTCCCCTTTGATGTCTGTATAGTATAGGGTAAAAGTACACAAAAGACCAGATTTCATAAGGGGGAGACCAGATTTCATGGTCTATGATGGATTTTTAATAGCTGTGAATTTGGTAAGGCCCTAGTTATTAGGGAAAAAAATAGACCTGTTGAAATACTTTCATTTCCACATGCATGACCAAATTGAGAGCATGGTGGATTAATTTAAAGTAAAGCGATTTAAATTACCAATTTTAATAATTTAAATTAGCAAGCAGGAAACTTTGATTTAAATAACCAATTTTAATCATGTTTTGCATTTTTACTTTAGTTATTGTCCTATGAGAGATTAGATTCTCATTGGTTGATTAGCATTAAAACATGTTGCTTTGAAACTAAATATAGTTTTTACATTGAATTTGGTGTTGCTTGTCACTAACCAGGAGGATGCACTATATCTTCCCCATTTATTTAAGCAATTATAAAGTTTAACTTAGTTATTCAGATTTTTACTTTTTACTTTTATATTACGTTAGAAAATGGTGAATGATGCATTTTCTTATTTAACTAGATGTGATTTGTATCAAATTGCATTTGGATAGAGATTGGAATTCAATTAAAATGCACAAAAACACATTTTCAAATTTTTTTTTAGTTGAATAAAATTACTTTAAATGTTTTGGATACATAATAAACAAAGTAAGTTTATCGAAACATGTTTTGCATTTAAAACTAACTGATTTATTAAATAAAGGAAGCATTATCTATAGTGAATTGAACTGATTGATTGTTTCTGGTCAAATTATCCAAGATTTTAGAACTAGTAGATCTCATCCTCACACCTAGTATTTATTCATATATTGGAGGAGGAAAACAAGCTTTTCAGCTTTTTCAGCTCCCAATTGGTTTCTTAATTTTGAATGAACTAGTTATTGAAGTGAACTAGTTGAAGAAACTGCATGCATGAAGAAAATGCATGAAGAGGCCATCTCTGGTCAAAAACTCGTTTAGCTCTTAAACTGATTCTAGGTGCTCAGCTAGTGACATTCACCAGTTCAGTGGTTTGACTTCCTTTAAAACTTGTCAGCAGACGTGTATTGTTTAATATTACGTGCTGTATTTAATATAAAGTATTTTAATAGATTATAATAACTGTAGACCTTAACACAGATTGTCAATTTCAAATTTTAAAAACTATATTTAATTTTAAAAAATTCAATTTAAATTAAAAAAAAAGGTTTAATTCAAAAAAATCATTGATTTTTTTATCTACCCTGAATGACAGCTTGGATGAGCAGATGGTATTAAAAAAGAGGAGCTTATACTTATTAGGTAGTATTGAACTTTTTGTATAAGCCGTCCTTTTCCTCAAAAGGGATGGACTTGACTAAGTTAAACTATATTGGTGGTACAGAAAACTGACAAGGTTTTGGGTAACCATTTAAATTAGAATTTGGAGGAAGGCTGACAGGTCCTGAGTAGCAATTGGGTTGCATAAAGAAATCTGCTAAAAAAATCAATAATTCAAAGATACCTTTGTATCCAGTAAAGAATGGAACAGAAATTACATCTGAACTGGAGGAGGGACAGATTGAGAGCACAGCCGTAAAATGTGGAAAAATAAAGCATGTAGAAAAGACAGATAAGTTCTGGAGGTGGGAGAGGAGCATTATACATAAAAGATTCCATAGGATCTAATGAGCTGTGGAAAGTCACTAATCTTTGCCTTTGGAAGCATTAACATTTTTGTTTGTAACACTGCAAGTATTGAATATCGTTTTCTTTTTGTAAATTTAACAGAATCTAAAAGCAGATCCAGAAGAACTATTTACAAAACTGGAGAAAATTGGCAAGGGCTCTTTTGGTGAGGTTTTTAAAGGAATTGACAATCGGACTCAGAAAGTGGTTGCTATAAAAATTATTGATCTAGAAGAAGCGGAAGATGAAATAGAGGACATCCAACAAGAAATCACAGTGCTGAGTCAGTGTGACAGTCCTTATGTAACCAAATATTATGGATCCTATTTAAAGGTAAGATGATGCTTGTTTTTGTGTTTTACAGTGAAAGGTTTTGTTCAGCCATCACATTTTTATGGACAAGGACATCAGTAGAATAGCATAATAGTTTTCATTAGAAAGGGAAATACTTTCTTTTAACCCTAAAAACAGAGTGAACAGTTTATAGTTTGTGAAGAGTCTGCTTCAAGACCCAGCTTAAGAATAAAATAGTGTATATGTGTCTGTTTTGCCACTTTACTCAAAGGCAGGAAGAAATGAAATTTGTTTAAGTAACAGACTTGTCATTGGGGACATTGAGGTCAAGCAGTAGTATATTTAGATCAGTCTAAACTTAGAATAGTCTCACTCTTCAATTGTTCAATTTTAGAATGCATTGAAAATGTAAAAATTGCATAAAACTATTAGAAATAACTCAGTACCTGCTTTGTATCAAGGTTAATGTCAGGCCTTGATTTGTAGTAGTCTGTTTTTTTAAAATTGAGATTTGTTGAGAATTGGTCCTGTTTTTGACCTGAATGGCTCAAAAAATTAATTTGTTAACCTGTAACTTATTTGCAGAAGGTATTTAGCAGGGTAGCCTGAAATGAAGGCTGATATATCCTGTATGGGTTTTGGTTGGTGCATCATCTGAAATTACAAGCTTTACTGATCACCTCTTGGCTTTCATTTCTTTTCTTTGAAATGATCCAGTTCTTGACAGTAAATCAGCTGAGATGAGTTTTAATAATGCCAAATACAAAAAGGTATTTCTTCTCTGCAGAAAGATTCATGTTTGAGGTTTCTCTTATGCTTTAACATAGAAGGTAGCACAACTATGCTTGGTACTTTTTGGTGCTGTTTTTCTCTGACTTTATCCCATTTGTGTTACTCGGTTTTCTTTTTTTCACTGAGAGTGCATGCAGGAGCTTAAAGCTTTCATTTTTTCTCTTGAAAAATGGCTGAAAAGCTAACCAAAGGGCAGAAAATATCCTAAATACAAAATTTTGTCCACTTTTGCCATTCTAGGAATTTTCTGCTTCATTTTTGAGGCTATGCATGCTCTTAAAAACAAAAACAGAAACAAAAAAAACCCCAACCCCTTATTAACCAATCAGGATTTCTGGGATCTTCAGTTGCTTGCATACTGAGAACGGATTTGCTCTTAGGATCCAGAAGATACATGACCATTCGTACTAGGACAGTCCACTGTGTGATTCTTGTGGCCTGGGTCTTGTTGTCTAGGGCAACTTGAGAAAAAGCCAATCACCGAAATTCAACCACACAGCAGCATGCATGGTTTTGGACCTGATACCCCACCACTGCCCTGATGCAAATTTAGGTATAGAGTAAGTCTGAAAAGCCGCTGGAAGGTTGTGAAGACGTATAGCCAAACAAAATGAATTGGGGTCCGCTTTTAGTCTTTCTCCACTCCCCTCTTGAAATCTCCTAAGTGTTGGTGGATATGTGAAACAGGGCCTTCAGAAAGGGCAAGATAGGAATTTGTCCTCTCAGAGATTAACTCACAGAATTCTGAGCCCTTCTTCACCTAAGGAGAAATCAATCTTTTCCTCATCCTTATTCACAAAGGAAATGTTCCAAATTCCCATAAAGTTCATTTCTCCTGCAGGACCAGTGGTGCATGTGCTTCTTATGGAGGACTGCAAGCATTAAACTGGTTTTATTTAACAGCTCTGAATACACATGGTCATATTGTAGTTCCTCCCAATGAAGATGACAGTTCCTCCCAATGAAGATACCCAATAAGGTGACACTCTCCTTGAGAACGCACAACTTCATGAGGCAGTCGGAAAATATAAGGCTGAAACAATGCTGGTAGGAAAAAAGATCTCTAACTACTTTTTCAGATGAAGGTGTTATGCCTTCTACTGTAGTAGACACCATCCCTACCTCAAAGAGTTTACAATCTAAAATGGATGAAAGGAATGCAATTTACAGACAAAATACAGGGGCATTATTGGGGTACATCTTGGGAGTGTGTGTGTGTGTGTGTGTGTGTGTGTATATAGGGAGAGAGTGCAATGGGAATACATTTGGTCAGCACTCATTGGTCGAAGTGGGGCAGAAGAATGGTGAGCAGGGGGAAGTGACTGTAGGTATAAGAAAAGGAAGGTGGGTAAAAGGAGACAAGGGCAATTAGTATAATGGACATGAATAATTAAGTTGACCAGCTGAAGGGTTGCTATGGCAGGACAGGCTTCGGATGAAGGGGGTGGGAGGGTCAAGAATCAATGGCAATACAACAAATGAGGCGGGGGGGGATTAATCTAGGTTTCAGAGTTGAATGAGTTATGATCACGTCAGGAGTTTATAAAGATATTGGCAGCTGCTGCAGTTCCCAATGTAAATGAAAGAGGAGGCTTCTAGCCTTGGTATCCTGGATGGTTCTGATTGGGAATTCTGGAATTTTCTGACTTGATCCCTTAGCCCTTGGGTGCAGCTGGTGCTGACTGTTTGAGGTGGGAGCTCTGAAGCTCTGGGGTTTCCTGAGTGCCCCTCTAGCCATTTAAGGTGCATTTCACTGCTTTACAGTCCATTTTCTTAGGCACCCCAATAGCATCAGTGGCCAGAAATTACTTTTGTTCTTTGGCTCCTTTTGCATACATAGTCTCCTATTAAGTGTTATCCATTCCCTTATGACTTTCATATATATTTGGACTTCTGTAAGAGATTTGATTTAGTATTATACAATGTTCTTGATTCGTGATTAAAAAATAATTGTAGCACATATTAAAGGCATTAAAAACTGGCTGAGGTCTCAAAGTGGTTGTAAATGGGGAATCATCTAACTGGGATTTTTCTAGTAGAGTCCCATAGGGATCTGTTTTTTTCCCCCCAATGCTGTTCAGTGCATTAATCTGAAAGAAAATGTAAAATCATTAATAAAGTTTGTAGATGACACAAGAATTAGTGGAGTGGTAAATAACACACACATTAGCATGTGATGGTTGCTGGAACTGCTATCCTTGCTTTGGAAAGCCCTGTCAATGTTTTTCTATTTTGCATGTTTCTACTGTGGCAAAGTTCCTTCTCTACTTTGGTGGATCTTGTGCTTATTGGCGGATTTGCTCACCTTGGCACTTAACGGCAGCCCTCAGCTTGGCCGTTTTTCTGAACCCACAGTCCAGGTCGACTCCTCCTGTCTGACCAAGATTTGGGGGGAATCCTGGGCCCGCCCTCTACTCCAGGTTCCAGCCCAGGGCCCTGTGGAATGCAGCTGTCTAGAGTGCCTCCTGGAACAGCTGTGCGACAGCTACAATTCCCTGGACTACTTCCCCATGGCCTCCTCCCAACACGTTCTTTATCCTCACCATAGGACCTTCCTCCTGGTGTCTGATAATGCTACTGGGCTACTTCCCCATGGCCTCCTCCCAACACCACCTTTATCCTCACCATAGGGCCTTCCTCCTTGTGTCTGATAATGCTTGTACACTTCAGTCCTCCAACAGTCCGCGTTCTCACTCTCAGCTCCTAGTGCCTCATGCTCCCAGCTCCTCACACGCACATCACAAACTGAAGTGAGCTCCTTTTTAAAACCCAGGTGCCCTGATTAGCCTGCCTTAATTGATTCTAGCAGCTTCTTGATTTGCTGCAGGTGTTCTAATCAGCCTGTCTTAATTGTCTCCAGAAGGTTCCTGATTGTTCTGGAACCTTTCCTGTTACCTTACCCAGGGAAAAGGGACCTACTTAGCCTGGGGCTAATATATCTGCCTTCTGTTACTCTCCTATAGCCATCTGGCCTGACCCTATCACACTACATAGTTAGTTGTAAGTTAGTTTTATTCAGTTTTAGTGAAATTTTGTAATTTAGTGAGTTAGCGGAGTTTTTGTCCCACCAAACTTTGTGCCTCCTGCAACAAATGTCAGCTCCTCAGTGACCTGCACTCAAGCTGCCTGGGAGAAGCTCATTTGGGGGATTGCTGCCAGATTTGCAGAGACTTTAAGCCAGACTAAAGTTTTTTTTCTCATGGAGGTGGCACTGATACCTCCATCTGAGCTAGACCAGTCTGACTCAGCTCAGAATGCCTCAGCATTGGTAAGGAGTGCTCCTCTTACCATACCGAAATCTGAGCACTGTTCACCATCTGGGCACTGTTCACCTAGGAAAAGGCAAGAAACAGTGAGAAGTGAGGAGTCAGTCCCTGGCACCGAAGATGGCCAGGTTGGGGATCAGAGTAGAGCTGACCTAAGACAGGCCACTCCTCTTACTCTACGGCAGAAGTCAGCATTGTTGACTCCTGAACTTACCCAGCCACTGTTGACTCCGGTACTGGATGAGCTGACTTCATCTGCAATACAGCATGATACCGATACTATCTTGGTGCCGAACACACCAGAGGTGTTTGCTGTGGCCAGAGACCATCTAGCGCTGTTGGTACTGGTATCACCAGCAGTACAAGAATCAGCGGTATTGGTGCCATCGGAACCTGTTGCCTCAGGTTGTCGTTCGGTACTTTCAAAAGGGAAACTGGCTATGATGGACTTGGTGCAGACATTTTCATGATAGCACTGGTTTCTGGTGCCGGTGCGCACTGTACCTCTGTGGTCTCTGGACTCATCCTTGGAGTCAGAGGTTGAGTCTTACTCCTCTTGTTTGAGAAGTTGTCCCTGCTGCTCCCAAAGATGCTCCTACCCTTCTATAGACCTGACACAGGGGTACCATCTGGTGCATGGTCTGGTCACCACTGGGGACCTATGCTTGTCCAGTGGCCCTTTTGGAACCCCTTGGGGGTTTCCATCAGTTTCAGGAGCTTACTCTAGGTGCTCCTATTTAGTGGCCTTGGAATGAAGGGCACCAACGTGCCATTGGGCTGTAACCAGTCTTCACTCTGGTACTGACCCTGGCACAGAACTATAGGAGCCGGCTCAGTGGGATCCTGCTGAGGCAGAAAGTGAGGAAGAGTGTCTTCAACTGGTGCAGCCCCCCCACCACATCTCCCCCCTGGAGTCTGTTTCAGGAGTGGGCATGTTGCCTCCCCTATATTACTATAAGGCACACTAAGAACTGTTGAAAAGAGTGGCCTTAAATCTGGGCATACAGACGGAGGTAGTAAAAGAGTCTCCTACTGCTTGGTTGGTATTTTAGCTGCTGCAGCTCAGCAAATGTAGCCCTGCCTCTCAATGAAGCCATTATGGACCCTGTTAAAGCCTTGTGACTGCCCCCCACATCCCTCTCCCACATGTCAAAAAGGTCTGAGTGAAAGTACTTTATTCGTGTGTGGGGTTATGAGCTGTACACTCATTTGCCCCTCTTCCCAGGATTCCTGCTAATATATGCTGCCAGCAAAAGAGAAGCAGGTTCCAGACATATCAAACCTATGAAAAAACACAGAAATTGGGCTTTTTTTTGGCTTAATTGGCTAGTTTTTGGCTTTTAGTTTGTTGCCTGTTGCTTGTGGCTTCTTTTTTTTGATCGGCTCCTGGCAAGGGGGGGGGGGCAAGCAGGGGTGAGAGTTGGTGCACAGCGGACCAACCATAGTCTCAGACTGAACACCGTGGGGATCCAGTCACATAGAGTGTTGGGGTTCTTAGGAATTGGCTTGTTTTGGCCTTGTTTTGAAATGGGATTAGCTGGATTTTTTGCTTATTGTGAAAGTCGGGGTGCTTATTTACTGCATGAAAGCTGGCAACAGTGGCAGGTTCATCGAAAGCAAAGGACTCCAAGAAGTTGGATTTGTTCAGTAGGAAAGTTTATTGTACTGGGGGGGTTACAGCTCAGGACTGCAAACTAGCAGGTGCTGCTGGACAGATACGATTTCAACATGTGGGACTCCATGCAGAAGTTCAATGACTTCCTTCCTTCAACGACTTCGTTAAGAAGCCAGACAGGAGTTCTCCTTGCTGGTGGATGAGGGAAAATCAGTTAAGGGCCTTGTGGCAAGCTTCTTTGGATGCAGCTGACTTGGTGACCAGGTTCATGGCTTCTGCAGTGGCCATGCGCAGGAGTTCATGACTTCAGTCCAGCAAAACCCTACAGGACCTACCTTTCAAAGGAGCTTTGCTCTTTGGAGAACAAACCAATGCAAAGCTTCATGGATTAAAAGACCCCATGGCAATTATGACACACACTACCTCAAAGTAGTACTTTACAAAGTATTTTCCATGGTGATATGATTCTGATGTGTTGTACAAAGTACATATTGTGAGGTATCATTTTAAAAGTCTTGATCTGTTGACCATTAATATCCTGTTGGATTATATGTGCTATCATTGTTTATGAAGTTATAGAGACTTGCTGTGTGTGTTACTGAAATATGTTATGAGGTTGGGAGATGCACACAGCCAATCTTCCAGTTGCAACAAAGGACCAGCCAGACATGTGCTGATGGCCCATTAAAGGGACTCTGCTCTCCCAATGGCCATCCCAGAAACTTCTCAGAGAGAGAACATATGCAATGGAGACTGCTTGACCGGTGGAGACTGCCTGATCCCCACATCACAGCAAAGATCTTTCCAGCAGGTTGGAAGAAAATATAAATGATGGTGCATGAGCTGCTCAGGTGGCCCCCAGGCCAGTTGCACCAGACACAGCAGAAGTCATGGAATCTGAGACAAACAAGGAGCCTTTTTCATGAGTAACTGGAAAATCATTCATGTAAATCAGTTGGGTGTGTCCCTGCCTGTGGATGTCTGTATAAGTGCAGTGCCTATCAGACTTTTGTATCTTGACCTCATCATCACAGGGTGAGAGGCAACCCAGGTTGGTGGTTCAGAGGGCTCAGCAGTCCCACTGTCCAGGTTGCACCCCGGGGACCCTGTCACAGTGATGCCTAAGGCCCTTGGATTATACACACCAGCAACTTCAAGGAAGCACTACAGGCCCCAACAGCCTGTTCGGTACACTGCCTCACGTGTCTGTCAGGAACCAAAGATGAAGAGGAGCAGGGGTTTTAGATGTAGGCCTCCCCACCCCTTCTACCTTAATGTCAATGATTGCTCTACCAAGACATTCAGGGGGTTCTAAGCAGGCCTTTTGATGAGAGACTTGAGGATGTCATACCAGTTCCTATGATGCCAGACCCTGTTTCTCCTTTGTTTACCAACCGCCTCTCTCACTTTATCAGAGCAGGATATCATCCATATCATCATGGCCCCTTGGGTGTTGAGCATGGTGGCAGTGGGATATACCCTGCAGTTTGCTTCTACCCCTTCCCACCTTGCCTCCCTGTCTCTTTTCAGGAACTCCTCTCACAGACAGCTGCAGCGGCACAGGAGCTAGCAAACAGAGCTCTAAACAGGGGAGTTTGAGTGGGAGTTCTGTTGGAGGAGAAGGTAGTTGTACTTGGTTTTGTATTTTTAGTATTTGTGTGTGTGTAGGGTCTTTGTGCTGGGAGAGCAGCTGAGCCCTGCTTAGGGGGTGGGGCTTCTGACTAGGGGTCCTATAAAGGTAGCCAGCCAGTCAGGCAGTGGCACAGACAACTGCAGCGGCACAGAAGCTAGCAAACAGAGCTCTAAATGGGAGTTTGAGTGGGAGTTTGTATTGTGGTGCTTGTTTGGGGTTTGCTTTTGCTGGGGGGGGGGTGGTCTTTTTGGTGTGACTTGTGTTTCCCAGATTAACAGGATTTAGGTGGGAAGGTGATGACAGATAGAGAGGCAGCTGTGGGAGTGACTCCTGTAGTGGAAGACATATTGAGGATGACTGGATGTGGAAGCTGTGGTATGTACATGATCCTGGAGGGGGGAACCGGTAAGAGTTTTTTCTGCATGAAATGCCGTCTGATAGAGCTGATGGAGGAAAAGATCCGAGGTTTGGAGATGCAGGTGGAAAGTCTCGTTGAGTTTAGGAAGGGGTTTGAGCAGATGATGGAGCAAAGACATGAGGTATCTGAAGGGAAAAGCTCAGACTCACAGATGGAAGCAGGGCTGGGGAATTTTGAGGGGAGACTGGATGAGGAAAGTGGTCAGTGGAAACATGTGACTCAAAGAACCAGGTAGAGGAAAAGACGGGCTAGTGAAGGAGAAATAGAGCTTAGGAAAAGGTTTGCAGAGTTGGAAAATGAAGAAGGGGCTCAGAAGGTACTTGTTGAAGGTGAAAGGATAAGGAAGAAGAGAAGAGAGGCTAGTCCTATAGGAAAAGGGGAAGAGTCAAGGTAGACTACACCAAATATGAGCCCCAGGAGGATACAGGATGGGTTGAAGAGGATTATAAGGAAAAAAAGGAATGGAAAGAACTTGCAGCCAGAGGGAACAGGGGAGAGACTGGAGAATAGCACCGTCACCAGGAAAAGGCAGGTCTATGTGATCAGGGACTCTTTATTGAGAAGAATAGACAGGCCTGTAACTAGAGCTGATCCAGAGAATAGAAGGGTGTGCTGTCTTCCGGGTGCTAAGATACGGGATGTAGACCTGAGGTTGAAAAGGATCCTAAAGGGAGCGGGAAAGAATCCCCTAATTATCCTTCATGTGGGAACAAATGATACAGCTAGATTCTCGCTGGAAAGTATTAAGGGAGACTATGCTAGGCTGGGGAAGACGCTTAAGGAAATTGAGGCTCAGGTGATCTTTAGCGGGATCCTTCCTGTTCCTAGAGAAGGGCAACAAAGGTGTGACAAGATTATGACTGTCAACAGATGGCTTAGGCAGTGGTGCTATAAGGAGGGCTTTGGGATGTATGGCCACTGGGAGGCATTCACGGACAGAAGACAGTTCTCTCGGGATGGACTTCATCTGAGTAGGGAAGGAAATAGACTTCTAGGATCGAGGCTGGCACAACTGATAAAGAGAGCTTTAAACTAGGAATTAGGGGGAGATGGATGGGAGATGTCCAGGAAATCTCCACGCCAGATTTTAGCATTGAGAGTGAAGAAGGCGAAGTAAGAAAGGATACAGCTGTGGGTAGGAGAATGTATATAAGGAGCGAGGGCGGTGTGGATACTAATAGGTTATACTGGCTGTAGAATGACTGTGCCTAATAGGGTACAAAATGTGAGCAAGGCCAAACAGCAAAAATTAAGATGTTTGTACACCAATGCGAGGAGCCTAGGTAACAAAATGGAGGAACTAGAGCTACTGGTGCAGGAAGTGAAACCAGATATTATAGGGATAACAGAAACATGGTGGAATAGTAGTCATGACTGGACTACAGGTATTGAAGGGTATGTGCTGTTTAGGAAAGACAGAAACAAAGGTAAAGGTGGTGGAGTAGCATTGTATATCAATGATGAGGTAGAATGTAAAGAAATAAGAAGCGATGCAATGGATAAGACGGAGTCCGTCTGGGCAAAAATTACATTGGGGAAGAAAACTAGTAAAGCCTCTCCTACGATAGTGCTTGGAGTGTGCTATAGACCTCCGGGATCTAATTTGGATATGGATAGAGCCCTTTTAATGTCTTTAATAAAGTAAATACTAATGGAAACTGCGTGATCATGGGAGACTAACTTCCCAGATATAAACTGGAGGACCAGTGCTAGTAATAATAATAGGGCTCAGATTTTCCTAGATGCGATAGCTGATGGATTCCTTCATCAAGTAGTTGCTGAACCGACTAGAGGGGATGCCATTTTAGATTTAATTTTGGTGAGTAGCGAGGACCTCATAGAAGAAATGGTTGTAGGGGACAATCTTGGCTCAAGTGATCATGAGCTAATTCAGTTCAAACTAAATGGAAGGATTAACAAAAATAAATCTGCAACTAGGGTTTTTGATTTCAAAAGGGCTGACTTTCAAAAATTAAGGAAATTAGTTAGGGAAGTGGATTGTACTGAAGAATTTATGGATCTAAAGGTAGAGGAGGCCTGGGATTACTTTAAATCAAAGCTGCAGAAGCTATCAGAAGCCTGTATCCCAAGAAAGGGGAAAAAATTCATAGGAAGGAGTTGTAGACCAAGCTGGATGAACAAGCATCTTAGAGAGGTGATTAAGAAGAAGCAGAAAGCATACAGGGAGTGGAAGATGGGAGGGATCAGCAAGGAAAGCTACCTAATTGAGGTCAGAACATGTAGGGATAAAGTGAGACAGGCTAAAAGTCGAGTAGAGTTGGACCTTGCAAAGGGAATAAAAACCAATAGTAAAAGGTTCTATAGCCATATAAATAAGAAGAAAACTATGAAGGAAGAAGTGGGGCCGCTTAACACTGAGGATGGAGTGGAGGTTAAAGATAATCTAGGCATGGCCCAATATCTAAACAAATACTTTGCCTCAGTCTTTAATAAGGCTAAAGAGGATCTTAGGGATAATGGTAGCATGACAAATGGGAATGAGGATATGGAGATAGATATTACCATATCTGAGGTAGAAGCGAAACTGAAACAGCTTAATGGGACTAAATCGGGGGGCCCAGATAATCTTCATCCAAGAATATTAAAGGAATTGGCACCTGAAATTGCAAGCCCATTAGCAAGAATTTTTAATGAATCTGTAAACTGAGGAGTAGTACCGAATGATTGGAGAATTGCTAATATAGTTCCTATTTTTAAGAAAAGAAAAAAAAGTGATCCGGGTAACTACAGGCCAGTTAGTTTGACATCTGTAGTATGCAAGGTCCTGGAAAAAATTTTGAAGGAGAAATTAGTTAAGGACATTGAAGTCAATGGTAAATGGGACAAAATACAACATGGTTTTAGAAAAGGTAGATCGTGCCAAACCAACCTAATCTCCTTTTTTGAAAAGATAACAGATTTTTTAGATAAAGGAAATGCAGTGGATCTCATTTACCTAGATTTCAGTAAGGCATTTGATACCATGCCACATGAGGAATTATTAGTTAAATTGGAGAAGATGGGGATCAATATGAACATCAAAAGGTGGATAAGGAATTGGTTAAAGGGGAGACTACAACGGGTTCTACTGAAAGGCGAACTGTCAGGTTGGAGGGAGGTTACCAGTGGAGTTCCTCAGGGATCGGTTTTGGGACCGATCTTATTTAATCTTTTTATTACTGACCTTGGCACAAAAAGTGGGAGTGTGCTAATAAAGTTTGCAGATGATACAAAGCTGGGAGGTATTGCCAATTCGGAGAAGGATAGGGATATTATACAGGAGGATCTGGATGACCTTGTAAACTGGAATAATAGTAATAGGATGAAATTTAATAGTGAGAAGTGTAAGGTTATGCATTTAGGGATTAATAACAAAAATTTTAGTTGTAAATTGGGGACGCATCAATTAGAAGTAACGGAAGAGGAGAAGGACCTTGGAGTATTGGTTGATCATAGGATGACTATGAGCTGCCAATGTAATATGGCTGTGAAAAAAGCTAATGCCGTTTTGGGATGCATCAGGAGAGGCATTTGCAGTAGGGATAAGGAGGTTTTAGTACCGTTATACAAGGCACTGGTGAGACCTCACCTAGAATACTGTGTGCAGTTCTGGTCTCCCATGTTTAAAAAGGATGAATTCAAACTGGAACAGGTACAGAGAAGGGCTACTAGGATGATCCGAGGAATGGAAAACTTGTCTTATGAAAGGAGACTTAAGGAGCTTGGCTTGTTTAGCCTAACTAAAAGAAGGTTGAGGGGAGATATGATTGCTCTCTCTAAATATATCAGAGGGATAAATACAGGAGAGGGAGAGGAATTATTTCAGTTCAGCACCAATGTGGACACAAGAACAAATGGGTATAAACTGGCCACCAGGAAGTTTAGACTTGAAATCAGATGAAGGTTTTTAACCATCAGAGGAGTGAAATTTTGGAATAGCCTTCCAAGGGAAGCAGTGGGGGCAAAAGATCTATCTGGTTTTAAGATTCTACTTGATAAGTTTATGGAGGAGATGGTATGATGGGATAATGGGATTTTGGTAAGTAATTGATCTTTAAATATTCAGGGTAAATAGGCCAAATCCCCTGAGATGGGATATTAGATGGATGGGATCTGAGTTACCCAGGAAAGAATTTTCTGTAGTATCTGGCTGGTGAATCTTGCCCATATGCTCAGGGTTTAGCTGATCGCCATATTTGGGGTCGGGAAGGAATTTTCCTCCAGGTCAGATTGGAGAGGCCCTGGAGGTTTTTCGCCTTCCTCTGTAGCATGGGGCATGGTTGACTTGAGGGAGGCTTCTCTGCTCCTTGAAGTCTTTAAACCATGATTTAAGCACTTCAATAGCTCAGACATGGGTGAGGTTTTTCATAGGAGTGGGTGGGTGAGATTCTATGGCCTGCGCTGTGCAGGAGGTCAGACTAGATGATCAGAATGGTCCCTTCTGACCTTAGTATCTATGAATCTATGAAAGAACTTCTGGCTGAGGAGGTTCAATCCCTTCTTTGGGTGGGAGCCATGGAAGAGGTTTTGCAGAATTTAAGAGAGAAGGGATTCTAGTCCCGTTATTTCCTAATCCCAAAAGCCAAGGGAGGTCTCAGGCCAATTCTAGACATATGCCATCTCGACAACTACCTCAAGAAATTAAAGTTCTGCAAGGTACCCTGGCATCTGTTATCCCCTTCCTGGATCCTGGGGACTGATGTGCTGCCCTTGATTTAAGAGACACCTATTTTTATATATTGATATTCCAAGGTCACAGACGGCTCCTCAGATTTGTAGTGAACCATGCACACTACCAATTCGTGGTACTCCTATTCAGCCTATCTGAGGCTTTGAGGGTGTTTACAAAATGTATGGTGGTAGTGTCAGCTTTCCTGAGGGGATTAGGGGTGCAGGTCTACCCTTATCTGGATGACTGGCTAATCAAGGGCTAATCAAGGACTCAAGTAGCATCTGGTGTTCGGCCGATCCAGTCAACATTCAAGGCCCTAGACCTCCTGATAAAAGTGGAGAAATCTACCCTAACTGAGTACAGAGGATAGAGTTTATCGGAACGGTGTTCAGCTCCACTCAAGCCAGACCCTATCTCCCAGAGAGTCATAGAGACAATCTTGTCCCTAATAACACACCTCTAAGGCCATCCAATCACAACAGCCAGAACTTATCTGAGGCTTTTAGGCCACATGGCTTTGTGCATGTATGCAAGTCTGGCCTCAGTGTATTCACCAAACTGCCACCATCTGGACTCAGTACTCCCGATGCCCCCTCAGATTCTTGTCTCCCTCAATTGGTGCATGGACCTACTCAATATTTGTATGGGGGTTTCTTTTATACAGCCCCAACTGTCAATGATCCTGGTTTCAGATGCATCAGTGCTGGGGGCAGGGGTGGGGAACTCACCTGGGGCCCCTGAGAACTCAAGAATTTTGGTCTTCGGAGGAACTTTCACTCCACATGAATGTCAGAGAATTCAGAGCAATTCACCTAGCTTGTCAGGCCTTCCTGCTGCATAGTGCATATTGTTTGTCCTTACAGACAACGCTGTTGCCATGTTCTCACTCAACAGGCAAGGAGGAGGAACCTCTACCTTCCTATGTCAGGAAGTGCTTCAATTATGTGAATTTTGTATAGCCCGCTCAATCAATGTATAGGTCTCTTATTTTCTGGAAACGCAAAATGAGCTGGCAGGTTGCCTAAGCAGGACTTTCTCTAGTCACCACAAGTGGTCCCTTTGCCCAGATGTGGCGAGGGATGTCTTTCAGCAATGGGAGACTTCCCAGATAGACATATTTGCAACCTGGTACAACAGAAAGTGTCACCAATTCTGCTCAGTGCGAGGCCACAGTCCGGGGTCTGTCATAGATGTCTTTCTGCTATTGTGGCTGGGACATCTTTACTATGCTTCTCTCCAGCCCCCATCCCACTCATACGCAGAGTACTTCTAAAAATAGAATGGGACTGGGTCATTCTGATAGCCTCAGTATGGCCCCGCCAACATTGGTTCACCACTCTGCTAGGCCTCTCAGTGGTGACTCTAGTTCAGCTTCCATTACATCCGGACCTGATCTTTCAGGACCATGGTCGACTGTTCCACCTGAACCTGCGCTCCCTTCACCCAAGAGCTTGGGAGCATCATGGCTAAACATCAGAGAACAGGCTTGCTCAGTGGAAGTTTGTCAGGTCCTACTAGGTAGTAGGAAGCCCTCCACCAGGGCTTCTTACCTTTCGAAGTGGAAGCGGTTTTTAGTCTGGGCATCCCAACGTGGGGTTTTACCCATATAGTCATCTTTACAGGAAATACTCGAGTATCTGTTACACCTGAAGCAGCACAGTTTAGCTATCTCCTCTGTCAAGGTTCACCTTGCAGCAATATCGGCTTTCCACCTCTAGGTGAATAACCAATCCATGTTTTCACATGACATGTCCATCTGATTTCTGAAGGGGCTAGAAAGTTGGTCCTTCCCTGGGACCTGAATTTGGTTTTATTAAAGCTCCTGAGAACTGCGTTTGAACCATTGACATGTACTTATTGTACCTCTCCTGCAAAGTAGTTTTCTTAGTGGCCATCACTTCAGCCAGAAGGGTTTCGGAGCTCTATGTCCAAACATCAGAGCCTCCAAACACAGTCTTCTTTAAAGACAAGGTACAGTTATATCCTCATCCATTTCCGACCGAAAATAGTCTCACAATTTCATAACAATTGGACAATCAGGTTTAAAGAAATAAAAGGAAGTTCTTCTTCACTTAGCGCACCGTCAACCTGTGGAACTTCTTGCCTGAGGAGGTTGTGAAGGCTAGGACTATAACAGGGTTTAAAAGAGAACTGAATACATTCTTGGAGGTTAAGTCCACTAATGGCTATTAGCCAGGATGGGTAAGGAATGGTATCCCTAGCCTCTGTTTGTCAGAGGGTGGAGATGGATGGCAGGAGAGAGATCACTAGATCATTACCTGTTAAGTTGACTCCCTCTGGGGCACTTGGAATTGGCCACTGTCGGTAGACAGGATACTGGGCTGGATGGTCCTTTCGTCTGACCCAGTGTGGCTATTCTTATGACAATCTGTCTTCCTTTCTTTTACCCAAAGCCACATGCAAATATGGAGGAACAGCGCCATCTGTCATTGGATGTTAGACGAGCCCTGGCATTCTACATAGAACAGACTAAACGATTCAGAAAGTCCACTTAACTGTTAGTAGTGGTAGCAGACAAGATGAAGGACCTCTCAATCTCTTTGCAGACAATTTTGTTCTGATTGCATCATGCATTCATACTTGTTACAATCGACTGGGGAATCTGCCTCCAGCTATCCTGACAGCTCATTCCACAAGGTCACAAGCATCCTCAGCAGCATTCATAGTGCAGACCTGGTCATCGGTGCACATGTTCTCCTCCCGTTACACCATCCTCAACAGTCTAGAGATGATGCCAAATTTGGTTGAGCTGTCCTGCAGTCCATGTGTCCGTGAACTCCGATCCCTTTACCTATTCAACTGCTTGGGAGTCACCAGAGTGGAATGCAAATGTGCAATCACTCGAAGAAGAAAAAATGGTTACTAACCTTCAGTAACTGTTCTTCAAGATGTGCTGCAGATGTCCATTCTACCACCCTCCCTCCTGCCCTGTACATCAAAGTTTTCCAGAAAGGAAAATCTGAGGGGGAGCGATGCTATGAGCATGTGGCACCAGAGGGGGCTCCAGCTTCCCCAACAGGTACCACTGAGGGAAAAATTTTCAACAACTGCGCTCAGGGCATGCACACACCTAGAGTGGAATGGTCATGTGCAGCGCATCTCAAGGAACAACAGTTACAGAAGCTTAGTAACCTTAGAATGATCTGGACTTATTTGAACAATATGTTTTAGTATAGCCAAATACAAGATCATAAATCTGGGAATAAAGAATGTAGGTCACACTTATGGGGGAATGAATTTTGGAAAGCATTGATGCTGAAAGGAATTTAGGGATCATAATGGATAAAAAACTGAATGTGAGCTCCTGAAGTGGTGCTGTAGCTTACTGTGTTAACCTGATTTTATAGGGCTGATACTTAGGTTCTTGTCCCAAAATCAGGCTACAGAATTGGGGAATGTAGACAGATCAGTGCTTTGTCTAGACTCTCGGGGTGTGTGGCAAGGACATTCACACTGAGGACTGAACCAAAATTTTAATATTTTTTATTACAATAAAATAAGAGTAATCAAAGCTACAAACCACAAAGTGACAAAGAAGTAGTCCAGTTCTATAGTTCCTGGTGGTAACATCCCTTTTACAAGATTCACTTAAACTAGCATACTCTCATCCTTCCTTGGGGATCTGGTAGTGGGAGACAGAGGACCAGCTTCGTCTCTGGCATACTCAATAAATTCGATGGTCCAGGTTCCTCAATCCCAGGATGGTAGAGATCAGGTTCGAGTGTTGAGTAGCTAAGCTATATTGCATAAGCAGAGCTCATAGCTTAACTAAAAGAGAACTTAAAGAAAGATAGCTAAGAGAAGGAATCCTTCCACATGGGGGTTTGACCTCTTATAGGGTCCTGGCACTATCCTGAATATTCATGTCAGTGCCAATTTTCCATGCCCAAATCTGATTTCCTCACCTAGATAAATCGTAGGGTACACTTATTCTATAGACTAACATTCTTGCATATTAATAACATGTTCATACATATTAATATCAAGTCTCATTCTCAAAACTGTTACCTTTGGCCCAAACCATAACTTCCATGTTCTTGCAGTGTACCTTGTGGTTACCAGTACATTCCAGAATTATGGTAAGCACATTCAGTTCTCTGTTCAGTTCCCTAAAGTCAAAAGGGTAACCAGTAGGCCATTTATCTATGCCAAAGGCTACAAACATGTAGGCTAACTTGCTCTAGCCAATTATACAGGATACAGCCTCTAGGGTCCTTGCATTACAACCAAATATAATGAAATAATATCTACTGAAATAGACCAATAAACCAAAATAATATCAAACTAATAAAAACAGATTATAATATAGCAAGCTGGCAGGCTAGCCTTGCGGACTACCGTGCGCTAATACGAGCTATGTATGTGGAGGCAAGGGAATATTGAACAGAAGTAGGAAGATGGTGTTACTGTTGTAGGTAGCATTAGTGAGACCATTAGTGGAATACCGTATCCAATATTGGTGTCCACACTTCCTAAGGATGTAGGAAAAATTGGAAAGAGTTCAGAACAAGAACAATTTTGAGGACTGGAAAACCTGGCTTACCATAGATTTAAGAAGCTCATTCTATTTAGTTTGTCCAAGACAAGGTTAATAGGTGATAGGCCCTTCTAAAAGGATCAATCTGGGAATAAGATTTCTGGTAGTAGAGGGCTCTGAAATCTACTGGACAAAGGTATAACAATATCAAATGGCTGGAAGCAGAAGCTAAATTTAGGCTAGAAATACGGCATACATTTTGAGTCAGAGTAATTAGCTATTGGAATTGCTTACCTAAGGATTGGGTCATTTGCCGTTTTAAAATCAAGGTTGGATTACTTCTTAAAATATGCTGTAGCTCAACCAGAAATATGGGCTTGGTGAAGGAATTACTGAAATTCTATGGCCTATGTTATGTAGGAGAATGGATTGGGTGGTGATAATGGTACCCTGTGGCCTTAAAATTCTGTGAATAATGTTAACTACTGAAATGTGATTTACTTGAAGCTATCTAAAGGCCAACTGGAATCTTCGGCTGATCTAGTATGCAGTGTCTGGCCTTATAAATAATACAAAAAGGCAAGAGCACATCATGCTGGTGTCCACCAGTTTCTTCATCCAGTAAAGAATCTGCTTTGAGGCCTTGGTATTTACCTTAAGATTGAGTGGTCCCTGATTATCTCAGAGACCAGTTACCCTCTGCTTTTTGTATCCTTTGTAGTCCTTAGGTTTCTTTGCTTGTGTGCATGCTTGCCTACAGCCCTTTGCAGAACATTTAAATGGGAGAGGACATCTGTCTGCATCCCTCTTATATTTAGACATCAAATGGGGGCTTGGCTCCAGACACTCCTTTCCCTCACTACTTCTTCTGAAAGATTTAAAGAGTTTTTTTCTCCCCGAGGAAGTAGTGATGAAATTATCCAGCCAGTAGTCAATCATCTTCAAAACATGATTTATTGACAATACAGAGGAAACTGAAGAAAAGTTAAAAGTTTGCATAACCTATCTAAATTTACATTTCTCATGAGTGCCTTATCCAGTTAGCTTAACTTAGTTACAATAAAAAGAAAACAAATACCTTGCATTTCTTCAAAAGCAGTGTTTCACCAACTATTTGCTGGTCAGGCTGACGCTGCCTTTTACTTCTGGGTCTCTGAGATCTCTGAAGTCTTTACTAGTGAGAAACCAGGAAAATAGGAAGGAACATAAACCCTAGCAAGTCAAGTGTAAAAGTATGATTAGGCAAGCCCCCCCCCCCCCAAAAAAAAGTGAAGAGCAACTAGCAAAAGACACAAAAACGAACAGCAAAAACATTAAGTACATCAGAAGTAGGAAGCATGCCAAACGATCAGTGGGACCACTGGACAATCAGGGTGCTAATGGAGCACTAAAGGAAGACAAGGCTATTGTGGAGAAGCAAATGAATTCTTTGCATTAGTCTTCACTGCAGAGGTTGTGAGGGAGATTCTCACACCTAAACCATTCTTTTAAAGTGACAGATCTGAGGAACTGTCCCATGTTGAGGTGTCAGTAGAGGAGGCTTTGGAACAAATTGATAAAAAGTAACAAGTTACTAGAATAAGTTGGTATTCATCCAAATGTTCTGAAGGTATTCAGTTATGAAATTGTAGAAATACTAACTGTGGAATGTAACCTATTTCTTAAATTAACTTTTGTACCAGATGACTGGAGAACAGCTAATGTAACATTTTTTTAAAAAGGCTCCAGAGGAGATGCTGGCAATTACATGCTGGTGAGCTTAACTTCAGCACCAGGCAAATTCATTGAAACTATAGTAAAGAACAGAATTATCAGACACATAGATGAACACAATATGTTGGGGGAGAGTCAACTCAGATTTAGGGAAATTATCCTCACCAATCTATTCTTTGAATGAGTCAACAAACATGTGGACAGAGTGATCCAGAGGCAGCAGCTACTGTCTCACTTGCTGATCTTCTTAAAAAGACAATGTACTTAGTGGGGTCAGCATACTTAAAGGGGCAATGTGTGTCTCTCAAACACACACGTTGTGTGTCTCTGTCTCTCTCTGCCATGCTGTTTCCCCTCCCTCCATTTGTGCTGCCTTGTGGAGTATTAGGCTACATTAACGTGTTAACCTTTGAGGGCTCAGCCAAGTTCTAGTTCATCATTTAGCAATAAGGCATTCCCTGAGAAATATCCCACTCTCTTCTACCCTCTGACTTCACCACGTCAGCCAAGCTTCACAATCATCATTTTCTTAGCTAATAAATCTTTAGTTAGTTTACTAAAGAAATTGGCTGTCAGCGTTGTCTTCTCTAATATCTGGAGTATATCTTGAACTGGGGTACGTGACTGACCCTTTGGGGCTGGAAGAACTTGATGTGTGGTGATTTTTGGTTTTAATAACCTTTCATCATAAAGTCCAGTTTGTCTGGGTGATAAAAAGGAGCTGGAGAAATAAAGGGACAGTCTGTGACTCCATTGTGAGTCTAATATAATAATCCACGAGTGCACTTCTGTTACTGGCTTGGTGAAATCTAATTATAGAAAAATACCACCAGTTTTGGGTGTCTGCCCTATTTTGACAGTCTGATCTGAGTTTCGCTCTTTCAGCTGCAGCCACATACGAGACAGCATGACAGCTGCCATTGACTTAAAGGATGCCTATTTCCCTGTGGTGGTTCACTAGAGACACAGGAGATTTTTAAAGTTCAGAGTACCAGAAAATCATTAATTTTCAGCCCTCCCTTTTGGTCTTCCTCAGCCTCTCAAGTCTTCAAAAAGTGAATGGACACAGCAGTTGCAGCACATCTCAGGAAAGTGGGTGTCCAGGTGTACCCATTTCTGGATGGTTGGTTGATTCCAGGTCAATCCAGGCAGTTAGTGGAGATAGCTGTCAAAAAGATCCTGTCCTTTTTTTCCACTGAGCCTATTGATTAATAAGGACAAGTCAGTTCTTCTCCCCCTGTAGAGAATCAGATTCATAGGGACAGTTTTTGTCTCTATAAGAGAGACTTTTTTTTCCCAGGTGATATTGCTCTTGTGCAAGACTTCAAGATGTATCTTCATACCATAGTGAGGAATTGCCTGAGACTTCTAGGTCACATGGCAGCTTGTACATACATGACTCAGCATGCCAGACTTCACCTCAGTCATGCAGAAGTGATTGAGGTTGGTCTGTCAACACTCTTATCTGGTAGACATACTTGCTCATGTACCTGCAAGTGTTCTGTCATCCCCAGATTGGTGGATGGACTCTGCCAATGTATGAAAGGAGGTTCCCCTTAAGGATGTAAATACGGTTTTAAAAGTTAACCATTTAAAAAATTAAAAATGTCATTTAAAATGGTTAACCGTTTAAGTGGCTGGGGCCCATCTGGCCAACACGGTTGGGCCTGCTCCGGCCGGGCTGGGCCCCCTTCGGCCAATGCAGGGGTTAACTGTTAAGGCGGTTAACCCATAAGACTATGCTTACCAGTTAACCTTTTACATCCCGAGTTCCCTTTTCCCCAACTTTGCCCTTCATGTCTCAGATGAGGATCTCATTTAGGGGATCTCCAAACTCAAGGTATGTTGTCAGATGAGGATCTCTCTCTCTCTCTCTCCACATAGCGTTTGAGAGCACTGAGCTATCTGTCTGGCCTGTCAGGTATTTCTTCCCCATATCAGGGAGTGTACAGAACAAGTACTCACAGACAACACTGCTGCTGTGTTCTATTTGAACAAGAAGGAGATGCCAGATCAGGCCCCTTTTGCCAGGAGGCAATAAGCTTTTGGACTTTCTACATCAAGAATGCCATTACACTCCAGGCATCTCAGCTTCCAGGGAGTCAAGAACTGTATGGCAGGCCATCTTAGCAGAACATTCAACAGAGATCACAAATGATTGCTCAGATCTTATGTAGCAAAGTCCATTTTCCAGATTTGAGGAATGTGGGAAATAAACCTCTTCACCATCCAACCGAAGAGGTGTCATCTGTTCTGTTCAAGAGCAGGTCACAGCCTGGTGTCTTTGTCATACACTTTCCTTATACTGTCCTGGAAGGGGAAAGGATTAGATAGACACTTCCCACCTGAGAAAGATCCCACTCCAATGTGGGATCCAAATTTAGTTCTTTTAGCTCTAATGGTTCCCTCCTCCCCACCCTCCTTGAGCCTATGGCTATGTGTACTCTCTCTCTCATCTCCAAATGAAGGTAGTACTAGCTCCTGGTAGCTATTACTTTCAACTATGAGGGAGCTTTAGTTGCTGACCCTCCTTATACAGTGTTTTACAAAGAGAAAGTTTGTGTCCACAGCCTAAATTTATCATGAGTGATGTCAAAATTTCATTGAATTTAGGAGTTATATGCATAATTCCTGTTGTTTCTGGGATGTAGGAAATCCAGTATCCCCTCAGAAAACAGTGCAGTCTGTAACGTGCTTTATTATCAGGGAAATAGATGTAATGATGACCCTTCACCCCCATGCACTGTCAGCATGGGGACTTTCAGCTCAAAATCACAAACCTTTGTACCTGAAGTAAAGCATTAAGCATGCTAACTGGCAGCAGTAGCAGATGGCTATCTACTATTGCCCCACCACTGAAGGAGAATCATAATATACTTCACAAGTTTGTTACAAATAATTAAAGTGATTTTTTTCCCCTGGTTATCAATACCATGGAATTGGAGATTCGGTAAGCCTATCTGTTTTATTACATCACATGTTTTAATGCTACAGTTTCATCAGTAGGTAGTTGAAATGAGTCAGCTAACTTTGTGATTGCATTGAAGGAATAACATATCAAAATATTTGGTTTGGGTCTTCAAGTGAATTCTACCAGCTAAAACCGATCTGAGAGAAGGTAATTGTAGGAGCAGGATGGGGAAAAAATATTAATCTTTACGTGTGTAAAATAATAATACATGATGATGCGTTTTTCACGGCCATTATACTGTATATTGAGGAATGACTGTACAATTTGTAAGTGTTGCTACTTCATAAATTGTTTAATTGAAAAAGCGACAATAAAATATTAATCTACAAAAAAAAAGTTCCATTGGGATTTTATAAAAGGAAGAGTCATCTGATGAGAATTGTGCACAAAGCAGATGAATCTGGCAGTGTTTTGGGGCTAAAGAGCCGGTTAGATGATGAGGCCAAAGAGAAGATGATTACAGTAATCAAAGCAGGAGACTATCAGGATATGGACAAAGGTTTTGGAAAGTGAGGGCTGATTGTGGAAATGTAAAAGAAGCAATGGGATTTAGAACAACCTGAACACAATGAGTAAAGGGAAAAGACAAGTCATGGATTACAGATTGATTGCAGACCTGGGACATGGAAAAACTTATGGAGTTATTCTGTGAGTGGATATAGAAGAGTAAGAACATATGTTTGTGCATATAAAAATATATTTCCCATGTTGTGTTTAAATTTGATGTATAGTTAGGAAGAGAGATCAGAGAGAGAGAGCAGATGTCAGTCTGAAAGGAGACCGGGGGACGGAGGTGGTGGTGGGGGGGAAGGTTATGGGAACCTCTTCTTAGTTGTTTATAAAGTTTTTTAGATGGTGGGCCAACTCTTGAAAGTACTATACATGTATTTCAGTCAACTTCACTGAAGGTGTTTGCATGAGTAAAGTTTGCAGGTACAGGCAATTCTGTGGTGAAAAGGATTAATCTTACCGCGAGCATTTGTGGAAGGATGATTATATAGGCTGAAAGTCTTTTCAGCAAATAAAATCATAGCTTATGATGAAGCTAGTTTATGAAGTTTATTTATTATACTCTACTTTTGTTGGAGCACAGTTCCCCCGAGAGGTGAAATTCTCTGTAAGGAAATTCATTTAACCTGATTTTTGGAGGGTTTTTGGATTGTAGACTAATCACTGTGTCAAATTTTTGGGAGAGAATTTTGATTATTTTTGCATTATATTCTTTCTAGCAAGTGATTTTTTTCAAGTAATGTTGTTAGAACTGGATTAATGATATAGTAGTTGCTGAAGCTAATTGAATGTAGTTTTGTTAAATGAATTTTGATTATTCTAGCTGAACTGCTATGGTTAAGTTAGATTGTAGGACTCATTGACCAGTAAGTGTGTATGGAAATTTAAAAGGTGATTGTTCAAGCAGAGATTGTCTAAATGTTAGCTAATTATACATTTCCAAAGGAAAATTGCTTACAGATGTCATTCACCAAGGATGTTCTGCTTAGGTGTGTATGATGATCTTTTAGCCTATGTTTACATGGGTTACAGCAGTGTCTAAGAATGCCCACTTTCCCTTCTCTTTCCCTAGTCTCTGTTCTGCCTTGGCTGCACAACAGATTTTTCTTTTTCTCTTTGTGGCTGAACATGTTAGAAGGCTGACAAACCTTGACAAAAGGACGTAAATGTGCCACGTGCAAAACCACAATGATTTCTTTGATTGCAGGGACCTTTTGGCCAGCTTCGAGTAAGGATTTGTGTTTAGAAGAGAACTTTTGGGCTCGTCTGTATCTCCCTCCCCTCAAAGGGATGGCAGCCCGAGGACAGCTAACATTCATCCTGATGCCAACAGACTTCAAAGGAGGTAAGCGTCTCAGAAATGCTCCTGAGCCAAATACTTCTCATCAATCCTGCACCTCAACTTGGTGGTAATCTTCAGTACAGCTTTACCATCTCCCACAGATTTCTATTCATGGCTCATCTATGAAAATATTTGCTCAGATCTTATGAAAATTATTGAAGGCCTCATCAGCTGGTTCTAGCCCCATTTAGGTTCATGGAAATAAACATCACTATCAACAGCCCTGGTTCATTCAGCTCACAATGTGTTCTCAAATAGAGGAAAGGAAACTTTATACTTCCTGTGGTTTGTACAAAAATCAGTTATTTCCTGTCCCCCTACCCCTTTTTTTGTTTTCATGTTTTGGATCTGTCTCAATACTTGAGCGTCTCTGAATTCATGTCCTTTTGAGATCAAGTTGGGAGAAAAAAACCAATAAGCATCCCCCTCAATATATTAAATAAATACTTTGTAAAGGATCTCTGGAGGACTCCCAGATACCAAATCCTTCCATTTAATTCTTTGTGAACCAGCTAGATTGCTAGAAAGAATTGTTCTACAACTGAATCCCGCAGAAGCAGCATGCACTGCGTTTTATTCTCTTAGGGGGAAATGTGTCCCTGAAGGAACCTGTTGCTTGTCTAAGGCACAGTCTTGAGAAAAACTTGCATCTTGGTCCAGTGCTGCTGTTTACACCTCCAGAATAATAATTGCTCCCTGGATAAGTTCTTAGTAGCAGCAGACGTTACCTTTTTAAGTTGCCGTTGCTGTTCTTCCCTTTAGAGGGCATAGACTTTTTGGTGAAGAGCTAATTAGTTAAGAAGAATAAATTGTGATCCCAGTCTTAATTCCAGAGATGAAGTCTGCATTAAGATGTTTCACAAGAAAGGTCAGATATTATAGGTCTTGCTTTTCTTGTTCTTATTCCAGAGAGCATTATATGAAACAAACTAGGAACAAGACCACATATCCTTCCATAAATTGGAGGAAGTTTTTTTATGTCAAATCTTTCAGTATGGTTATCTTTGGGGATGAATCAGGACTTTTTATTAATATGGAATTAGTTGTGCTTTTGTTGAAGGGAGTGTGTTTAGAGCACATAATTGGCAATCAGAACTCTCAAGTTATACATTTGGCACTAACATCCTATGTGGCCTTGAGCAACTCACTTAACCTTTTTTGCTTGGTTTCCCATATGAAAAATGGGCATACTACTTAACTATCAGAAGGTTGAAGCTTGTCATGTTTATATAGCATTTTTGGATCCTTTAGGGTGAGAAGTGCAATATAGAATAATTGCAAAATAATAGTGTTATTTTCATCTTCTTATTACCATCCAGTTAATTTTCTTGTGGAACTCTACTTTCTCAATGTAGAAGATTTGTAGATCTGAACTTGAGCACATTAGAACAACAAGAATGTGTGTCAATCCTAAATATGATTCTTATCTGGATTTAAAATACAGAAATCTTATGAGACAGTTTTGAAGACGATTGTGCTAGGACTTCTATTTCTCTCCACAGAGTTTTCTGAACATGTCAAAAGGAGCAGGAGCAGCAGATTGATGCTGGTGTAAACCATGTCGGTTTTACTCTGTTCCTGAATATGTTGCCTGGGAAGGATTATGTACAGGTGGATCAAGGATGTTTTTCTGCACTATTGAGTTGCTCTGTTTTATGTGGGAGGATGGTAAGGGAAGGGCAGAGAGAGGCATTTTTTCTGCTTTCCTTCTGATTTGTGTGTGTAGCTGAAAACTTTTGTCTAGGCTTTTATGAATATTTCTTTCCCAGTAACTCAGCAAGAAGAGAACTAAAAATGAGGATTTCACAACCCTGGTTTCTTTCCCCATGCTCCTACAAGTCTGATGGGAAGATATTCTGTGCAAGATTACAATAAGGTCTTGGGGAGTATGCTGAGATACAAAGCAGGGAAAATAGAAGTAGGGGAGAAGGGTTGCGTTACTCCAAGTTTGTGGATTTCTGAAGGCATAGTATTTGGACAGCTCCAATTACTGGTAAATCTTGTTCATTTCTTCGTAGAGTAATTGTGTTGGAGCACTGTAAAAGTAATATCCTTTGCCCCTGGAGCCTTTATGGAACATCTACATGGCAAAAAGAAAAATCCATGGTAGTGAGTGTCAGTCTGGGTCAACTGTCTTAACCTTATTTTTAATTGGGTACCAATTACTCCGTTTTGGAAAGATTAGATTCCTGTTCATGCTTCACTCTGAAAAGAATAGACTATTCTTAGTATAGGTTTCTTGGCATCCTCTCTTGGTTCAACTCTTTCTGTACTCCCCAAAACTTAAGGCTGCACATCAGTTTCCTAGGCTGAGGACACTACATTTCTCAATGTCCTAATTCTCCCTCGCCTCCACATGAGGTACAGAAGATATTTCTCTCAGGCTCTGCTCTAAAGCTTGGATGTTTGGTTGCCAAAAGGTGTTGGAGGAGTTGTCGAGCAGTAGGGAACACTTTCTAGAGGAGGATTTATCTTTAGTGGTTCAAGAGATATAAGGAGTCCATAGCCCTGTCTGCTCATAAAGCTGGCCGACTTGCTCCTGAAGGCCTACCTGTTGCCTCTCAACCTCTTCTGACATGAGATCATTAATCTAACAGATATCTATAATCCTGAATAAAGTGTGTGCTCACCTTTTAGGAAATGCTGCAAAATCATTCTCTTTATAAAAAATTTTTCTACCACATCCAGAATGACATTCACAAATATCAACTGTCCCCTTTAAAAACAAAACAAATCTCACTTATCCCAGGCAGAGTTATTTATCCTAAAAAGGCAAAAGAGCCAGAGACTCCAAGAAGTCCACTAAGGATGCGGGTTACCAATTTATTTTACGTGGCAGGTCCTTAGATACTATGGTAATGGATTGCAGAACAAAACCCTAAAATAGATAAAGCTTAATAAATCCTTGACAAGCTATACAGTACCTAAAGTGAAGACTTTGAGAAAAGAATTCACAGAAGGATGGGACTTAAGATGCTTCCCTGAGCAGACTCAGAAGGATAGGAAGTTTCCCCTCCCAAGAGCTTGGCAAAGATAATCACAGAGATTTGGAGGTATTCTTCAGGTGTCCATACAGATTCCACTCTTGATACACATGCTCCTCTTGCACATAAGATCAGATTCCTTTTGAATAGTAGTCTGTTATGGTTGTGCCTTTGACCTGGAAACTCTTGTTACCACTTTAGCAGAGTATATAAGGAATAGGGCACCCTCAGACACCTATCAGGTTCCTTTTTAATGCCCAGAGTTCTGTGGGACAGAACTCTTCAGTGTCTCTGTCTCCTCAACCTGAAAGAGATTTATTAGCTACAGTTCTAATTTATTAACGACAGTTGTTAGGTAGCATACCTGTTGGTTTAAAAAAAAATCCTAGACATTTCCTATGGAAATAGGGCACTGATAGGGTTTTGTCACCATCGTCCTGTTCAGGAAGCCAAAATGGCTGAAGGCAAAGCTCCAGGATTCAGGATCTGCTCTTCCTGTGATTTAGCAATATCTATAAATGATTGTCATGCTAGATATCTTTTGTGCTTAAGTAAGAGCTTATGCTTGACTACCGCACATTAACATTCAGAGAAGGTAGACTGAACATCTAATGGAAACACTGTCTGACTCAGTCAAGCCAGCTATGAGACCACCTCCTCCTAGCCAGTCTGACACTCCTCTAATTGTTCCTATGAGCTGCAATGCTATCTTCTACCCTAAGCTCGAGGGACGCTTACAAGCTTTGCTCCTCAGTGACTTCCACTTTGATGCAGAGCACGGGCCAAAAGGAGACTCATACCAAGAAAGGGGTAGATCTGCTTCTTCTCTAGGAGACAGAGATCTTCTTCTAAGCTTCGCACACAAGGGGCACAGATAGTCACTTTCTTAAGTAAGCACTCTGCTGCACCCAATACCATCCAAGTGGCTGACCTTGCGATAGCATCTTGCATACCAGTACTGAAAGACTCAGTGCAGACCACTCTGGTACTGAGGAAACTTATGCTGAGCTTTTTGGCACTGAGTATCATGGTACCCAAGATAACGGAGTGCTTTACTGGCATGAAGGAACCCATTGGCGCTGAAACACTACTTAACGCTGGCAGACTTTATCATTGGGACTGGTACCGAAGTCAAGAATTCAGAGTGAAAGGCTTTTACTCCCACTACACTTTGATCCCAAAGAAGAAGAGTATGTGGTGAAGCATCCTAGATAAGACAAGAATGAGTGCCTTCATTTGACATTCCAAGTTTTGGAGAGTCATCCTAGCCTCCTCCATCCTCTCATCGGGTCGTATAGACTGATTCATGGCTCTCAACCAGGGCGCCTACTTCCACATCTTGATATTCCTGACAGACAAAAAATTCCTGCGATTTATGATAGGAATATCACACTGTCAGTAGAGTCTTCAGTCTGGCAGGAGTCTTTATCAAGGTCCTCGCTGTGGTTGCAGCTCACCTAAAGAGACAAGGAGTCTAGGTGTACCCATATTTGGATGAGTGGCTGACATGAATTTCTTCTGCACAACAGGTCAAAGACTCTGTACAAAAGACCTCTTTGCCTCTCTGGATGTCATTGTCAAGAAGGACAATTCCACACTGATTCCCACACAAAGCGGCAAATTCATAGGAATAGTGTTAGATTCCAAAGTGCCAAAAGGCATACCTACCGCAACAAAGACTTAATGAGCAACCGGTAATGCAAATGAAAACCCGATTGACGCTTCTGGGACACATGCTGTGTGCAAATATGTCATGCAGCAAGGCTCAGTAGCAAGAATATTAACCACGAGTACATAATGGGGAATAACTGGATAAGGCAGTAGTACTACTGAAAAGGATCTGGGGTTATAGTGGAGCACAAATTGAGTATAAACCAGCAATGTGATGCAATTGCGAAAAAGGTTACTATTCTGGGGGAAGGGGAGAGGGTATTAACGAGAGTGTTGTATGTAAGGCACAGGAGGTAATTGTCCCACTGTACTCGGCACTGGTGAGACCTCAGCTGAAATATTATGACCAGTTTTAGGTCCTACGCTTTAAGAAAGATGTAGAGTCCAATGGAAAGCAACAAAAATGATAAAGTTAAAAAAAAAACCCACCAAAAACTGACCTATGAGGAAACGTTAAAAAACCGGGCATGTTCAGTCTTGAGAAAAAAAGCTTGAGGGAGGACCTAAATATGTTAAGGACTGTTATAAAGAGGACTGTGATCAGTTGTTCTCTATGTCCACTGAAGGTAGGAGAAGTAGTATTGGGCTTACTCTGCAGCAAGGGAGATTTAGGTTAGGTATTAGGAAAACCTTTTAAACTATAAGGTTAGTTATGCATTGAAATAGACTTCCAAGGGAGGTTGTGAAATCCGTGTCACTGGAGGTTTTCAAGAACACATTAAACTCCTACGAGGGATGGTACAGGTTTACTTGATCCTGCCTCAGCTCAGGGGCTGGACTTGGTGACTTCTTGAGGTCTCTTCCAGCCCTACATTTCTAAGATTTTAAACATGTTCATGGCCACAGCACTTTTCCTTTGTGCTGGGAAGATCCAGGGGGTCATTGATGTCAGACCCTCATGATGCAATCTCTCATGTTATTTATTCCTCGCCTATACATGATTCATGATAAACTTAGAAAAGAGACCTTTGACCCATGCCACTTCCAGTGCTTTTCCCTGTTGGAAAGCCCTCTTCGGCATAGTGGAAAGGAAGGCTCACTAAAATCAAGATTACAAGGAGAAGTAAGGTCCAAAGTCACAGCTCTCTGGATATTTTCTTAATCTGGCAGCACTGGATGTCCTCCACCTTCTGGGGCTGATGTCCTTGGAAATCAAACTAGTTCCATGAGTTTTCTCAAGTATTCCATGCATTGCCTTCACTTGTGGATCCTGGGATCCACAATTCTATGCTTTGTCAAATCCCACCAGTCACAAGGAGTAATTCAGATGGTGGGAGTGATCAAACAACCTATCCTGATATCCGTCGCAGATCAGCCAGGGAGATATCTCTTGCCATAGATACCAGTCTGAAGGACCTGGGGTACCCCTAAATAACCTCTCAGCCCAGGGATTGTCAATTGTAGAGGTTTTTAAAATGGCATATCCGCCGATTGCTGTTGTATGATGTTCATTTTGCCCTGTTAGTGTTCTAGCACTGGATCCAGAAATGATTTATTTTGAACCAACAATGTGTTTCTATAAACATACATAAGCAACCAAACTAGAGACAAGAAACAAGGTCTTCAGCCTTCAAGCACCATCTTCTCACTTCAAAACTGTGTACCTGGCAGGGTCATTAATATCTAGGCTCCTTTTGTTCCTCGGCTGACTGCTTTATCTTGGCAAATGGAAGCTGTCCTTGGTTATGATGGCCTTTTCGAAATGGCCACTATCTCCCATTGTTTTCAGTGTGACTGAGACCACAGGATACCCTCTCTTTGTCTCCTGACAGCATATGGGGCTTCCATGTTCTGTAAGTGTAACTTGATTTCATTTTTATTGGGAAGAACGGGAGGTGGTGGCCCTTTTGAAAGAGCGCATTTTAACTGAGGGCAGTATGTGACCTCTAGCTCATTGAGAACTAGGGAAATGGTAGCCATTTTGAAAGAGGGGAATTCTTTCTTCTTCAAGTGGTTGCTCATGTCCATTCCATTGTAGGTGTGCGTGTGCCCACATGCGCAGTTATCGGAGACTTTTGCCTTAGCAGTATCCGTAGGGCTAGCTGTGGCGCCCTCTGGAGTGACACGCTCATAACACAGTATATCAGGCGCCACCCACCCTCTCAATTCCTTCTTGCTGCCCATGGTGGTCAGTTGGAGTGCCTCTGTCCCTTGCTTCGCAAGTGGTCAGTGGCTTTCTCTCCTATCTAAGCCTTGTGTTTTTAACTGTAAATAGTTTAATAATTTGTTAGCCGGTTGTTAAGTAGCTGTTGTTTGTTCAGTTAGATTGTGTCCCGGTGGGGACTTTGCCCCAGGCAGGTGTGCCCCAGTCTCTGGGTTTTAAGTCTTGCTCCACGTGTAACAGGCCTATGCTTGTTAGTGACCCCCACGATAGTTGTCTAAGCCTTGGGGAATCCCACATAAAGGAGCGCTGTCGGATCTGTAAGAACTTTTGTCCTCAGATACAGAGAGAGCATGACATACTTCTCAGGGCCCTCCTGATGCAGGCTGTCCTATGCCCAGCTTTGGAGTTGCCACAGCCCGCGACAGCACCCAGCTCTTCGGCGCATGGTGCACCCCTGGCACCGGGCTCTTCCCAGCACTGATTCCCATTGCCGGTGCTGAAGAAGAAAACAAAGAAGATGGCACCGAGCAAGCCTGGCCAGGAGACTCTGGGCAAAGGACTTTGTTTGGGCCTTACACACACTCCAGAGCCACAAAAGGGCTCAGCCCCAGGGAGTTCCTCCACCCCTCCCCAACCAAAAGGACCCACCAGCAACTCCAGGGCGTGGTAGAGGTCCAAGCCGACGGCGCAGTTGATGCTGTCTCCGCTCCCAGTGTCTGGAGAGTTAAGAGTGCCCCCACCGTAGTCGGCACCATATGCAGCAATGGAACTGGCTACGGCTCTCTGCGAAGGCAAGCCTGCCGGCAAGGCCTCACACAAGACAAGCAAGCGCCACCGGTCTCCAGAGCCAAGGCAGAGTCCTAGGTTGCCAGATTCTTGGTCCCGCATCGGCTCAGATTTCTAGCTTGCTGCTACAAGTCATTGGCACCACGCTGCCAATACCCTTCTTTGTGCTGGGGCTAACCCACATGTAGACTATCTCCCTGGCATGCCATTGGTCACCATCGCCGAGACCTTGAGATTGGTCCCTGATGTGGTGTCGCTCTCCCTACTCCAGGCTCTGGTCGGACCACTCCTGGCACTGGTCACTGGCCATGACGGTGAGCTGCCAGACCCAAGCCTTGACAGCCCCGCCTTGCTCACCAGAGGGAGAGTTCAGCCCCTCGCCCAGGCAGCAACATGATTGGGCTCCGGAGGGCACATCCGCAGCATCGGTCCCGGCCTTGTAGCAGGGCCAGTGGCCGACCCAATGGCCTTATTGAAATGCCTGGGGCGTTGCCATCATGCTGTTGCCCCACTCCTGCCAGTCCTCGGTCGCTGTGTCGGACAGGCCGAAGTCAGCACCCGGCACAGACAGCACCAGGTTTGGTGCAGGATGCTCTGGTAGCCGTTTTGGGTGAGGAAATGGTACCACCTCCCCCCCCCCAAGGTCACCCTCCCTGGCAGGTAAGGACACCGCTGGACCTCCTCCGGTGGTCCAATCATCCTCCTCCTCTCCGGACGAGGCAATGGCGGGCCCTTCGAGAACTAGCCCACCGGATGATTTCAGGGAGTAGCAGGCGCTGCTCCAAAGGGTGGCATTGAACTTCGGCTTCCAGGCAGAGGAGATGGAGGAGCAGACAGACACATGGTTTAATGACGTCTCAGCGTCCACCCCAGTCCGCGTCACACTCCCAGTGCATGGGGGGGTTCTGAGCTTTGCCAAGACCATCTGACAAACCACATCCTTCATCCTGCCCACTTCCAAGAGGGCAGAAAAGTAGTACTTTGTTTCCGCAAAAGGGTTTGAGTACTTATACATACACCCACCCACCATTGGGATTGTTGGTTGTATCGGCCACCAACAAGAGGGATAAACAGGCCCACCAGTTCCACCCCGAAGAATAAGGAGGCCAAGTATTTGTTTGGTCGCAAGATTCATTCTATGGCCAGCCTCCATTTTCAGGTGGCGAACCACCAGGACCTCTTAGGTTGCTGTAATTTGAACTTGAGGAGTGTGTCCCACAAGTTAAAGGACTCCATGTCTCAGGGGACTGCCCAGGAGTTCACAACTCTGGTGGAGGAGGGTACTGTGGCGGCTCGGTGTTCCCTCCAAATGGCCTGGGACACAGTTGATTCAGTTGCCTGTGTGGTAGCCTCAGTGGTGGGTCATGCGACACAGTTCTATTTAGGACCTCCCGTTTGACAGTGTCAGCCTTTTTCCTGACCAAATGGATGCGCGACTGCGTGGCCTAAAAGACAGGCAGGTGACTCTCCGCTCTCTGGGAACGCACACTCCTCGGGCGTCAAGACAGCCATTCCGGCTTCCTCTGTCACCTCGAGAGTGGGTGCCTTGACAAGGGCCTGCAAGGTAAAAGAACATTGGGTTTAGCTGCTGCCGCCCTTCGTCCTCCCAATCTCCTGTGAAACGCCAGGGGGACCAGAAATGCTCATTTGGAGGGTGCACTCAGGAGCGATGCACCGACCAACTGCCCAGATCCTTCCCGCCTTTTCCTCAAATGCCTTTTCCCCTACTGCTCTGCCTGCTCATGGGTTACGTCGGACCCTGGGTCCTGGTCGTAGTGACTCAGGGCTATACCCTGCAATTTTTGGTTGCCCCTGACTCCCACCCCCACCTACTATCTCTCTTCAGAGAACCTTCTCACAAGCAACTCCTCTCTTTCAGAAGGTCGAGAAGCTCCTGGGTTTAGGGGCTGTGGAGGAGGTTCCTCTGGACATGGAAGGAAGAGGATTATGCTCCCACTACTTCCTAGTCCCAAAGGCGGCCTTAGACCCATTCTGGACCTGAGTGGCCTCAACAAGTCTCTCAAGAAGTTGAAGTTCTGCATGGTCTTCTTGGCCTCCATCATTCCTTCCCTGGATCCGGAGGACTGGTATTCTGCTCTCTACTTACAGGACCCTTACTTTCATGTCTCCATATTCATGGGACACAGGCGTTTCCTGCATTTCATGGTGCCTGGGCCCCACTTCCAGTTCATGGCACTACCCTTTGGCTTGTCCTTGGCCCTCAGGGTGTTCACGAAATGCGTGGCGCTGGTAGCGGTGTATCTGAGGCATTGAGGAGGGTCCAGCTCTTTTCGTATCTCGATGACTGGCTCATCAAGGGCAGGTCTCCGGAGCAGGTTCAAAGGACCTTTGATCTGATGCATTCCACCTGTAGTGACGTGGGAGTGTTAATGAACACAAAAAAGTCCACATTAACGCCAGTCCAATGCATAGAGTTCATCTGAGCCATTCTCTACTCCATGCGATCCAGGACCTTTCTTCTGGAAGTGTGCTTACAGGCCATGACAGACTTGATCTCCCACATAAAGAGCCACCAGCTCACCACAGCCCACGCATACCTGCGACTGATTGGCCACGTAGCCATATGCACGTATGCGGCCAGCCATGCCTGCTTTCATCTGGGATCTCTGCAAGAGTGACTGGCATTGGTCTACATCCCCAGCAGGCACCCTCTGGACCGAGTGGTCACAGTGCCAAGTCACGTCCTCTTGTCTCTGGACTGGTGGCAGGATCTCAAGTCAGTGCTGCAAGGAGTTCCCTTTGCGACCCCGTCTCCGTCGCTCATCCTGGTCTTGGATATGTCGGATCTGGGCTGGGGAGCCCATCTGGGCAAGCTCCACACCCAGGGCTGCTGACTACAAAATGATTTAGTGCTTCATATGAATGTCAGGGAGCTCAGAACTCAGGCTTTCTTGCCCCTGAAAGGGAATGTGGTGCAGGTCCTGATGGACAATACTGCTGTGATGTATTAAATCAACAGGCAGGGCGGCGCCAGGTGTTCGGCCCTTTGTCAGAAAGTGCTCAAACTCTGGGACTTTTGTGTACGGCCATTCACGGCCATTCATCTAGTAGCTGCTCACCTGCCCGGAACTAAGAACGTCCTGGCAGATTGCGTCAGCAGGACCTTCTCATTTCGCCACAAATGGTCCCTCCATCTGGAAGTGGTCAGCCTAAACTTCCGCAGGTGGGGAACTCACCAGGTGGACCTGTTTGTGTCCAGGCAGAACAGAAAGTTCCATGTGTTCTGTCCTCTGCAGGATAGGGAAAAAGGGTCCCTGTCAGATGCCTTCCTGATCCTGTGGTTGGAAGTACTGATGTGTGCCTTCCTGCTGGTGGTGTTAATCCACAAGGTCCTGCTAAAGGTGAAGCAAGACAAAGCGATGGTCATCCTCATGGCCTTGTCAACACTGGTTCGGCATGCTGCTGAGTCTTTCGGCAGCCGCCTCGCTGTAGCTGCCTCTTCGGTTAGATCTGCTATCCCAGAACCACGGCAATCGGCTGCATCCGAACGTGGTGGCGCTACACTTGACAGCCTGGCTACTGCTTGGCAAAATCGGCACATGCGGCGGTGTTCCTCTGGTGTCCAGCAGGTCCTACTGGGCAGCAGGAAACTGTTCACCAGGGCTATCTACATGGCAAACTGGAAGTGGTTCACTTGTTGGATCATTACATTTGTGCAGAAGAGGCCCCGCTGCAAGACATCCTGGACTATTTGCGTCACCTTAACCTCCAGGGCCTCTCACTGTCTTTGGTCAAAGTACACGTGGTGGCCATTTCGGCATTGCACCCTCCATATCAAGACAGGTCGGTTTTTGCCCATCCCATGATGGCGCAGTTCCTGAAAGGTCTGGAGCACCTTTACTCACATATCTGGGACCTGGTTCCCCTTTGGGACCTGAATCTTGTGCGGTCAAGACTCATGGGGGGCCCCCCCTTCGAGCCCTTGGCTTCCTGCTCCCTCCTACAATGGAATGGACATGAGCAAAGTATCTCAAAGAACAGTGGTTACAAAAAGATGGGTAACTATTTTTTTTTCTCTGAAGGAGGTTTAGTTCTTCATAGTCTCCTGGCAGATAAAATTTCAGTTATGAAAATACCATAAATAATAAATTTCTTTTCAAAAACACATCGCACCAAGAAAGAGAGGGGAAAAAAGACTAAATGGATGAGAGTACAAAGCAATATGAGCTACAAAAGGGACAGAAATTTGGGTATGGATATTATGAAGGAAAATGTGGAGGGATGTAGAAGGGAAGGGGAATCTGTGCTATGAATGTGTGCGCAGAGCTGGAGCGATTGATTTAAATAAATTATTTGAATCATGATTTAAATCAGCAAGCTGGAAACCTCAAATTAAATAAACAGCTTTAATCTTGTTTAATTAGCAAGCACAAATGTAAGTTATTTTCTTAAATTGAACCTCAGTGGTTAGTAAAATTTGCTGCTACTTCTTGCTAAGCAGGAGGATACACTATACACACATTTATTGAAGCAAGAGTTTAGGTTAACCTACATGTATTCAGATTCTTAATTTTTACATTTTTTTAATTGTTAGAAAATTATAGTTGACTAATACCTTATTTACTAGGTGTTTAACTTTTACTCATGGTTTGTGTCAAGCTGCATTTTGATGAAAGTTGGAAATGAATTAAAAATGCACAAATCAACATTTTAAAATTATTTTTATCAGTTAAATAAAACTACCTTAAATATGGATACATAAGGAATAAAATAGCTTATGAAAATGTTTTTCATTTATAATAGACATATTAAATGAAAAGTATTCTCTGTAGTTAATGAATTGACCTGAATTTTTTTTTCTTCTGATCACCATGGTCTTCAAGATTTTAGAATTAGTCAATCCAGTCCTCTCACCTCATTATTATTCATAGATTGTGAGAGGAAAACAAGCTTTCCTAGTTTGTCAATTTCAAATTGGTTTCTCAACTTTGAATGAACTAGTCATTGAATAAAAGTAATTGAATAAATTAAAGAAAACTTTCTCCCTCCACCTACAGAATAGGGTACTTCTGTCAAAGGTTTAGCACTTCAACAAACTCTGGATCCCCTTTGAGTGCTTGTCCATATACATAAAAAGAAAAGGAGTATTGTGGCACCTTAGAGACTAACAAATTTATTTGAGCATATGCTTTTGTGAGCTACAGCTCACTTCAGCGGATGCATCGGATTCCTCTGATGGTGTGTATGTACCTCATGAGCCTGAGATCGGAGTCATTTTGGCCAGCAGTTTTTGAATGCCCATTGTGCACCCGTCAGACCTTGTGCTCCTCTGGCCGCCATTCAGTTCCTCTCACCACCTCACAGCTTAGAGGCAGAACCCTGACTGCCTGAGAGATTGCCAGCTTTTCTCAACTAGTTAATTGCTTTAATAGTTGAGTTAGCAGTCAGTAGATAATAGTTATCTGATTGCCTGTTGCAATTGTTAGTTCCTTTTACTCATTACAGGTGTGGCACTATTTGGATCTCTTGGATTCAAATGTTGCTCCGTATGCAAGGGAGCTATCCAAGCCTCAGATGGACACTCAGAGTGCCTCTGCTATCTGGAAAAAAGAAAAGGAGTACTTGTGGCACCTTAGAGACTAACAAATTTATTAGAGCATAAGCTTTCGTGAGCTACAGCTCACTTCATCGGATGCATTTGGTGGAAAAAACAGAGGAGAGATTTATATACACACACACAGAGAACATGAAACAATGGGTTTATCATACACACTGTAAGGAGAGTGATCACTTAAGATAAGCCATCACCAACAGCAGGGGGGGGAAGGAGGGAAACCTTTCATGGTGACAAGCAGGTAGGCTAATTCCAGCAGTTAACAAGAATATCAGAGGAACAGTGGGGGGTGGGGTGGGAGGGAGAAATACCATGGGGAAATAGTTTTACTTTGTGTAATGACTCATCCATTCCCAGTCTCTATTCAAGCCTAAGTTAATTGTATCCAGTTTGCAAATTAATTCCAATTCAGCAGTCTCTCGTTGGAGTCTGTTTTTGAAGCTTTTTTGTTGAAGTATAGCCACTCTTAGGTCTGTGATCGAGTGACCAGAGAGATTGAAGTGTTCTCCAACTGGTTTTTGAATGTTATAATTCTTGACGTCTGATTTGTGTCCATTCATTCTTTTACGTAGAGACTGTCCAGTTTGGCCAATGTACATGGCAGAGGGGCATTGCTGGCACATGATGGCATATATCACATTGGTAGATGCACAGGTGAACGAGCCTCTGATGGTGTGGCTGATGTGATTAGGCCCTATGATGGTATCCCCTGAATAGATATGTGGACAGAGTTGGCAACGGGCTTTGTTGCAAGGATAGGTTCCTGGGTTAGTGGTTCTGTTGTGTGGTGTGTGGTTGCTGGTGAGTATTTGCTTCAGATTGGGGGGCTGTCTGTAAGCAAGGACTGGTCTAAGAATGAATGGACACAAATCAGACGTCAAGAATTATAACATTCAAAAACCAGTTGGAGAACACTTCAATCTCTCTGGTCACTCGATCACAGACCTAAGAGTGGCTATACTTCAACAAAAAAGCTTCAAAAACAGACTCCAACGAGAGACTGCTGAATTGGAATTAATTTGCAAACTGGATACAATTAACTTAGGCTTGAATAGAGACTGGGAATGGATGAGTCATTACACAAAGTAAAACTATTTCCCCATGGTATTTCTCCCTCCCACCCCACCCCCCACTGTTCCTCTGATATTCTTGTTAACTGCTGGAATTAGCCTACCTGCTTGTCACCATGAAAGGTTTTCCTCCTTCCCCCCCCTGCTGTTGGTGATGGCTTATCTTAAGTGATCACTCTCCTTACAGTGTGTATGATAAACCCATTGTTTCATGTTCTCTGTGTGTGTGTATATAAATCTCTCCTCTGTTTTTTCCACCAAATGCATCCGATGAAGTGAGCTGTAGCTCACGAAAGCTTATGCTCTAATAAATTTGTTAGTCTCTAAGGTGCCACAAGTACTCCTTTTCTTTTTGCGAATACAGACTAACACGGCTGCTACTCTGAAATCTGCTATCTGGGAGAATCACACATTCACAGCAAAGGTGCAATTTTTAAGTTAATCAATTCTCGTGTTAGGAAGGACAGGGAGTCTTGCCTTCAGGTTTTCCTGATGACTAGGTCTATGAGGCCCCACTTGTTAACCAGGTTCGAGAGCCTCTGCAGGGATTTGGAGCCCAAAAGGAGAAATGCTGGCTCTCTGCCTTCAAGAGCCCGGCTGCCCAAAACACAACCACAAAGACTACATCCTTCTTGGGTAGACCACAAGGAGCCAGGGGCCCCAGTGGTAGATTATTTACTAAAGTTTCTTCTAAGAGGAAAACCTCTCCATAGCACTGCATATCCTATGAGGCTTTGTGGCCCAGAACGGTCCCCACTGAAGCTCAGACTTGTGCTAGAGCCGATTCACCCGGCACTGAAAATCATGCCTTTGAGAAAGAGCTTGGCACTGATCCTGGTGCTGTCTACTTCAGTAGCCTCAGTGCTGACACTCCCGACACTGGAGCCAAGCCATCCAGGGCAAAGCACTAAGGGCCCTTCTTTACTGTAATGAAGATTGTGGTACCACCACAAGAAAATCTGGATCCAGCCCACCTATCTGCATTACCTCATTTTTTGGCATCATACAAGTACTTCACAGAGATGGATCTGCAGATGCATCTGAAACCAGTCTCTCTTGTTTTTGACTACAGCTGGCACAACTTCACAGACCTCCCAAGATCCCTCCTGCTTCCACTCCAACCGTAGGTAGAGAAGGAAGAAATGAAGAACAGACACCAGAAGGTGACCACGTGGTCCCCATGACTCTATCTTCCTTGTCCCCTAATCAAGCTGTCATGCCAGCAACAACTCCACAATTGGATGACTAAAAGGATGTCCAAGATCTATTTAAAAGGATAGCTGAGGCCCTCCAAATCCCCATCAGTGAGGTACAGGATCAGACACACAAGTTAGTGGACATATTTCGGGTCTCTTCAGCAGGAATAAAAAGCTCTCCTGGTCAGTGAGGCTATAATGGACCCTGCAAAAATCCTTTGGCAGATGCATGGTTTGGCATCCTCTACTAAGCATGTGGAATTTTTACTCACACCAAGAGAAGAAGGGACAACTCAAAACCTTACCTCTGCTCCCAGACCTACTGTCTCAGAACCAGAGACAGTCCTACACCCAAACTTGGGGGGTCCCTTCCTCTCACAGCATGGTGACTGGACGGTTGTTGTCGATAGAGCAGGCCTATTCCTCTCCAGTTAGAGAAGTTGTAATAAGCAGCAGACAAGTATTAACAAGACAGATCTACATGGCACACTTTGAACCTATTTCCTTTTTTTGTCTGCTATACCTTTCCATAAAAATAGAACTTTTAATTGCAATAAGTTCTGCCAGAAGAATAAGGAGCTTCAGGCACTGATGGCTGACCTGCTGTACACAGTGACCATCACAGACAAGTATCCAGGAGAACACACCCTAAACTTCTCCAAAATAGTGACAGAATTCAACCTGAACCAGCAAATACATCTACTGGTATTCTTCCAAAGATTTATCCAAGTCTGAGGCAACATTGCACACACTAGCCAACAGAAAGCCCTGGCTTACTATTTAGAATAAAACCCTTTGGAAAATCACCAAGGCAGCTCACCTCCATTGCAGAGAGGTTGAAAGGGTCTGCACTTTCGTCACAGAGACTTATCAAACTGGATTTACAACTGTATCAAAACATGCTACTAGGTGGACAAGATAGATCCACCATTCACAATGAGGGCTCGCTCCACTAGAGCGTAGGTTGCATCAGCAGCATCACTGCGAAATCTGTCAATGTCAGATACTTGTAAAGCAGATACTTGGGCATTGGTATGCATGTTCATGAAACTCTATGCCCAGTCTGAGGCCTCCTGGTCTAATGCCGCATTTGGTAAAGTGTTTGTTCATTCGCGGCTTAGGTAACTACTCTGAGATCCCACCTTCTTAACACAATCGCTGTTTGGGAATTGCCAGCAATTGAATGTGCATATTGATGAGTGCTTGAAGGAAAATGGGAAGTTACTTACCGGGTACAGTAATGAGTTCTTCAAGATGTGGTGTTATTATTCATATTCCACAACTCACCCTCCGTCCCCTGTACTGAGAAGTCCCTATTCTGGGGAGTCTGTGGTGAGGAGGAACCGAGTAGCGGCGAGTGTGCTTTGTGCTTATATGCCCTTGCTGCAGAGCATGAGGACTGAGGGGTGCGTGCATGCATATGGATATTGTTATCAAAAAGACTCCAATCTCAAGCTCGTGAGGCACATGCATCTCCAGCAATGGAACATGCATATAAACAATACACCTTGAAGAATTCTAGTTATAATACCTGGTAAGTAACTTCCCATTCCAGGTGCTTAGCTAGTCATTTCCAACAGTTCAGTGGTTTCACTTTCTTTAAAACTTCAGCAGCAAAAATATACTGCTTGAATATTACTTTTATTTAATGTATTATTTTAATAATTATAGTAAGTTTAGACCTTAACATAGGTTGCCATAATTTCAAAATTTATATGTAATAGGTCTGTTTTAAAAGAAAATAAATTTAATCTAAATCTGATTTTAATAACATAATTTTTTATCCAATCTAGCGCAGGACAATGTGGGGCATGCAGGAAGGACAGGAAACTGGGATGTACCCTCCAGTTATTTAGTGTTGCTCTGATGATACAAAACATAATGGTAAACCCATCTTAATTGACCACTAGGCTCTGGATGCTTTGTGCTTTTGCAAAGTGACATAGTCATGGAGTTTAAGGCCAGAAAGGACCACTAAATCATCTAGTCTGGCCTCCTATATATCACAGGCCACCAACACTACCCAGCCATCTGCACACTGAACCCAACTATGAAAATGAGATCAAAGTAAATGAGACCCATAGAAGACTAGACAATTGTGAATAAGCAGGATCAAGGTGCACCAGTACTCAAGGCCCCTGTAATGCCAGGGAAATGATTAAATGATACATACCCAGATAATCCTGGCAAGTGACCCACACTCACATGCTGCAGAGGCAGTATAGACAGTGCTTTGAAGTTCCAGCTCGCCCCCTTCCGTAGGCTTCAGAGGCCAAGCTCCAGAATATACTACAACTTCAAAGTGATGTCTGTACAGTCATTTTTAGAGAGCTAGCATGAGACCCACCAACCCAAGACTGTCAGCTCAGGCTGGGAGGCTCACTCCAAAATGCTGTGTAGACATACAGCCACGGGCCTCCTTACTTTTGGCCTGGGTAAGCATATTATCTGGATGTCTCTGCTGAAATAATCCACAATGAAATAGTTGTCTACTGACACTTAAGTTGTCATTAGGTTTCACAGGTAGCACATAGTCAAGATGAACTGGGGAAATTCATGCCTGTATCAGTTATTGTTCAGGTTTGCAGGTTCAAGAAGACATCACTTTTTTCACAACTGTGATGGATTTAGAGTTGCTGTGTATCAAATACTGCATGTTGACTTGGTTATTGAGACGTTTACTGTGTGAATATTTTGGTTTGGTTCAGTAGGCTGTTTGGAAAAGCAGGTAGAAAGGAAATGAAAGGTAAGCCACTTCTCAGCAAACACTTTAAGAATTAAGGGACAATACTAAAATTATTAGTTTTGATTATTTTATTTCTGCCTCCTGCCAACTTGCAAAACTGGTTTGGACCAGGAAGGGTCAAAGCCAGAGAACACAAAAGAACAAAAAAATGGTGGTAGAATTAAAAGGGACTCTCCCTCCTAAGAGAGAGTTTGTACTTATTCAGGGGAGCCAGACTGAGACACGTGACCCATCTGGGGTATCTAGAGGAGTTAGGGCTGACTAGTCACCAGTAAACAATGGTGGGACATTAGATAAGATAGACATGCCAATAGACTGTTTGCTGTTTTTAGAATCCTTTTTTCTCTAAAACCTTTGTTCTGCTGCTAAAATAAACAATACTTTGTCTCATCACCATACCAGTGGTCAGACTCCTTAATAAAAATGCAAGCTCCTGAATTCAGGTGGACTTGCAGGGTAAGAACTGTGGATATATGGTACTATTACACACTTAGACTGGGTCCAGGGCTAGAATTGTGAAATTCCACCTAAAGATAGGTAAAGGTGCAAGGCCCAATAACTCAGTGTGCATTCAGAGAGACCAAAAAGGGGAAGTGTGTAGTTAATCCTGTAACTGTGACAACAAACATAAAGTATAGAAACTTAATTTTTTAGAAAAATAAAAAAGATTAGAGATTTTGCTGTATAGCTTTTTGACAGGGTGTTGAATCTTCCTACAGTTCTATAGCTATGGACTCATGTATACTTGCTGTTTTGCCTATGAGTTAAGGTCTCAAATAAGTCTTTTAGGGTACATTTTTGTAATTCTTTCCTTGCCATCTTACATGGCAGTGTTCAATTTGTGAAGGATATATCTTTACATTTTTACTCCAGAGCTCTTCTGAGTATTTGTTGATTGATGCACAGAATTGAAAGAGTTTCAGCATGGTTTCAAAACCTGAAAAAGAATGGTGACGTTAGCATAGCTTAAAAAATACCTTTTTCATGAACTAAATGCACTGAAGGTATAAAATGGGTTTGTGGTTTTAACATAAATCATAAGCTACCTTCTGCTTGACGAGATATAGAATAGTGCTTCTGTTGGGGTGTACGTGTTTTTAAATAATGAGGTCAAATTTTCTAATAAAATTGTTTAGGTTAGAGACTAGGGAGGATTGTGAATGACTCTTCTAGGATCTAATATCATGGAGTGGTTTTGTCAACAAGCTGGAGATTAAATTCATTGTAGAGAAATGTCATGCACATTGGACAAACAGTTTAAACTGTACACATGAGGGTCTTCAATTAAATAAAGACAAAAAAGGAAATGGTAAAAAGAAATCATGTCAGATGTAACTAATCTTTGGGACTCTGGAAGTTTATATTAAGCTTGCAAAGGTGGGTAGCCCAACTTTGTTCTCCCTTGTTTTCCTGTCACCTTCCTCCCCCCATATCATCTCCAACAAACAAACAAACAAAAACCCCAGGATGTATAAAAATCAATGATTTAAACAAAAAAATGATTTTTTAATTTAAATTGGATTTAAATGCTTTTTGAGGAAAAAACCTATCTAAAGATAGGTTTAACTCAAAGATATCTCATCATGGAATAAAGAACAGATGTAATTATAAATTCTAATTCTATACTATGAGACAATATATTCATGTAATGTTTTGTAAGTGAGTCCCAATAGTTTATGGATTAGGGACCTAATCCTTATGGAGTTCCAGGGGTGTATGTGTAGATTATTTAGGTTAATCTTTCTATCTACCCAATAGGACTCAGTGCTCAGTCTAGAAGTAGGTCAGAGATGCTTAGTTTTGCAGTTCTCAAACTGTGGATTTATGTCTCCAGAGATAACATGCTTGTTAAAAGCAAAAAATATTTTTAAATAAACAAACATATAGAGGTGAGAAATAATAGACCTCAACCCTATTGTCCCTCTGCAAATTTGTGTACACAGAGTCAATCCCTTACTTCTCTCTAAAAGTGCAAAGTTTTAGAAAGTTTAACAAATAGAAGATTGTTGGGGATGGAATAGATCTGGACAAGGAGAAGAAGTCTGGAGATAAATGTGAGAAGGGAGGGACAGGCAGTAGGAACAAAAGTGAAACTGTTTGAGCAGCATATTCCAAAGTCTTGAGGTCTTTCTGAGTGTAACCATCATTGATTTGAGATCTACCATACCATTCTCTCACTAGATGGGAAAACCTATAATGAAGGCAGGCCATAAAAGAGACCCAGTTTGGGAATAAGAACCATTCAAGAAATATATGTTTGCTGCTGATGTTTTAAAGGAAGTCACACTGTTGAATTGGTGGAAGTCACTTAAGCACTTGGTTTCAGAGACTATTGATGTGATAATTTCACTTTTAACGGCAGTAGCTTCTTTTGCCGGTATAGAAAGAATATTTTCTTCCTTTGGACTAATTGATTCCAAACTGAGAATTCGTTTGGGACCTGAAAAAGCAGGAAAGCTTGTTTTTCTTTTCCAGATTATGAACAAACAGGAAAATGAAGGTGAAGACGACTGAATTAGCTGCAGAAGCCAATATTTTAAGTTTCTCATGTTGACCTGGCTGACATAGTTGATTTAATTTTTGTGTTTTTAAAATTTCATTTAACTATTTTAGTTAGACAATTTTAACAAAAAAAAACCCCTGATTTTTTCAAAACTTGAATATTTAACTAAATTCAAAATTCATATCCTTGTTTTGTTAAAATATTATGTTTGTTGTTGAAGAAAAATCCAGAATACATAATGTTGTCTTTTGTTAAATAAAACAATTTAAATGTCTGTCTGGTGATGTTCTCCTTTTAATACAGCCTGGCAAGAAAAACCTCCAAATATTGATTAACCTATTGAATTGGAGATAGTTCATCTTCCCATGACTTGATAAATATCTGCTTCAAACAATCATTCATTTTCTGATACAGAATAGCTGTAAAATTAATCTAAAAAATTTTCAAAATAAATCACTGTTTAAAAATGTATAGTGTGTACCTTCTAAAAATGAAACTTGCATCTATCTCTGAGCTGTGAGGAATATGAATTAAGATTAAAACAACCAACAAGAATGCACTTTTATGTAGAAATGTATGATTAAATAGTCTTCCTGACTAGTGATTTAAATCAATTTGATCTAAATCAAATCCACCCTGCCTCCTTCTGTTCTTGCTTAGTCCTCTGGCCCCTGATTCACATGTTCTCCTCAGTGTCCCACCCACTCTCCCTAATGCCCATCCCCTTTCCTTAATCTAAACCCCACCAACCTCTACCAACTTTTTTTTTTTTTGCCCTAGGTTGGACTTGAACTGACACTGGCTGGGTATAGGTCAGGATCAGTAGCTACTGCATGTGACCTTGGACTACCAAGTTGCCTTGAAAACTTGGAGACTAGAAAGACTCTCAGCTTCTCAGTCTGTAAATGACAGTGTATGTGAGGCTTAGGAAATTTAGGCTCATGCCTAACTAGAGAGCTAAACTCTCATTAATTTAATTTTCAGCTTTGCTTCTCCAAAGCAGTAGTGGGCTCTGTGCACTGACTGGGCATATATAGAGACCCCTCTGCCAGTATCAGAGCCAATGGTTTGATCCCTAGGTCTGCACACAAAAACACTGGCAGAATCCCTCAACTTTGAGAGAAGTTTTTTTTTCCCTTGGGGGCTGTATCTTCGGAACTCCTTGGTCAAATGACCCCAAATCTAGATCACTTACCCTACCTATATGTCCCTATGAGGCACACCAAATTTCAAGGCAATCCAAGTAACCATGGAGATTTTAGAGCACTTAGAAGAAAGCTCTTCTTTAAGCAGAAAGCTGTTCATAAACTTAATTATAGCACAGCTGACATCCTGTAACAATATGCAAAACTTTGGACTCGCGCAGCAGCCCAACCTTTTATCATTTCAGCTTCCAAGACACTCAGCACAGATGCAATGGCTTGTTGATCCTCTACTCCAACATGTTATTTTGGCCTTTGCTTTTCTCCTTCTGTGAATGTTTGTAGTCCCCTTCCCCTTGTGTGTATGCTCCTGTCCTCTTCCCTTATTCTTTATGCCTCCTACCCCCAAGATATAGCTGTAAATTGAATGTAGCATTTAGCCAGTTTTGTTCTCTTCATGCTGTGTACTGAACAAAACTGACACAAGCCTAGCAAGTTTCATTCTAAGGACTTGTCTACACATATAGTGCTGCACCTGTGCCACTGTAGTGCTTCGTGAAGGCGCTATCTATGCCAACAGGAGAGATTCTCCTGTCGGCGTACCTACTCCACCTCCCAGAGAAGTGGTAGTTATGTTGACGAGAGAACCCCTCCCATTGACACGGCACCGACTACACCAGGGGTTAGGCTGGTGTAAATCCACACCCCTCAGCAATGCAGTTATACCGACTTAAGTCTGCAGTTAAACCAAGACTAAGCAATAAAGGGTTTTAAGCAGAAATAAGTGTGAAACTGACAGGATGCTCCTTAGTTTTATCCTGCAAGAAAAGCTCTAGGATGATTAGCCCTGCAGTGTAGTCCAGCAATGCAATGCTTTTTGGTTTTGTTCAAGGTGGATTTGATTTAAATCATGATTTAAATCACTAGTCAGACTCAATTTAATCATGGTTTTCTACATAAAAGTGCATTCTTATTGGTTATTATAACCTCCATACATATTCTTCACAACTCAGAGATAGATATAGGTTTTATTTTTATAAGGTACACACTATACATTTTTAAACTGATTTATTTTGAAAACTTTTCAGATTAGTTTTACAGCTATACTGTATCAGAAAATGAATGATTGTTTGGTTATTTCATTTACCAAATGTAATTGAAGCAGATAGTTCACCTCCCAATAACTTCATAAATATCTCCAATTCAACAGGTTACTCATTAATATATGGAGGATTTTCTTGCCATGCTGTATTAGGAGGAGAACATCACCAGACAGACATTTACATTTTATTTAACTAAAACAACAATGTTAAGTATTCTGGATTTTTTTTCTTCAACAGCAAACATATAATATTTTAACAAAACAAGTATATGTCCCTTGTGTCTCACATTTATCTCCAGACTTCTTCTCCTTGTCCAGATCTATTCCGCCCCCAACAATCTTCTATTTGTTAAACTTTTTGAAACTTTGCACTTTTAGAGAGACGTAAAGGATTGACTCCGGGTACACAAATTTGCAGAGGGACGGTAGGGTTGAGGTCTGTTATTTCTCACCTCTATATATTTGTTTATTTAAAAACACATTTGCTGTTAACAAGCATGTTATCTTTGGAGACCCAAATCCACAGTTTGAGAACTGCAAAATTAAGCATCTCTGATGGTATCTGAGCATTGAGTCCCATTGGGTAGATAGAAAGATTAACCTAAATAATCTATACAGAAGCCCCTGGAACTCCATAAGGATTGGGTCCCTAAACCATGAACTATTGGAACTCATTTACAAAACTTTTCTTCAACATTACATAAATATATTGTCTTATACTATAGAATTAGAATTTATAGTCCCTATTCCATGATGAGATATCTTAATTAAAAATATCTTTAGATAGGTTTTTTCCTCAAAAAGCATTTTATCAAAAAAATTCAGATTTAAATTAAGAAAAATCCAAAAATCATTGATTTTTATCCACCCTGTAGGCAGGGGCGCCTATCAGCCCCACATTCCCCTAGAAGATAATCAGGTGAAAAGTAAACAGCATGAATTTGTCACGAACAAATCGTATCAAACCAGCCTAATAATTTTCTTTGACAGGGTAGTAACTAACAAGCCTTCTGGATGGGGGTGGTAAATGTGATCTATCTTGACTTTAGTAAGGCTTTTGATATTGTCTCGCATGACCTTCTCATAAACTAGAGCTTATAAGGTGGGTGCATAACTGGTTGGAAAAACATTCCTAGAGAGTAGTTATCAGTGGTTTACAGGTTTCAGAGTAGCAGCCGTGTTAGTCTGTATTCGCAAAAAGAAAAGGAGTACTTGTGGCACCTTAGAGACTAACAAATTTATTAGAGCATAAGCTTTCGTGAGCTACAGCTCACTTCATCGGATGCATTTGGTGGAAAAAACAGAGGAGAGATTTATATACACACACACAGAGAACATGAAACAATGGGTTTATCATACACACTGTAAGGAGAGTGATCACTTAAGATAAGCCATCACCAACAGCAGGGGGGGGAAGGAGGAAAACCTTTCATGGTGACAAGCAGGTAGGCTAATTCCAGCAGTTAACAAGAATATCAGAGGAACAGTGGGGGGTGGGGTGGGGTGGGAGGGAGAAATACCATGGGGAAATAGTTTTACTTTGTGTAATGACTCATCCATTCCCAGTCTCTATTCAAGCCTAAGTTAATTGTATCCAGTTTGCAAATTAATTCCAATTCAGCAGTGTCTCGTTGGAGTCTGTTTTTGAAGCTTTTTTGTTGAAGTATAGCCACTCTTAGGTCTGTGATCGAGTGACCAGAGAGATTGAAGTGTTCTCCAACTGGTTTTTGAATGTTATAATTCTTGACGTCTGATTTGTGTCCATTCATTCTTTTACGTAGAGACTGTCCAGTTTGGCCAATGTAAATGGCAGAGGGGCATTGCTGGCACAGTGGTTTACAGTCAAGCTGGAAGGGACCTGCAGGCTTCAGTTCTGGGTGTGGGTCTGTTCAATATCTTCATCAAGGATTTAGATACTGGTATAGAGCGTACGCTTACAGAGTTTGCAGACGATATCAAGCTGGGAGTGGTTCCATGTGCTTTGGATGATGGGATTAAATTTTAAAATGATCTGGACAAACTAGAGAAATGGTCTGAAATAAATAGGATGAAATTTAGTAAGGACAAATTTTAGGAAGGAACAATCCAGTTGCAGACATACAAAATAGGAGATGACTGACTAGGAAGGAGTACTGTGGAAAGGGATATGGGGGTCTTAGTGGATCACAAACTAAATATGAGTCAACAGTGTAACTGTTGCAAAAAAAGCAAACATCATTGTGGATTGTATTAGCAGGATTGTTGTAAGCAAGACACAAGAAATAATTCTTTTGCTCTACTCCATGCTGATTAGGTCTCAACTGGAGTCTTCTGTCCAGTTCTGGGGGCCACATTTCAGGAAAGATGTGGACAAATTGGCGAAAGTCCAGAGAAGAGCAACAAAAATAATTGGGTTTCAGAGTAGCAGCCATGTTAGTCTGCATCTGCAAAAAGAAAAGGAGTACTTGTGGCACCTTAGAGACTAACAAATTTATTTGAGCATAAGCTTTCATGAGCTACAGCTCACTTCATTGGATGTATGCAGTGGAAAATATAATGGGGAGATTTATATACATAGAGAACATGAAACAATGGGTGTTACCATACACATTGCAACAAGAGTGATCAAGTAAGGTGAGCTATTACCAGCAGGAGAGCGGGGCGGGGCAAACCTTTTGTAGTGATAATCAAGGTGGGTTGTAAGAATGCTTGATAGAGATCTTGTAGGTGTTTGTCTCTGTCTGAGGGGTTGGAGCAAATGCGGTTATATCGTAGAGCTTGGCTGTAGACAATGGATCGTGTGGTGTGGTCTGGATGAGAGCTGGAGGCATGTAGGTAGGCATAGTGGTCACTAGGTTTCCGGTATAGGGTGGTGTTTATGTGACCATCGCTTATTAGCACCGTTGTGTCCAGGAAGTGGCTTTCTTGTGTGGACTGGTCCAGGCTGAGGTTGATGGTGGGATGGAAATTGTTGAAATCATGGTGGAATTTCTCAAGGGCTTCTTTTCCATGGGTCCAGATGATGAAGATGTCATCAATATAGCGCAAGTAGAGTAGGGGAATTAGGGTACGAGAGCTGAGGAAGCATTGTTCTAAGTCAGCCAAAAAAAGTCTAGAAGGCATGAGGGAAGATTGAAAAAATTGGGTTTGTTTAGTCTGGAAAACAGAAGACTGACGGGATATAACAAGTTTTCAAGTACATAAAAGGTTGTTACAAGGAGGATGGAGAAAAATTTGTTCTTAACTGCAAAGGATAGGACAAGAAGCAATGAGTTTAAATTGCAGCAATGGAGGTTTAGATTGGACATTAGGAAAAACTTCCTGACTGTTAACGTAGTTAAGCACTGGAATAAATTTGCAGGGGACTTGACTGGAAAATCTCTCGATGTGCCTTCCAGTTCTGTGATTCCCCTTATGTGTGTGTGTATGTACCCGAGTCTGGGGGAGGCTGCGCTCCTCTCCCTATGCTGCATCTGGGATATGGGGAAAGGGGATTTTGACTTTTTGGGAGTTTGAATCCTTTCCCTGATCCCTGTGCATGTCAGGATTTGTCCGTCAGTGGATGTCTAAATCCCTCTCCCTGCCCTGCAGGTGAGCCATCATTATTGTAAAAAGCATTTATTCTTCTAGATGGGAGCTGAAGACAGGCATGCTGGGAGCATGTAGCAAGAACACATTACGAGACTAGGGTGAAGAGCTGAGAACAGACATGCTTGATGCATCTCAGAGATTCTCAAGCACTGTGGAAGACATCCACTGAGATGACTGGATCAGTTCACCCCTCTCAGAGCTATTATTTCAGGCTGCATTCACCTCCAGGGAGGTGTTCTCATTGATATGAGAACATCACAATTAGATGAATGGGTCACTTCATATTTCTCATAGCTTCCTATGCTGAAGATGAACGTGTAGAGTAACTTTCCAAATCACTACAATTAAAATGAAGATTTTTCTGTTTTAAAGGACAATTCTTTTAAGTACCCTAAAATTTTCATGCTTATTCAGCTTTTGTTGGAGTTTGCTCTCTCTCATGGGGTCATGGGATAGGATTAGTAATCCAAATTTTGGGTCTCTTGAATCAAGAAATTCCATGAAATATAGACTCTTTCCCCCACCCCCAAACAGATTTTCACAGATTCTAAGTTCACAGATTCTATTTTTTTGTCTATGCCTGGCTTCTAAGCGTTAATGGTTTAATGGGACTGGAAGGGGAAGGCAATCTTGAAATGGTGGCAGGAGCTCTGTTGTGGGGAGTTGTGAGGGAGAAAGGTGGAGCGGGAGAGGCACACCATATGCTTAAAGTTAAAGTAAACTACCATGTCATAAAACTAAAATTTTGGGGGCATAGATCATGTCTGAGATTTATTTCACTGTCTTTCTTAGTAATTACATATTCCAAACATTTCAAAGCACAACCATCATCCCCATGCCACAATAACAAAGTGTATAGGGTAGAGATGAGGGGAGGATTTAGCAATCTCATTGCAAATGTGTGGCCTAGTGGAGAGAACAGTGCACTGGGATTCAAAAAACCTGGCATCTGTTCTCAGCTATGCCACAAGTCAGCTGGATAACCTTGATCAGGTCACTTCTCGTCTTCTCTGAGCCTCAGTTTCCCCATCTGTACCATGGGGATAATGACATTTCCCTCTTTGCTAAAGCATTTTGAGATGCACTGATAAGTGCTGTGTATGAGTAATGTAGTTAAATTGGAGAACATGGGGATCAATATGAACATCAAAAGGTGGATAAGGAATTGGTTAAAGGGGAGACTGCAACAGGTCCTACTGAAAGGCGAACTGTCAGGTTGGAGGGAGGTTACCAGTGGAGTTCCTCAGGGATCGGTTTTGGGACCAATCTTATTTAATCTTTTTATTACTGACCTTGGCACAAAAAGTGGGAGTGTGCTAATAAAGTTTGCAGATGATACAAAGCTGGGAGGTATTGCCAATTCAGAGAAGGATCGGGATATTATACAGGAGGATCTGGATGACCTTGTAAACTGGAGTAATAGTAATAGGATGAAATTTAATAGTGAGAAGTGTAAGGTTATGCATTTAGGGATTAATAACAAGAATTTTAGTTATAAATTGGGGACACATCAATTAGAAGTAACGGAAGAGGAGAAGGACCTTGGAGTATTGGTTGATCATAGGATGACTATGAGCTGCCAATGTGATATGGCTGTGAAAAAAGCTAAAGCGGTTTAGGCCAAATCCCCTGAGATGGGATATTAGATGGATGGGATCTAAGTTACCCAGGAAAGAATTTTCTGCAGTATGTGGCTGGTGAATCTTGCCCATATGCTCAGGGTTTAGCTGATTGCCATATTTGGGGTCGGGAAGGAATTTTCCTCCAGGGCAGATTGGAGAGGTCCTGGAGGTTTTTCGCCTTCCTCTGTAGCATGGGGCATGGTTGACTTGAGGGAGGCTTCTCTGCTCCTTGAAGTCTTTAAACCATGATTTAAGGACTTCACTAGCTCAGACATGGGTGAGATTCTGTGGCCTGCACTGTGCAGGAGGTTAGACTAGATGATCAGAATGGTCCCTTCTGACCTTAGTATCTATGAATCTTTTATCATCATTACCTGGCCACAGTAACAACTCAGCTGCAAACCTACATGATAATTATAACTGCCTAAAAGACCCTGGACTCCTACCAGCAACATTTCTTTCTGTTTAAAAAAAAAAGTGAGGAAATTTACTGACAAAAAACATAACCTTCAACAGAGTTAGGGTTGCCAAGTGGTGCCCTGTGCCCTTCTAGAATATCAGGTTCAGCAAAACTCGAACTTGTGAAAACCATGAAATACACTCCATGGAACCTAACCTCTCCCTTCTTTGAGTGAGGCCCCAATATGCCCATGACATGTACATTGTCTTTGCACTGTACTGAACAGGAGCTACCTATGTCTGCCCTACTGTCAAATACTTAATCTACTGCACAGAAGGGACATCATATCTGCTACATATTACATGGTCTTTTACATCCCTCTGTTCTTATGCTCATGATGCCATCTAATGCTATACTTCCATTTACCTTTAATTAAAGACACCGACCACTCTCATCTCCCTCCTAAGTGCAAGATGGTCTAAAGGTCCGGAATGGAGACCTTGGCAGACGCTTCACTTGTCTGGCAAAATGGAACACTCAACAATAAAAGTAAAGCTCATCTGTGCAGAAGACAGATGCTCCTCTGAGGATGGTCAGAGACTGGAATGAACTCTCTCTCTAAGGAACATCAAAAAGTTTCCCCTCTAACTGCAAGGCACATTTCTTTGAACTTGCCTTCTCTAATAAAAAACACAGGTATATTTATTTAACAATAGCCACAGGTATATTTAACAAACAAACAAAAAATCCCAAAAACCCTACAAAAACAAGAAACTCCACTAAACACAAATCTCCCTCGGGAGAGAGGATGAGAGAACAAACATAGCAGTTGTGTAGTCACTTTGCACAATGCAGCACTACTGGCAGGCGGTCACATTCTACAATAATCGTGGTATGTAAACCTATATAGAATAGAACAGCATTGCTGACAGTCCTCATGGCAGGAAGACCCCTGTGCCCTGTTACTCCTTAGAGCTGCACAATGTAATGTTGAAGTAAGGCATACTAGGTCTCCCAACATACACATGGATCTTTTTCTTTTGGTCACACACACGGGTCAGGGAGAGGTGCTAATACCCCTTTTGAAGGAGCACAGACCCCCTCCGCAGATGGCCTCATATTGCAATCACAGCTCTTCTAAGCTGCTCCAGCCAATTCCTCCACCACTCAATACAGCTACACGTATGCAGTGAATGCTGCTGGAGTGCATGCCAATAATTCCCAGTGGCTATGGTCAGCTCCATGGGACAGAGTTACAGTTGTGTGGACATATACCTTAACTCTTCATTTCTTGAAGAGTTTTCAGAAGTTTTTATGCTTAACTTGACATACGTCTTTGAGTCGTGTCCTTATGGGTGCTCCACTGTAAGTATGCTTGAGTACCTGCACTGCTGATCAGAGAACTTTGGTAGCAGTGTCCATTAGGCCAACACATGCACTGTCTCTCCTTGTGCCGTGCCATGAGGCAGTGCCCACTGGCTAACTCCCCTCAGATCCTTCTCAACTGCCCCTGGCTAGAGGCAAAGCTATTAGCAATCCCTTCATGACCATTACCTTCTTTTATTTTTCTATAGTTAGTCTCCCCATTCTTAGTTGTACCTTCTGCTGCTGCTTTCTTCCTGAATAATCCAACAACAAAAAGAGTTTATTCCCCCTTCCCCTAATAGGGTATGCCCAGTTCACAGGGCTTCAAGAAGTACCTCTCTTGCAAAGAGGTCATCCCTGCAGCAGACAAGCACTCCGAGTGCATACACTACCTCAGGGAAGGCCACATTCCACAGTAGTGTAGTCTTTGCCAGCAGCTCAGACCCGGTCTCAAAAGGACAGGGAGTTGAGACAGAAGATTATCTTCATGGAGGCAGCCCTCCACCCCTTCTCGGACCCATGCTGAGAGTAACCTGGCAGAAGTGAGTCTTTTCCACAGCTCTCATCATCCAGGGATTGAGAGTCAAAGAAATCAGTTGCTGACCCCTCTCACAAGTCATTAAAAAAGAGAGCAGGAAGTTTCCACAGTGAGCCCTGAGCCAGCCGTAATGATTTCCGGCATGCTCGGTATCCTTGGTACTGTTGGAACCAAGACAGTCCCAATCTGGTACCCCTGGCTCATAAAGATCTGGATTGGCAGGTGCCGTTGACATGCCTAAGGAACCAATGGGCACAGGCATTGAGTCAGCAGCATCAGAGGACAAAGACAGGAGGCAGCGCTCCACTAAGAAGATGCTGCCAATACGCGCTGTACCATCAGCACAGTCACCGATCCCCATACAGCACTGGAGTAGTGGGTGCGGGCAAGATCTCCAACCCCCTTGGTACTGCCAGTGGCACTGAGTCAATTGGTACCATTGGAATTCCAGCACTTGAGAGACATCCACGTATCTGACGTACTGGAGTCTCCTCTTCTTGGTACTGGGATCTCGACATAGAGTCTTCCCTTAGCACTGGCGTCTTCTCCACTGTGCTGCCACGCACCCCTACTCTCTAGTACAGACTCAGACAGTGTACCAGAGGAGGTTGTTTCATTAGTCCTCTTATGATCCCTATGGTGCCCATTACCAAGAGGGCCCCACAGAATACCTCCAGACAGCCCCACCACCAGCATGGTATGGCCAACTGTAGGCACCACCATCCAGTGGCCATACTGGGATCCCTGCATAGCACACCCACACCTCTTGGGCTTCTAGCCTCACCTATGAACCCCCGAGATGCTCCCCCTCTGACATGGCATCTAGAGCCTCGGAACTTCCAGAAGAGATCGTGGAGGAACAGGAGGGTGGCACTGAAGAAGAGGTGCCAAGGACCAACATATCCTCCTCCTCCTCCCCAGACAAGGCTGTCATGCCTCTCCCACCGTCCTTGACCGATGATGTCCAGCTTTTCCAGGAGCTGGCAAAGAGAGTTGCAGATACACTACAGATACTATTAGAAGTCAGTGACTCCCATCAGAAGCTTCTTGACATACTACACACCTCATCCTCTAAAATAGCCCTCCCTATTAATGAGGCTCTCCTGGACCCCACAAAAACTATATGGCAGACCCCAACATTGGTGGCACATACTTCCAAAAGGTCTGATTAAAAAATATTATGTCCCAGCTAGGGAGATGGAATTCCTCTTCTCCCGCCCTCCACCCAACTCCATCGTGATGGATGCTGTGAACTCTCATGGCCGTCAACACAAAATGAGATCCATTCCCCCCGACAGGGATTGGAAGTGTTTAAACCTCTTCAGAAGGAAAGCCTATTCCTTGGCCATGCTGCAGTTTCAAATTGACAATTACCAAGCCCTGATGGCGAAACATGACTGTTAGCTATTCAAAACTTAATCAGGTGCTTGAGTCACACCACAACCAATTCAAAGCCATTATCCAGAAGGGAAAACTAGTGGCAAAGACAGTGCTACAGTCTGTCTGACACAGTCGACACAGTGTCCCGATCCATCTCCACTATGGTGGTGAGGCAGTGTGTGTTGGCTACATCTGTTGGGATTCCCTAAGGAGGTGTAGTCGATCGATGAAGACCTTCCCTTTGAAGGCCCTAAGCTCTTCATGGAGAAGACAGATGCCTCTCCTTGTCTGCTCATTGGGCATCTACATGTCAGGACAAAAGAGGAAATTTAGTCCACAGCACAAACCATGCACCTCCCAATACTCGACTCAATGTTATTACAAGACACAGAGAAAGAAAACTAAGTTCTCTGGGCATAAACCATCTGGCCTGCAGTGTTCCCACCTGTCCACTTCCAATTTTGATGGTTGAGGCGACGATAGGCCACTCCCTCCAACTGCTACAGCTGACCACTGCTTCCTTCCCATTTGGCTACCGTCTGGCAATGTTCCCCAGCATCTGGAAATGCATAACATCAGACTGATGGGTCTTGGAGATTGTTTGCAATGAGTACTCCATCCATTTTACCTCCCTATCCCCTCCACAGCATCCTTCCCCGTCCTTCTTGGGGGACCCTTCTCATGAATTTACTAAGTCAAGAGATAGTCTCCTCCAGTTAGGAACCATAGAACCAGTACCTCAACATCTATGAGGCAAAGGTTATTTCTGAATACCCAAGAGAAAGGTAGGTTAGAGATCCATACTGGACCTCAGAGCACTCAAAATGTTGTCAAAGCTCAAAAATCCAAGATGGTCACTCTAGCAACAATTATTCCAGCATTGGAACAGGGAGACTGTTTTTCAGGCCTTGACCTTTGTCAAGGCTCCTTCCCCACTCTGATCTCTAGGGTACAGATGTGGGGACCTGCATGGAAAAAAACCCTAAGCTTATTTTTACCAGCTTAGGTTAAAACTTCCCCAAGGTACAAACTATTTTACCTTTTGTCCTTGGACTTTATTGCTGCCACCACCAAGCGTCTAACAAATATAACAGGGAAAGAGCCCACTTGGAAATGTCTTCCCCCCAAAATCCCCCCAAGCCCTACACCCCCTTTCCTGGGGAAGGCTTGATAAAAATCCTCACCAATTTGCATAGGTGAACACAGACCCAAACCCTTGGATCTTAAGAACAATGAAAAAGCAATCGGGTTCTTGAAAGAAGAATTTTAATTAAAGAAAAAGTAAAAGAATCACCTCTGTAAAATCAGGATGGTAAATACCTTACAGGATAATCAGATTCAAAACACAGAGAACCCTCTAGGCTAAACCTTAAGTTACAAAAAGACACAAAAACAGGAATATACATTCCATTCAGCACAACTTATTTTATCAGCCATTTAAACAAAACAGCATTTAACGCATATCTAACTAGATTGTGTATTGACTTTTTACAGGAGTTCTGACCTGCATTCCTGCTCTTGTCTCGGCAAAAGCAACACACAGACAGAGAGAACCCTTTGTGTCCCGTCCTCCGCCCCCGTCCAGCTTTCAAAGTATCTTGTCTCCTCATTGGTCATTTTGGTCAGGTGCCAACGAGGTTACCTTAGCTTCTTAACCCTTTACAGGTGAAAGGGTTTTTCCTCTGGCCAGGAGGGATTTAAAGGTGTTTACCCTTCCCTTTATTTTTATGACAACCTTCAAGATGCCTACTTCCATATTTCAGTCCTACCGTCCCACAGACGATTCCTCAGATTACCCTAGGATAAGACCCCATACCACTACAGAGTACTCCTCTTTGGGCTATCATCTGTTCAGAGAATATTCTCCAAGATTCTCTTTAGTACTGGCTGTGCACCTTGTCTCCCAAGGGACTGTTTACCCCTACTGACTGCCTCCTCAGAGCCTGGTCCTTCCAATAGGTTCGCCAAGTCACCAGATCTGCAGTAGACTTAGTCACAGAATTGGGCTTACAGATCAACCCTCCCTCCAGTGCAGCACCTGGAATTCATAGACGTCAACCTCGACTCCTTCCAGGCCAAAGCTCTCCTAAATCAGCTTCTGTACCAGATGATTGGAGGATAGCTAATGTGACACCAATTTTTAAAAAGGGCTCCAGAAGTGATCCCGGCAATTACAGGCCTGTAAGCCTGACTTCAGTACTGGGCAAACTGGTTGAAACTATAATAAAGAACAATATTGTCAGACATATAGATGAACATAATTTGTTGAGGAAGAGTCAACAGGGTTTTAGTAAAGGGAAATTATGCCTCACCAATCCACTAGAATTTTTTGAGGTCAACAAACATGTGGACCAAGGGGATCTAGTGGATATAGTGATTTAGATTTTGAGAAAGTCTTTGACAAGGTCTCTCACCAAAGGCTCTTACGCAAAGTAAGCTGCTATGGGGTAAGAGGGAAGGTTCTCTCATGGATTAGTAACTGGTTAAAAGATAGGAAACAAAGGGTAGGTATAAATCAGTTTTCAGCATGGAGAGAAGTAAATAGTGGTGTCCCCCAGGGGTCTGTCTTGGGACCAGTCCTATTCAGCATATTCATAAATAATCTGGGAAAAGGGATAAACAGTGAAATGGCAAAATTTGCAGATAATACAAAATTACTAAAGATAGTTAAGACCCAGGCAAACTGTGAAGAGTTACAAAAGGATCTCTCAAACGTGGGTGACTGGGCAATAAAATGGCCAATGAAATTTCATGTTGTTAATTGCAAAGTAATGAACGTTAGAAAGCATAATCCCAACTATACTTATAAAATGATGGGGTCTAAATAAGCTTTTACCACTCAAGAAAGAGATCTTGTAGTCATTGTGGATAGTTGTCTGAAAACATCCACTCAATGTGCAGCGGCAGTCAAAAAAGTGAACAGAATGCTGTGAATAATGAAGAAAGGGATAGATAATAGGACAGAAAATATCATATTGCCTCTATATAAATCCATGGTATGCCCATATCTTGAATACTGTGTGCAGATGTGCTCGCCCCATCTCAAAAAAGATATATTGGAATTGGAAAAGGTTCAGAAAAGGCAACAAAAATGACTAGGGGTATGGAATGGCTTCCATATGAGGAGAGATTAATAAGACTGGGACTTTTCAGCTTGGAAAAGAGACGACTAAGGAGAGAGATGACTGAGGTCTATAAAATCATGACTGGTGTAGAGAAAGTAGATAAGGAAGTGTTTACTACCTCTCATAATAAAAGAACTAGGGGTCACCAAATGAAATTAATAGGCAGAAGGTTTAAAACAAATAAAAGGAAGTATTTCTTCACACAACGCACAGTCAACCTGTGGAACGCCTTTCCAGAGGATGTTGTGAAGGCCAAGGCCAAGACCATAACAGGGTTAAAAAAAAGAACTAGATAAATTCATGGTGGATATGTCCATCAATGGCTATTAGCCAGGATGGGCAGGAATGGTGTCCCTAGCCTCTGTTTGCCAGAAGCTGGGAATGAGCAACAGGGGATGGATCACTTGATGATTACCTGTTCTGTTCATTCCCTCTGAATGGAGCATCTGGCACTGGCCACTGTCAGAAGACAGGATACTGGGCTAGATGTTCCTTTGGTCTAACCCAGTAGGGCCATTCTTCTGTTCTTATGTACCTCAACCCAGATTGCTGTCTTTGGCCTCACTCATATAGACAGCACACAAATATGAGCCAGGCGCTGCCTACAACTCTTGGGGCATATGGCAGCGGGCACAGCGGTAATACCACATGTGAAGCTTCAGTTTTGGTTCAGTTCAGTTTACATGCCAAACAGATAGGCTAGACAAATGTCTGTCACTATCCCACCAGGATCAAAAAGTCCTTAGACGTGTGGAAAGACCCAGCAAATGTTTTCAAGGGGATCCCCTTTTCACAAACCTCCCTATCATTGCTTCTAATCACTGACACATCCCTCATAGAATGGGACGTGCAGCTAATTGACTTCAGGACAAAAGGCCAGGTGGTCATCCATGGAGATATCCCTCCACATCATCCTCCTCAAACTAAGGGCGCTCAGGGATGCCTGTGCCCATTTCCTCCCACTGATCAAGGGATCACACACGAGAGTCCTAACGGACAACATAGCATGTATGTACTATGTAAATCGTCAAGGGGGAGGCAGATCACCCCTCCTTCTGTGCTGAGGCAATGAGACTGTGGAACTGTTGTATCTCCCAGGACATCATACTATCGGCCACTTACCTTCCAGGCACTCAAAACTCGATAATGGACAGTCTCAGTGGGAAATTTACACACGACCACAAGTAGGAGATAAACCCAGCGGTACTTCATAACCTATTCAGGCAGGGAGGGACACTGACCACAGACCGTTTGCCACCTGCCTGAGTGAGAAATGTCCACGCTATTGATCCCGATCATGGGACAGCACTCCATGGGCGATTCTCTCCTCCTTCTCTGGGGCAGGGACCTTCTCTATGCCTTTCCTCCATTTCTTCTACTGTCAAAAGTCCTATTAATAATAAAAAGAGAAGGAGCTGATTGCTTCTACTTAGGCCAAGACAGACTTGGTATCCTTACCTCTCACAACTCACGGTGTGCCCACCAGTTTCTCTCCAATCCACTTCTTACCTCCTCTCGAAGAACCAAGGACGCACCCTATATCCCAACCTCTTTGCCTCAAAGCCTGGCTCCTTCATGGTTTGAAAACATGAGTTTCTGCTCAAAGGAGGTACAGGAGGTATTATTACATAGTAGAAAGTCCTCAACATGCTGGACTTACTACATAAATGGTCCAGGTTTCGAAAATGGTGCATCTCCCAACATATCTTGCTGACATCCGTGACTCTTCCAAAGATCCCAGACTATGTACTAACTCTAAAAAAATTCAGTACTGTCTCTTTTCCCTCACGGTCCACCTAGCAGCTATAGCAGCCTTTCACCATCAAGTAGAGGAATACTCAGTGCTGTCACACCCAATCAGTAAACAATTCCTTAGGGGTATAGAAACCTTTTCCCACAACCCTGACATCCTACTCCCATGTGGGACCTAAACCTGGTATTGAAAGGCCTGACTATATCTCCCGTCAAACCTATGGCCGTCTGTTTGCTTACATACCTTTCAATGAAAATGGATTTCCTGACAGCAGTCACTTCAGCTAGGAGATTAGGAGAAATAGCAGCTCTGATGGCACATCCCACCCATCCCCCCAGTATTCTTTTGGGACAAGGTTATACTCTGGCCACAACCAAAATTCATCCCTAAGGTAACCTCCCGTTTCACATGAACCAACTGGTTCACGTTCCAATTTTCTACCTCAAGCCTCACCATGACTACATGGAAGCTATATTGTACACACTAGATGTCAGGAGAGCCCTAGCCTTTTACCTGCATAGGATGAAGGCTTTCAGGAATCCCCTAAACTTTTCCTCTCTATTGCAGAAAGATCTAAGGACTAAGCAGTATAGCCCAGAGACTCTTCAAATAGGTCTCAAACTGCATTAGATGATGTTATCAGATCTTCAGCCTGACCCCACCAGATAGTATTTGCACACAGTCCATGAGGCCGATCTCCTTATCAGTCGGTCGCCTTCTTCTAGAATGTCCCTATCTCAGGAATATGTGGAGCAGCAACATGGATGTCAGTCCACACCTTTGCAGAACGTTATGCAATCACTGGAGACTCTGTCTCCAATGCCATTTTCGGCTCCACAGTATTGTTATCTGTAACCGACCCGACCCCGAATCCCCAGCCCTCTGGTAGGGATACTGCTCAGGAGTCACCTACAGTGGGATACCCATAGGGACGCTACTCAAAGAAGAAGTTACTCACCTTGTGCAGTAACGATGGTTCTTTGAGATGTGTGTTCCTGTGGGTGACCCATAACCCACCCTCTTGCCCTCTGCTTCAGAGTTCTTGTCAATGACTCTGCGGTGGAGAAGGAACTCAAGGGGATTAGGCTGTGCTGGCACTTTTACCGAAGTTCTCCAGTCAGCAGTGCAGGGATGCAAGTGCACCTACAATGGAGCACCCATAGCAGGGGGTTCTCAGACTTTTGTACTGGTGACCCCTTTCACACAGCAAGCCTCTGAATGCGACCCCCACCCATACATTAAAAACACTTTTTAAATATATTTAACACCATTATAAATGCTGGAGGCAAAGCGGGGTTGGGGTGGAGGCTGACAGCTTACGACATCACCCCCCCGGGTAATAACCTTGCAACCCCCTGAGGGGTCCCAACTCCCAGTTTGAGAACCCCTGACCCATAGGGACACACATCTCAAAGAACCATCGTTATTGCACCAGGTGAGTAACTTCTTCTGGGAAGGCACAATATACCACTGGGCATCTTTAATTGGTGTTAACTACTTTTTTGGGGGGGTCAAAGAATATTAGCTACTTCTGCAATGAACTACATTAAGAGCTGTTATAAGAGCAGAGAGGGACAGTACATGACTGTTGGGAAACCATAAGCTGCTTTATCTCAATCCTCTGCAGCATATTTGTATTGTTTCATTTTCATTGTTCACAAGTCCTCTCTTCTGTCCTGTGCCCCCTACTTTTCAGGTTGAGAAACACTGGATTAGACACTTGTAATACTCTTCTTTATATATGCAGTTCAACTAGCTAGGGCTTCCCTACTGCTCCAGATGGTTTTCATTAGCTTGAATTAGAGAGAAATCTTCTCCCTTGAGTGGTATACTGTGGCAATGTTAAGGTGTCTACATCTTCCTCTGATCCATCTGTGTTTGGCTGTTATGGAAACATAATACCTGATTATTTCATGTGGACCACTAGTCTATTCAGATATGGTAGTTCCTATGTTCCTAGAGGATATAGGACAAGACACTGTATGGAAATAAGGATTGTAAAATCTAAGATGGAAAAAAATGAATAAAATGGAATGAAGTCAGTGTATGTTATCATCAAATAAAAAAAATGTGGAGCAGTATTTTTCTGCCATGATAGATTATAGTTTAGTGAAATTCTGTGCCATTACATCTTTACTGTAATAATGCTACAGAATTCATTTTGCAGCAAAATGTGTGAAGCAAATCATGAAAGAAACTAAAGTGTGAAGCTACTAATTTTATCTGTTCTGTTTTTGCAGGATACAAAATTATGGATAATAATGGAATACCTTGGTGGAGGCTCTGCTCTTGATCTAGTAAGTAAACTAGTTACGAACTACATTAATTTAGTAAACTTAGTTAAAATTTCATTAATGTATTTCTTGAATATTTCTGCTGTTTATAAGTCACCTGAAATCCTAGTGTGACATCATTATTGCTATAGCAGTTGTGCTGTCAAACACAGGATTATTGCTTCAGTAGAGAAATAAAACAGCATAACCAGATGCATTAAGAAACAAAAGCCCTGTTTTCATGCAGAAATTCCCAGTAGTTAGAAGAAAATGTTTGTGTTCATATATGAATTAAAATACATTTTCCATGAAATGACCTCGTGCAAAAAGGCTAGGTAACTCTGGATGTTAGTAATGAGATATGAAAACTTTCATACAAAATTCTGACCTTCAGCCAACCCTAGAATATTAATGACTGAAGGTTGTTACTGTCTGCTGGCTCTTCATGGGTACTCGTACATTTGTTTCTTAGTGTACACATTTTTTAAAAAACAAAGCACCCTGTTTGTAGTCTCATTGAATGGACCTAGTGATGTAATTTCCCTCTTCCCTTGCAGGGTTGGTAGGTATGTCCTTTGAAACAATCTTGCATTGTGGGTGTTAGATGTGTATATTTTCTGTGATTAAATACAATAGAACCTTGCTATAAAACACTTCACAGAACGACACGCTTTTTATCTAGTCCATTCAAAAATTGGTTCTCCCTGCAGCAAAGAATCACAACTGGCTTTTGTAAAGGGAAATCATGGTTCAGCAATCTATTAGAATTCCTTAATGATGCCTTAATGAGCTGGATGATGGGATGGATTGCACCCTTAGCAAGTTCGTGGATGACACTAAGCTGGGGGCAAAGGTAGATATGCTGGAGGGTAGGGATAGAGTCCAGAGTGACCTAGACAAATTGGAGGATTGAGCTAAAAGAAATCTGATGAGGTTCAACCAGGACAAGTGCAAAGTCCTGCACTTGGGACGGAAGAATCCCATGCACTCCTACAGGCTGGGGACCGACTGGCTAAGTGGCAGTTCTGCAGAAAAGGACCTGGGGATTATAGTGGATGAGAAGATGGATATGAATCAACAGTGTGCCCTTGTTGCCAAGAAGGCTAATGGCATATCGGGCTGCATTAGTAGGAACATTGCCAGCAGATCGAGGGATGTGATTATCCCATCTTTTCGGCACTGGGGAGGCCACATATGGAGTATTGTGCCCAGTTTTCGGGCCCCCCACTACAGAAAGGATGTGGACAAATTGGAGAGAGTCCAGTGGAAGGCAACAAAAATGATTAGGGGCTGGGGCACATGACTTACAAGGAGAGGCTGAGGGAACTGGGCTTATTTAGTCTGCAGAAGAGAAGAGTGAGAGGGGATTTGATAGCAGCTTTCAACTACCTGAAGTGGGAGGTTCCAAAGCGAATGGAGTTTGGCTGTTCTCAGAACAAGGAGCAATGGTCTCAGGTTGCTGAATATTAGGAAACACTATTTCACTAGGAGGGTGGTGAAGCACTGTAATGGGTTGCCCAGGGAGGTGATGGAGATTTTTAAGGCCCATCTTGACAAAGCCCTGGCTGAGATGATTTAGTTGGTGTTGGTCCTGTTTTGAGCAGGGGATTGGACTAGATGACCTCCTGAGGTCTATTCCGACCCTAATCATCTATGATTCCTTGACGTGGTCAACAAACATGTGGACAAGGGTGATCCAGTGGATATAGTGTACTTGGACTTTCAGAAAGCCTTTGACAAGGTCCCTCACCAAAGGCTCTTAAGCAAAGTAGGCAGTCATGGAGTAAGAGGAAAGGTTCTCTCATGGATAAGTAACTGTTTAAAAGATAGGAAACAGGGTAGGAATAAATGGTCAGTTTTCACAGCAGAGAGAGGTAAATAGCTTGGTCCTCCAGGGATCTGTACTGGGACCAGTGCTGTTCATAAAAATCTGGAAAAGGGGTTAAACAGTGAGGTGGTAAAGTTTGCAGACAATACTCAATTACTCAAGAACATAAGAACAACCATATTGGGTCAGACCAAAGGTCCATCTAGCCCAGTATCCTGTCTTCCAACAGTGGACAATGCCAGGTACCCCAGAGGGAATGAACAAAACAGTGTTTTCATCATCAAGTGATCCATGCCCTGTTGCCCATTCCCAGCTTCTGGCAAACAGAGGCTAGGGACACCATCTGTGCCCATTCTCGCTAATAGACATTGATGGTCCTTTCCTCCATAAAAGTTAAGTCCAAAGCTGACTGAAGAGTTACAAAGGGATCTCCCAAAACTGGCCGACTGGGCAACAAAGTAGCAGATGAAATTCAATATTGATAAATGTCAAATAATGCACATTGGAAACCCTAATCCCAACTATAAAGGCAAAATGATAGTGTCTAAATTAGCTGTTATTACTTAAGACAGATCTTGGAGTCATTGTGGATGGTTCTCTGAAAACATCTGTTCACTGTGCAGTGGCAGTCAAAAAAGCTAACCATGTTAGGAACAATTAGTAAAGGGATAGATCATAAGACAAACAATATCATAATGCCTCTATTTCAATGCAAGGTATGCCCACATCTTGAATACTGCATTCAGATCTGATCTCCCTATCTCAAAAAAAAAAAAAGATATATTGGAATTGGAAAAGGTATAGAAAAGGGCAGTAAAATGATTAGGAGTATGGAACAGCCTCCATGTGAGGAGAGGTTAAAAAGACTGGGACTGTTCACCTTGGAAAAGAGACGATTAAGGGAGATATGATAGGGGGTCTACAAGACCTTGACTGGTATAGAGAAAGTGAATAAGAAAATGTTATTTACTCCTTCACATAAAACAAGAGCTATGGGTCACGCAATGAAATTAATAGGCAGTGGGTTTAAAACAAACAAAAGGAAGTACTTCTTCAATAAGACACAATCTTTGAAACTTGTTGCCACAGGATGTTGTGAAGGCCAAAACTATAACAAGGTTAAAAAAAGAAGTAGAAGATAAATTCATGGAGGATAGGTCCATCAATAGCTATTAGCCGGGATGGGCAGGGATGCAACACCATGCTCTGAGTGTTCCTAGCCTTTGTTTGCCAGAAGCTGTGGACGACTGGATGGATCACTCGATGATTGCCTGTTCTGTTCATTCCCTTTGAAACACCTGGCGTTGGCCACTGTTGGAAGACAGGATACTGGGCTAAATGGACCATTGGTCTGACCTAGTATGCCCAGTCTTATATTCTAAAATTGTAATATCTGATGCTGTTATGATATCTTGTATTACTCAAATGTAATTATGTAATATAAACTAAAGTACATTTAGTAGTGCATTTAAGGGTATCATAAATAATTAAAAGTAAACTGCAATTGACAAATGAATAATACACATTTTTGACTTTAGCCTTATTTTTATTAGTATTTCAAGTTTCATTAATTCAATACATCTATCTCATTCATGAGTGCAAATTAGTTTTCCATGTCCACTGAAGGTAGGGCAAGAAATAATCAACTTAATCTGCAGCAAGGGAAGTTTAGCTTAGATACTAGAAACAACTTTCTAAGTGTAAGGATAATTAAGTATTGGTATAAGTTGCCAAGCAAGGTTGTAGGTTGGAAGAATACCGGTCAGGGATGGTTTAGGTATCCCCTGCCTCAGCACAGGGGAGGATGGCATAGATGACCTCAAGAGGTCCCCTCTAGCCATATGTTTCTATGAATTCTTTGAACTTAGCAAAATTTTGTTCTAGATATTGACAGACCCTATGGTTGCCAATTTGGCATTTTATTTGAACATTCAGCAGGGAAAGCAAAGCTTTTTGAAAACTGCAGGTTGTTGCATGTTTACTGCTACAAATATAGATATTTTTAAAATGCAGTATAGAAATATTAGAGCTGGTTGGTATCAAGATTCCTTCCCCACTCTGAACTCTAGGGTACAGATATAGGGACCTCCATGAAACCCCCCTAAACTTATTCTTACCAGCTGACGTTAAAAACTTCCCCAAGGTACAAACTTTGCCTTGTCCTTGAACAGTATGCTGCCACCACCAAGTGATTTAAACAAAGTACAGGGAAAGAGACCACTTGAAGATGTCTTCCCCCAAAATATCCCCCCAAGCCCTACAGCTCCTTTCCTGCGGAAGGCTTGATAATAGTATCCTCACCAATTGGTACAGGTGAACACAGACCCAAATCCTTAGATCTTAACAATGAAAAATCAACCAGGTTCTTAAAAGAAGAATTTTAACTAAAGAAAAGGTAAAAGAATCACCTCTGTAAAATCAGGATGGTAAATACTTTACAGGGTAATCAGATTCAAAATATAGGGTTTTGCCTAGAGGGATTCTCTAAGTTACAAAAAGACACAAAAACAGGAATACACATTCCCTCCAGCACAGCGAACTTTACAAGTCATTAAACAAAAGAAAATCTAATGCATTTTCTAGCTAGATTACTTACTAACTTTACAGGAGTTGGAAGGCTTGCATCCTTGATCTGTTCCCAGCAAAGGTATCACACAGACAGACAAAAAGTTTTCCCCTGCTCCAGATTTGAAAGTATCTTGTTCCCTCATTGGTCATTTTGGTTAGGTGCCAGTGAGGTTACCGTAGTTTCTTAACCCTTTACAGGTGAAAGGATTTTGCCTCTGGCCAGGAGGGATTTTATAGCACTGTATACAGAAAGGTGGTAACCCTTCCCTTTATATTATGGCAGTTGGGCAGTCATATTTTGCCACAAAAATTTGTTTTTTTTTTTACTAATTGCAAATAATGTAGATGAAAGCAAAATGTATCAGTGAAAAATTTGAGGGGAGGTTGCATAAGGGAGCAATGGGTAGCTCTTCTTTCATTTACACTTACTATTTGTTGTTTTATATGTGACTTGAAAAAGCCACTGCAAGCATTCTATAAGGTAATACTGTATCTGTAGACCACTGAAAGTGTAAAAAGGGGGAAAAGAATCCCCTCACATACATGGTTTGTGTGTTTTAAGGTTTTTAATTTGTTTTGCAATGAACATATGAAATCATTCCAAATTTCTAATTTCATTTGGGATTTTTTGTTTTTTTTTAAGTGAGGATGTATTTAGGGTTTAAAAATAGTAACCATTTAACTGATGAAAATTCTATCGATTAAATGGGTAACCATTAAGGAGTTCACAAAGGCGGGGAACTAGGCGTGGTGTGTGGGGGAGCACCCCCATGTTTTACATGGGGCTCTGCTGCCTCCGCACACCTGGGTTCTCGGCCCAGGTGTGGGGTCCCGGCTGCCAGGACCCCAGGTGTGGGGCCAGCAGCCAGGACCCCAGGTGTGGGGGGGAAGACGAGTTTTAATCATTAGCTGAAACCAATAAGACTGGGCTCATCAGTTAGCCAGTTAAAAATAGGGATGTAAAAGTTTAAGATGGGAAGTAGACTGACAACCCAAATGCCAAATATCTTCCTGGTCACCATCACCAGACTGTCCTAAATTTTTGTTCCCTCTTCCCTTTCCTTTTCTCACTCTGTTGTATAATAAGGCACCAGGCTGTCTCCAGTGTGGTCAAGTCTCCTGCCAAGCCTGGTTTCCCCTCGTGTGTAGTTCTCCCACTGTGACTTGGATCCCCAGGTAGTTTGGGCTTGATGGACATGCTCTTCCCTACCAGCTTGGCCCCAGTTTGCCCTGCTGCTCCCCTAGTGCTCTGCTGATCTCATTTTCATTGCTCTCATACCTTACCTCCTAGTCAGCTCTGGGTTGCCAGGCTATCATCTATTTCTTATCCCTGTTAAATCCTCATGCCATACACTCATATTTGGTCCAGGAGTGGGGGTTGGACAGCAAAAAGGAAGTAGCAAAACTTGAAAATTGCCATCTGCTGGTGTGACTAGGAATTGAACACTTGCACATCTCAATTTATTAGAATGCAGGTAACTTGCCTCTGGGTGAGCACATTTATGCACAACGGGGTGGGGGGAGAAGGAGAGGGAGAGAAGGAGCAGGTGATTACACTGAATGAAGGAGAGAGAAAATTAGCATCAAAAGCAATAAAAACAAAACATTGTTGACTACTTTTACTTATTCACAAGCACATATGGCATTTTTAGTTTATTTTTTCCTATTATTTCTGTGTCATCTCATTTGTAGTTTACAGGTATTTACAGATATTTTTTGCATGTTTCTCCTAGTTAGAGCCTGGCTGTCTCGATGAAATCCAGATTGCTACAATATTAAGAGAGATACTTAAAGGACTCGATTACTTGCATTCAGAAAAGAAAATCCATAGAGATATTAAAGGTAAGTTATTTAATAATTTTTTTAAAATAGTTTTGGTTAAATGTTCAAACAATAGATTAAGGAAAACCTTTGAAACATCAAAAATGTAAACTTTTAAACTGCCTTTTTTTCTTTGCTAGCTGCCAATGTTTTGCTATCTGAACAAGGAGAGGTAAAATTAGCAGACTTTGGAGTAGCAGGACAACTAACAGATACACAGATAAAGAGAAATACTTTCGTGGGAACTCCATTCTGGATGGCACCTGAAGTAATAAAACAGTCAGCATATGACTCAAAGGTAAGATTAGAATAGATGTTTCTATTTCTGGGGAATTACCCAGAGCCCCTTCTCTTCCAATTTTATTTATTAGATAAACTAAATGCTTTGTGCAGGCTGTGAATTACCTGAGCCACTTTCTGTATTACTGCTGTTGCTCATGCACTTAGGGTCTTTTTATTTTTCCTTTTTCCCCCTCAGAACTACTCCAGTGACTTCAACATTTTTTTTCCAGGTAATAATAGATAGATAGTTGCATTTAAACTGACTTCAGTGTGCTTTTGAGTTAACTCACTATTCGGACACAGATTTGAAAATTCATTGTAGACAGATGTCTGTAGAAAGTGCTGATCACACTCCAGACCTTCTACATAAAGCAAATGTAACGTGTTTTGAACTATGTATTTCTTTACCATATTGGGAAACAGACTTTGGATACAAGGCAGTGGTCTTGAAAACTAGTCTAATAAATGTTGTGCCAAATATAGATATACATTTTGTCTGTGCAAATAAACTCATTTTCATTTACCCTTCCTGGCATTGCTCACCTCTCCAGTATCTAAAAAGAGGCACAAGACCTCTAAACAGACAACTGGGAGAGGAAGGTCTCTGGTATCAAAATCCTCTAAGCATAGGGATGAGAGTAGAGTGCAGCCAAAATCCAAGCACTCTTCTCTGGTAGCTCCAAAATCAGCAATGTTGACTCCAGCCCTGAGGCAAATAATGTCAAGTCTAGGGCCTGAAGGGGCACCTGGACTTGACCACAGTGACATGAGACCATCTTGGCATCCACTGCTTCAGAGGTGTTTGTGGCAGAGATCTGCGGAGCCTATCTGTGATGGTGTCCCTGGCACTGCAGGAGATCACGCCCCGGGTACAGGCAGACAGAGGGTCACCAGTTTATTGGTGCTGCAACTACCTCCAGTGTCTCAGACTTCACGCCCATTGGTACTGTTGAATAGGATGCCTGCAGCATTCGCTGATCTCCACTCTCCGCTGACTGGGCACTAGTTTCTGGCACCATCAGGAGCAGCTCCCCCTTGATCAGCAGAAGGTGATTTGTACTCCTCCGATTTGGAGCTTGGCTCTTACATTTCCCAACTTTGGAGCCAGTCACACTACTCCCCACTTAGGTGTTACTTCCCTAGGTTTCTTTGAGATCCTCCAGCTGGAAGAGGATCGGGCATGTGGTCAGGGAGTCACTGGGTCTTCCTACTGGTCAGGGCCAGCTCCAGGCACCAGCTTTCCAGGCAGGTACTTGGGCAGCATTCAGAAGGGTGCGGCAGTCCATGTCCCTCAGTGGCAGTTTGGCGGCAGCTCTGCTGCTCTTCCCGCCGCAGCAGCTTTTGGGCAGCAGCTCCGCTGCTCCTCTGGGGGCGGGGGCGGCAGCAATTCGGTGGCACCTCTGCCGCTGTTATGGCAGCAGCAATTTGATGGCGACTGCTTGGGGCAGCAAAATTGGTAGAGCTGCTCCTGATATTGGTCCAGTGGCCCTGTTGGAACCCATGAGGATCCCCCCTGATTTCTAGGTCATACACGAGGTGTTCCTGCTCTGTGACCTCAGAGAAGCATGGGAAGTCTACTTTCTAGGCACCGCCTGTTCCTGACCCTGGTACCAGGCCCATTTCTGAGCAGGAAAAGATGGTTCAGGAGGGTCCTGCTTGACAGCCAGCAGAGAAGGAATAGCCTCAGCCTAGGCTGGCTTCATCCTCCTCTTTTCCTGATGAGGCAGTTTCCTTGGGAGGCATCTCACGCCCTCCTTTGGTGTTAGCGGCGAATGAAAGGGAGTTTCAGGGCAAACCCCCAAATCAAAGATCTAAAAAACTAGATTTGGTAGAAAAGTTTATTCTAATGTGGGGTTACAACTCAGAATTGCCAGCCAACAGGCTCTTTTGGGACGCTATGATTATAATGTTTGCAAGTCCACGTTAGAGTTTAGGGACATATTGCTGGAGGATTCTAGAGTAGAGTTCTCCTCTTTATATGATGAGTGAAAATCTGGAGTGAGAACTTCTCTGCAGCCTAGACTAGATGCAGCAGATTCAGCTCCTAGGATCATCATGGCCTCTGCAGTTTCCATGCACAAGAGCTCTTGGCTGCAGGCCCTGGGGCTTGCACCAGAGGTCCAACAAACAATACAAGACCTGCCTTTTGTAGAGTCTTCATTTTTTTGGTGGAAACAGACTTCAAACTGCATGGGTGAAGGATTGTAGGGCAACTTTAAAGTCTTTGGGGTTGTATATTCCAGCCCTGTCTAGGAAACATTTTTACCTGCAGCAGACCCACTGTTACTCTGCCCCTGCTCCTTCTTAGGACCTGCAAAGAAAGAAAAGTAGAGGTTATAATAAACCACTTCCTCCTCCTGCATCTGCATCAATGCCTGCTCCATCTAAACAGCCAGGTGGTGCTAAACAGATGTTTTGATGGCTTGGTTGAAGACACCATCCCACTTTCCAGGATGCCAGATTCCATCTCCCTCGTGTTTGTAAGCCATCTTTACCACTTCCTCAGTGCATAGTCCTGATTACTTCAGACCGATGGGTCTTAAGCACTGTGGAAGTGGGATATACTGTCCAGTTTGTTTCTGCCCTTCCCTGCCTGTTCCTCTTCAGAGACCACTCTCACAAGGAACTTCTCCTCCAGGAGCTTCATTCTCTCCTTTGTGTAGGAACCATAGAGGATATTCTGCATTGTCTCAAGAGAAAAGGAGTACTTATGGCACCTTAGAGACTAAAATTTATTTGAGCATAAGCTTTCGTGAGGTACAGCTCACTTCATCGAAAGCTTATGCTCAAATAAATTTGTTAATCTCTAAGGTGCCACAAGTACTCCTTTTTCTTTTTGCGAATACAGACTAACACGGCTGCTACTCTGAAACCCGTCTCAAGAGGGAAGAGGTTTATTACTATTATTTCCTAATCCCAAAAGCAAAGAGAGATCTTGACCAGTTTTAGGTCTGTGCCAGCTGAACAGATATCTCCCAAAGATAGAAGTTTTGCATGATCACCCTGGTTTCCATTATTCCCTCTTTGGATCCTGGAGGTTGAAATGCTGCCCTCAACTTAAAAGGTGTCTATTTTCATGTGGGAATTTAATCAAGGTCACAGAAAATTTCAAATTTGTAGTGAAGCACTCATTAGCCCTTCACCATGCTGCTTTTTGGCCTGTCAGCAACTTCTTGGGTTTGCACTGTATGACAGTGATAGCTGCTGAGTTCAAGTTTATCTTTATCTGGCTGACTGGCTAGTGTAAGAAGCTGGTCCAGGACTCAGTTATTGTTCAGTGTCTCTCTCATCCAGTCAACATTTGAAGCTCTGCGTCTACTGATCAATTTATAGAAATCTCTCCTTTGTCCAGTTTAGAAGACAGATTTCATAGAAGCAGTACTGGATTCTATTCAAGAGATTTCCTTCTAGACACAAAGTTCCAAACAATTTGATTTCTTGTTGCAGATCTCAAGGCTCACCCAATCACAAGAGCTCAAAACTGCATTAGGCTCTGGGGGCGTATAGCTTTGTGCATATACATAGGTATGTGAGAATGCATCTGAGGAATCTTTAAATTTGACAGTCCTATTTTTTTTTTTTTTTTTGCCAAGTTGTCACCATGTGAACTCAGTCCTGAACGTGCCCTCTGAGTATTGACTTCTCTAGATTGGTGGACAGACCCAGTCAGTGTATGTGCAGGCATTCCCTTTGTTCGCCCTGAACCTTTGCCAATATTGGTGATGGATGCATCTGCCCTGGAGTGAGAGGCTCATCTGGGTCCCCTCCAAACTCAGAGTTTATGGTTCTTAAAGGACCAGTCTCTATATATCAACTTTAGGGAGCTACGGACTGTCCACCTAGCCTGTCAGGCTTTCCTATCCAGGTAAATGTGTAACCTCAGAATTTGACATTACTGTATATATCCCAGAACGCGATATTACTGCAGTTAATCGTTTTTCTGTGTTTAGCTATTGCTAGCTATAAAGCAAATACTACATAGCTAGAAATAGGTTCTGAAAGGCAAGGTTAAAAGCTCCTTGTTTGGAGTTTTGCTAATTAGAATGAAATACATTAAACAAAAAATTAATATACCATAAAAATAAAAGGAATGTTTGGACAACAACTTTTGTTAAGTGTCCCTAATATACAAGTTTTATTGTTATAACTAAAAATGTTTTAATAAAGAATTAGTAGTTTGCTAAAATTAGGAAAATTGGTGACCCACTAAGAGTCACTGAGTTATGTGCTTTGCTTAAGTTAACTATAAAAAATTAGGCAAATAATAAACTTTGGAGCAGTCCGAGAAAGCTTTTCTTTCAGTAAGATTCTGGCACCTAAACTCCCCAGCAGCTGGACAGAAGGAGGGCCCTGGACAGAAGACTGGTTGCCGATTCCTCAAAACCATTTCAAACTTTGGATAAATATAAATGTTTGGGATGCTCTGAACTTACTTGGACTCTGTGTGTGTATGTCTGCTTGAAACCCAATTAAAAAGTAGTTTTAGGTAAAAGCACTCTTGTTTATACCAATCATTTATCAGACACAGGAGCTATGTCCCCATTGATTTGTTTCTTGCTGTGCAAGAAGGGAGGATGGCGTGGTAGGGTAGAAGCCTGTCATAGTCCACAAGTCAATTTATTTATACATTTTGTTACTGGGACTCAGGGCTCAGGCTGGTGACCTGGTCGAGTGAGAAATTATGTTAGAAGGAAAGGAAACATCTGGAAAGAACCATTGGGCATGGTTTTGGGAAACAGCTTGACTGATAAGAACATAAGAATGGCCCTATTGAGTCAGACCAAAGGTCCATCTAGCACAGTATCCTGTCTTCCGACAGTGGCCAGTGCCAGATGCCTTAGAGGGAATGAGCAGAGCAGGTAATCAAATGATCCATCCTGTTGCTCATTGCCAGCTTCTGGCAAACAGAGGCTAGGGACACCATTCCTGCCCATCCTGGCTAATAGCCATTGATGGACCCATCCTCTATGAACACATCTAGTTCTTTTTTTAACCCTGTTATGGTCTTGGTCTTCACAACATCCTCTCGCAAGGAGTTCCACAGGTTGACTGTGCGTTGTGCGAAGAAATACTTCCTTTTATTTGTTTTAAACCTGCTGCCTATTAATTTTCATTTGGTGACCCCTAGTTCTTTTATTATGAGAAGTAAAAAACACTTGTTCTTGTCCCAGTAACAAAATGTATAAGTAAATTGACTTGTGGACTATGACATGTGGAAATTACAGGCTTCTACCCTGCCACGCCATCCTCCCTTCTTGCACAGCAAATCGTTTATACCAGTTGTCCTCTCCATGTCTCCTGGCAGCTGGCTCACTAAATCTGTTACCATGCGGTGTCAGGAACAAATCAATGGGTACATAGCTCCTGTGTCTGATAAACACTTATTTATCTATTCTCTATACCAGTCATGTATTTATAGACCTCAATCATATCTCCCCTTAGCTGTCTCTTTTCCAAGCCCAGTCTTGGAAGAATCCCAGTCTTATTAATCTCTCTTCATATGGAATCCGTTCCCTTCCCCTAATAATTTCTATTGCCCTTTTCTGAACCTTTTCCAATTCCAATATATCTTTTTTGAGATGGGGTGAGCACATCTGCACACAGTATTCAAGATGTGGGCATACCATGGATTTATATAGAGGCAACATGATATTTTCTGTTCTATTATCTATCCCTTTCTTCGTTATTCCCAGCATTCTGTTCACTTTTTTGACTGCCACTGCACATTGAGTGGATATTTTCAGAGAACTATCCACAATGACTACAAGATCTCTTTCTTGAATGGTAACAGCTTATTTAGACCCCATCATTTTATAAATATAGTTGGGATTATGCTTTCCAATGTGCATTACTTTGCAATTAACAACATTAAATTTCATCGGCCATTTTATTGCCCAGTCACCCAGGTTTGAGAGATCCGTTTGTAACTCTTCACAGTCTGCCTGGGTCTTAACTATCTTTAGTAATTTTGTATTATCTGCAAATTTTGCCATTTCACTGTTTACCCCTTTTCCCAGATCATTTATGAATAAGCTGAATAGGACTCGTCCCAGAAGAGACCTGTGGGGGACACCACTATTTACCTCTCTCTATTCTGAGAACTGATCATTTGTTTCCTATCTTTTAACCAGTTACTAATCCATGAGAGAACCTTCCCTCTTATCCTGTGGCAGCTTACTTTGTGTAAGAGCCTTTGGTGAGGGACCTTGTCAAAGGCTCTCAAAATCCAAGTACTCTATATCCCCTTGGTCCACATGCTTGTTGAGCCCCTCAAAGAATTCTAGTGGATTGGTAAGGCATAATTTCCCTTTACTAAAACCCTGTTGACTCTTCCTCAACAAATTACGTTCATCTATATGTCTGACAATATTATTCTTTATTATAGTTTCAACCAAATTGCCTGGTACTGAAGTCAGGCTTATAGGCCTGTAATTGCCGGGATCACCTCTGGAGTCCTTTTTAAAAATTGGCATCACATTAGCTATCCTCCAATCATCTGGTACAGAAGCTGATTTAAATGATAGGTTACAGACTAGAGTTAGTAGTTCTGCAGTTTCGCATTTGAGTTCCTTCAGACCTCTTGGGTGAATACCATCTGATCCTGGTGATTTATTGCTGTTTAATTTATCAATTTGAGGTATCATTAGAGGAGGTTTTGGAACAATCTGGGACAGTTCCTCAGATCTGTCACCTAAAAAGACTCAGGTTTGGGAATCTCCCTCATATCCTCAGCCTTGAAGACCTATGCAAAGAATTCATTTAGTTTCTCCACAATGGCCTTATCATCCTTGAGTGCTCCTTTAGCATCTCGATCATCCAGTAGCCCCACTGGTTGTTTAGCAGGCTTCCTGCTTCTGATTACTTTGAGTCTTTGGCTAACTGTTCTTCAAATTCTTTTTTGGCCTTCCTAATGGTATTTTTACACTTCATTTGCCAGTGCTTATGCTCCTTTCTATTCTTCTCATTAGGATTTAACTTCTACTTTTTAAAGGATGCCTTTTTGCCTCTCATTGCTTCTTTTACTTTGTTGTTTAGCCATGGTGGCTCTTTTTTGCTTCTCTTACTATGTTTTTTAATTTGGGGCATAAATTTAAGTTAAGCCTCTATTATGGTGTCTTTAAAAAGTTTCCACGCAGCTTGCAGAGATTTCTCTTTTGGCACTGTTGTACCCTTTAATTTCTGTTTAACTAACCTCATTTTTGTATCATTCCCCTTTCTGAAATTAAATGCTAGAGTGTTGGGTCACTGTGGTGTTTTTCCTGCCACAGGGATATTAAGTTTAACTATATTATGGTCATTATTATCAATCTGATGATATATATGAGCATGATCATGGTCTTTGGAAGCCTGGAGTCTTCACTGTACCTGGGGCGCTCCTGTAGCTCTCTAAGCAGATGGTAACCACGGTAGCAGAGAAAGAGAAATCAGTTTAACTCTTCTAATTCTGCCTTTAAGAAAAATAAAATTGAGATAGAAAAGAAAGTAGTGAGCCTGAAGATAGAGTTAGACACCCTCTGGGCAACAAACCTGACTCAGACAGCAAATATAGTAGCAGTGTAGAAGCAGGTGTGAGACAATGAGAGAGTGACAGATTGGAGCAGGGGGTATTTGGATTTAAAAAGCAGACTGATAGAAGCAGGGTTAGAGCTTTACTGAAGGAATCCCAGGATAAGACCCAGGCAGATCATGGGAATGTAAAAGACAAAGTTGTGCTCTCAAACCCATGTTGGGAGAGCAGAAGTGAATAGTGGCAGTGATTAGAGAAGTCGTAGTCTGTGTTAGAGGGCTTTCCTTTCATCCCCTCCCATGGTTCTTGTCACACAGACAGAAAGCAGAAGACTAGAAGTCCAAAGTGCAGGCAATGCAATGTTTATTGGGGTTCCAAGCAAGCATGTCCTTAGCTTTATACACCGGCAGAATCTGTTCCCCTGTGTTCTGTTCCCAGCTCTGACGCTGCTGAACATTTACTCCAGGTTCCCGTTCCCAGTTCTGGCACCACATTCCCACCTCCTCCAGCCCAAATATACCTGCAATGCATGCCTACAGTCCCACCCCTTACAATTTATGGTCATGTTCTGTTTTGTGGGGTTGTGGGTCTGGGGTCTTCTTTCCACCTCTTTTGTAGCCTATGGAAAGGGTGAGGTGCTTGGGACAGGCATTTCTTTGGTCTTTTAGTGTTTTATACCTCTCCCCCAATTACCCTTTGCTCCTCACTGCTGGTTGTTTGGTCTTGCCTTGAGATAGGGCTTGAGGCAATCTTAAAGTGTGCTCATATATTACACTCCCACCATGCTCTGTAACACTAACTGCTCTATTCCTTAGCTCTTCTCATTATGGTAGCAAACCCATCTGGCCAGATAGAAGCAACACACACAGTGTCTTTGTTCATACATATTAGTAAGGATATAAGAGTATCGAAAGTCAAACCCAAAATTCTATCTCAGGCTGACAAACAAGCCTATATACGAACAGTCTGAGGATGGGTCTGAGGAGGACCCTGGCTTGTATCCTTCCTATTATGATTATGAGAGGGATGATCCCCAAGAGCTTCCTTTTCCGTTGGGCCCTTCTGAGCAGTCCCCATTTGGTCCTTTGCTTGAAACACTGGAAGAGTTGCAGAAGCCCTGCCCATAGCTTCCATAATAAACCAAGGAGGGGAAGAATGGGTACAGATCAGGTCCTTCTCCCCTGAGCAGGTCAGGGCAGCAGGGAAATCAGTTAGCCTGTTAAACCACAGCACAGACTTGGGATGGCTGGCAAGGATAGCTGGCACCCCCGGTCTCAACTCTGGCAGATGTTGTGGCAACAGCCAGTCTGCTCTGAGATTCAGGATAGGGGTTAGGATACACGCTTTGGCCCACGGAGCCCCACTTGTTCTTGTTGCCTGTATTTTAAAGTTTTTCCTGGCTTAGGTTTCTCTTCATTCCTAAATCATTCTTTACATGCCCCCCCTGACTTCTTTCTCCACAACTGCCCCTCCCCCCTTCCGCTTCTTCCTTCTCCATAACCCCACCTCCCTCTTCCGCTTTTTCTCTCTCCCCCGCCCCACCTGCTGCTTCTTTTTTTTTTTGCGTTTGTGTGTTTTGTTTTATAAGTTAAGGGTTAATGCCACAACTGGAAGTATTTTTATTGTTCTTGAAAATGTGATTGCCAAGCAATAGGAATGTTAACTCTGCTACTGATTCTAATTATTGCCTTAAAAATAGTTGTTAAAAAAGTAGTAAATTAACAAAAAAAAAATCAGGTCCAAAGATTGCCACTTATTTTCATGGCCATAAAGGGAGCTGTGGTTCTGCATAAAGCAACCCCATGAAAGCAATAGCCTTCCCAAATAAGACTCTAAAGGAAGGTGAGGGCCAAAGGGGAAGAAAGGAAAGAGAAAGGAGACAGGCCCTTCAAGGGTTGAGTCAGAGCCCCTAATATCTGGTGGGTGGAAATTTTAAAAATGGCTCCTAAGGTACAAGCCAAAGGAAAAATAAGAGCATGACTACACTGGAAACTTCAAAGCACTGTCGCGGGAGCGCTCCGAAGTGCGAGTGTGGTCGCACGGGAGCGCTGGGAGAGAGCTCTCCCAGTGCTCCTGGTAACCCACCTCCACGAAAGTGTTAGCTCCGAGTGCTGGGAGCGTGGCTCCCAGTGCTTGGAGCCTGTTTACACTAGCACTTTAAAGCTCTCTGACTTGCTGCGCTCAGGGGGGTGATTTTTCACCCCCCGAGCCAGCAGGTTAGAATGCTATAAAATATAAGTGTAGCCAACCCCTAAATAGCTTGCCGATCTCGGAACTTTTGTTAAGGCTGGCTGAGCATGAAGGGAAGACCACGAGTGCGCCTTCCACTGCCTCTCCTTAGGGAGGATGGGCATCCCGAGCTACCCTGACAGTGGTACATTTGGACACCGATGTGTGGCTGGGGAGGTTCATGGTTTATGTGGAATTTGAAGGAGGGGTGTTCAGACAGAATTTGTTGTTAAATTCAAGTGCCACTTACTCCTTAATCCAGACTCAGAATGAAAACCTGTTTGGACCTCTGGCTGGAGTTAAGATTTTAAGGAATTTAATGAGGCAGGGGGCATTGTTCCCTTTTGCAGAAGGATTTTGTATTTAGTGGGGCAAAGAAAAATAAGAGGGCAATTTGGCTTAATGGATTTGGGAGGAGATGGGATCATCCTAGGCATTAATGTTCTAAGAGAATTAATAGTGCTGATTGATTTTTTTAAAAAGGTCCTGTGGAAAATGCCTCCTGGCACACCCTGGGAGCCAGTGGAGATTTCAGCAAGCTACCAGATAGCAGCCCTTAAGGCATCTGAAAAACACAAGTTCTAGCAATTGCAAAAAACAAAAAACCACACACTAGGAGGGGTAAATAAATAATATAAATATAAAATAAATAAAATAAAATAAAGGCAGAAATCCTAATTATAGCCCCTGAGCCCCTACCGCAGAAGCAGGATCGGTATCCAATTGATGGGCTTTTAAACCAAGGGATTTTAGTGGACTAACAGTCAAGCCCCAATGTTGATTTCTGCCCCCTTAATCAAGTGATGCCACCGATGGCCTTTGTAGTGGCTAAGCATCAGGAGGTGATGGCCTCCATTGTAGGAGGGGCCCAGTGGTTTTCAATTTTGGATTTGGCCAATGCTTTCTTTGCTATCTCTTTACATCAGGACAGCTATTACAGATTTGCTTTTACCTTTCAAGTTGTGTTTTGCCAGGGTCCCCGTGGGCTGGAACAGTGTCCCTATTATTTGTCATGTCCATGTAATCAAGATGTGGAATGGAATACCTAAAAAGGCTAGTGTAATTTTCTATGTAAATAATATCCTGGTTGCGTTTACACAAGGAAAGAAAGTCTAAAGGTATTAAATGTTACAAAAAATTCAAAGAGTTTAAAGTTTGGGATTTAATGTAAGCCCCCCAAAAGCCCAATTGTGCTCCCAACAAGTAAATTAACTTGGAGTAACTCTGGGAAAGAAGAGGCATTCCCCTGACCAACGAAGAGCGGAGCTGATTCTTAAACTCCAGACTCCCACAAATGTAATTGCTCTTAAATCTGGGTATGATTAATTTCTCCTAACATTTTATTAAGGACTTTTTTTAAAAAAAGCAACTGTGCTGCATAAATTATTAAAAAGGGGGATACAATAAAACTGGGGCCCTCTACAGCAGGAAGCCATGGTCCAGTTAAAACAGGCTTTGGTTCAGGCTCCAGATTTAGCATATCCCAGGGTAGGACAACCATTTGTGCTGCAACTGGCAACTACTGAAAGGGGGATGGAAGCTGTACTAAGAAAGAACCATAGTACCGTGCTCCGCCTTGTGGCATATGCCTCCTAACCTTCCAGTAAGGTAAAATAGGGGATTCACCTCCTGTGAAAAAATGGGTTTTGGCACTAGTTTGGGCTTTGCAGCATTGAAAATATTTGGTGAAATTGTTACCTGTGATATTAAAAACTGCCCACTTTCCAGTAAAATATGTATATACTGGCAAAATTAACAATGGCCATATGTCCAGCTCCAGCAAGCCCTAAGCAAAACAGAGCCAATAAGTTTGCTGATCTGTACTCAAAGCACAATTCAAAATTCAGAAGCCTTCCACCCCCCCCCCAAAAAAAACAAACCAACCAAAACACACAGAAACTGAGACCCAAATGGGTTTAAGTACAAGTTAATACATTTAGCTTAAATATTTAATGTACCTCCTGTTATATAGGGAAGGAAAATGTTTGTTTGGCTTTGTGTTTTAAATTGTTAGCTGCATGAATGCTAAAAGATTTTGGAAAAAATGCACTACTGTGTGCTGCTTTTGCTGGTGTTTGGATTGCCCACCTGCTCCTTTGATGATGTGAATTCGAAACCTGTTGTGTTCAAGGTATGGGAAAACTTCCCATAAATTACAGTAAAATGTAGTGAACAATACCTTGTACATTAATGCTAATCCCAACATCCCAGGAGAACAAATCACTCTTTTAGGCCCCTTGGATGTATATAATCCCACTTCAGTAAAATTAAAAGGCTTAAACTTAAAGTGAATATTAGCATGGTGTAAAGGAGCAGACTTACCACTGCGGCACCTTCTGTTGGTCATTGGGAATTAGCTCTTTTCCAGCATGGAGTGCCCTCTGAAGGCTAGTGATCTGCCCCACCCTCAGTACCCTGTCGGGCCAGCAGCTAGGCCCTGCTCTCTCCCAGCCTGGAGAGAGACTCCTTAGGCTCTGCCTCACAGCCTTTTTATACAGGCCAGCTGGAGCCTAATTGGGGCGTAGCCCAGCTGTGGCTGCTTCCCCAGACACAGCCCTCTCCAGGGCTGCTTTTAACCCTTTCTATTTTAGGAGCGGAGTAGCCACCCCGCTACACATGGGAATGAATAAGAACTGGCAGTGTATCATGGTTTGGGTTACAAATGATCTATGCTGGCGACTATGAGAATCCCTACCACCTCGGTGGCAACAGCACCATCCACATGTATGCACTAGAGGCTAGTGGGGGAGCAGATTTGTTAGTGGGAGGAATTGGAGGCTACGCAGGTGGGTTCAGTTGTTGCTGGGTGGGAACTGACAGGCTGTTGGTTAATTGTAGTAAGCTCAAGTGCATTCACTTGTGGAGTGAAATCCCTAAGCGGACAGTTCCAGGGGGAAAGCCAGTTCATTTTAGGCTGAAACAATTGCTTTCAAACCCAAACAAACACTGGTCAAAAAGGTCGGAGGAAGGCAAAACTACAAGTAGTAACAACAAAAGGGGGAATAGAAAGTTCCTTGCCCTGCACTTTAAAGTCCCCAGGTTCTGAAAAAATTCATAATAAAAAAGTTTAATTAAATAATGCCTTAATAAAATAATTAACTTGCAGCCCAAAATAACACAAAAATAAAAAGTATAAAAATATAAATTCTAAAACCAATTGTTATCAATTTGCTCAGGGCATATGTAGTTCAAAGCAATGTAAAAGAGTAATTAATAATTAATTCAACCCACACTCTAAAAAAGGTTATTGTAGCAAATATCTCAACAATAAACCTCACTGTGAAAAGTTGTCCCCAGCCATTACGTAGGGGCTAAAAAAAATTAATTTAATCTTCATAATGTGCCCAAACCTTGCAAAGCCTGGGCAAAAAGGGATTTATTAAAAGCAATTGGCACGGGGTAGGGGTTCCTAATAGTTCAGATAAAGTAAATGCAGAGTGGCAGCACCTAAAAATTTAGCAATGCCCCTGAGGGTATCCTTAAAAAAGCTAAATTCCATACAGAATAGGGTGGCAATTCCCAAAAAAGGACCACCTCTACCTCTTGCAGGCTGTTGGTGCCCTCCAGGGTAATGTTTCCTTGGCCCTAGCATGCATGCTAATACAAAATGTATATTATTAATATGGTAAAGAACATAATACAATATGGTATGAGTTGAATATCCTATTAAAAATTAGTATCATTATTTTAAAAAATTGCACCCAGACTAAAAAAAAAAAAATTCGCAATCCTGGTAAAAAAATGGTAAATTTTACCTGTACAAAAATAATCTGGGAAAATCATTATTTTTGTCTTGCTGATGATAAAAATAAAATGGGTTTCCCCCATTTTGGCCTTGGGTCTTAATGTTAATCAAACAGTAATAAAGCCCATGATCCACAGAGCATGGGTAACAAAAAAAGCCTCAAAATAAAAAACGATAAAATTAAAAGCCTGCTTAAAAAATTAAATATAAATGCACTAAAAATACCTCGCAGCCACAAAATATATATTTAAGAATAACAAAAACACAGACATTATTCCATTAATCCATTTGCAAATAAATCTATAATTGTGTATGTGGGTAATAATTGTGTATGTTTTAAAAGTTGGTGCCCGATGCTCATGATTAATTATTTGCATCATGTACCTCAATCTACGTGAAAACAAATTAGGGCTGTCAAATGATTAAAAAAATTAATCACAAGTAAAAAGAATCATGATTATTCGTAGTTTTAATTGCACTGTTAAACAATAATAGAATACCATTTATTTAAATATTTGAGTGTTTACATTTTCAAATATATTGATTTCAATTACAACACAGAATACAAAGTCTATAGTGCTCACTTTATATTATTTTTTATTACAAATATTTGCACTGCAAAAAAACAGCAAAAGAAATAGTATCTTTCAATTCACCTCGTACAAGGACTGTAGTGCAATCTCTTTATTGCGAAAGTGCAATTTACAAATGTAGAAATTTTTTTTTACATAACTGCACTCAAAAACAAAACAATGTAAAACTTTACAGCCTATAAGTCCACTCAGTCCTACTTCTTGTTTGGCCAATCGCTAACATGAAAAAGTTTGTTTACATTTACAGGAGATAATGCTGACCGCTTCTTATTTATAATGTCACCTGAAAGTTAGAACAGACTTTTTCATAGCACTGTTGTAGCCGGCGTTGGAAGGTATTAATGTGCCAGATATGCTAAACATTTGCAGGCTCCTTTATGCTTCGATCACCATTCCAGAGGACGTGCTTCAAACAGGATTCAAAAAAGAACTAGATAAATTCCTGGAGGATAGGTCTATCAATGGCTATTAGCCAGGATGGGCAGGAATGGTGTCCCTAGCCTCTGTTTGCCAGAAGCTGGTAACGAGCAACAGGATGGATCACTTAATGATTACCTGTTCTGTTCATTCCCCCTGGAGCACCTGGCATTGGCCATGTCGGAAGACAAAATGCTGAGCTAAATAAAAATCTTAAATGAATCCACATGCTCCATAGAATCTCTATGGATAGTAATTCCATGCTCTAATATGAAAATAACAGTGGGATCTATTACTGACCACCTGACCAGGACAGCGATAGTGACGATGAAATGCTAAGGGAGATTAGAGAGGCTATCAAAATAAAAAACTCAATAATAGTGCGGAATTTCAGTTATCCCCATATTGACTGGGTACATATCACCTCAAGACGAAATGCAGAGACAAAATTTCTCGATACTTTAAATGACTGCTTCTTGGAGCAGCTGGTACAGGAACCTACAAGAGGAGAGGCAACTCTCGATCTAGTCCTGAGTGGAGGGCAGGATCTGGTCCAAGAGGTAACTATAACAAGACTGCTTGGAAATAGTGACCATAATATATTAACATTTAACATTCCTGTGGTGGGAAGAACACCTCAACAGCCCAACACTGTGGCATTTAATTTCAGAAAGGGGAACTATGCAAAATGAGGTGGTTAGTTAAACAGAAATTAAAAGGTACAGTGACTACAGTTTTCAGAGTAGCAGCCGTGTTAGTCTGTATTCGCAAAAAGAAAAGGAGTACTTGTGGCACCTTAGAGACTAACAAATTTATTAGAGCATAAGCTTTCGTGAGCTACAGGGGAAAGTGACTACAGTGAAATCCTTGCAAGCTGCATGAACACTTTTCAAAGACACCATAATAGAGGCTCAACTTAAATGTATACCCCAAATTAAAAGTACTAAAAAAGAGCCACCGTGGCTTAACAACCATATAAAAAAAGCAGTGAGAGATAGAAAGGCATCTTTTAAAAAGTGGAAGTCAAATCCTAGTGAGGTAAATAGAAAGGAGCATAAACACTGCCAAATTAAATGTAAAAATGTAATAAGAAAAGCCAAAAAGGAGTTTGAAGAACAGCTAGCCAAAAACTCAAAAGGTAATAACAAAATGTTTTTTAAGTACATCAGAAGCAGGAAGCTTACTAAACAACCAGTGGTGCCCCGGACGATCAAGATACAAAAAGAGCACGTAAGGACGATAAAGTCATTGCAGAGAAACTAAATGAATTCTTTGCTTCAGTCTTCATGGCTGAGGATGTTAGGGAGATTCCCAAACCTGAGCCATATTTTGTAGGTGACAAATCTGAGGAATTGTCACAGATTGAAGTGTCACTAGAGGAGGTTTTGGAATTAATTGAGAAACTTAACAGTAATAAGTCACCGGGACCAGATGACATTCACCCAAGAGTTCTGAAAGAACTCAAATGTTAAATTGAGGAACTATTAACTATGGTTTGTAACCTGTCCTTTAAATCAGCTACTGTACCCAATGACAGGTTTCAGAGTAGCAGCCGTGTTAGTCTGTATTTGCAAAAAAGAAAAAGAGTACTTGTGGCACCTTAGAAACTAACAAATTTATTTGAGCATAAGCTTTCGTGAGCTACAGCTCACTTCATCGGATGCATTCGGTGGAAAATACAGTGGGGAGATTTATATACACACACAGAGAACATGAAACAATGGGTTTTATCATACACACTGTAAGGAGAGTGATCACTTAAGATGAGCTATTACCAGCAAGAAGGAGGGGGGAGGGGAAGGAGGAAAACCTTTTGTGGTGATAATCAAGGTGGGCCATTTCCAGCAGTTAACAAGAAGGTCTGAGGAACAGTGGGGGGAGAAATAACATGGGGAAATAGTTTTACTTTATGTAATGACCCATCCACTCCCAGTCTCTATTCAAGCCTAAGTTAATTGTATCCAGTTTGCTAATTAATTCCAATCAGCAATCTCTCGCTGGAGTCTGTTTTTGAAGTTTTCTTTCCTTTTCCTTTCCTTTTCTTTTTTGTACCCAATGACTAGAAGATAGCTAATGTAACGCCAATATTTAAGAAGGGCTCTAGAGGTGATCCTGGCAATTACAGACCAGTAAATCTAACGTCATTACCGGGCAAATTAATTGAAACAATAGTAAAGAATAAAATTGTCAGACACATAGAAGAGCATAAATTGATGCGCAAAAGTCAACATGGTAAAGGAAGATCATGTCTTACTAATCTATTAGAGTTCTTTGAGGGGGTCAACAAACATGTGGACAAGGGGGATACAGTGGACCTAGTTACTTAGAGTTCCAGAAAGCCTTTGACAAGGTCCCTCACCAAAGGCTCTTACGTAAATTAAGTTGTCATGGGATAAGAGGAAAGATCCTTTCACGGATTGAGAACTGGTTAAAAGACAGGGAACAAAGGGTAGGAATAAATGGCAAATTTTCAGAATGGAGAGAGGTAACTAGTGGTGTTCCCCAAGGGTCAGTCCTAGGACGAATCCTATTCAACTTATTCATAAATGATCTGGAGAAACGGGTAAACAGTGAGGTGGCAAAGTTTGCAGACGATACTAAATTGCTCAAGATAGTTAAGACCAAAGCAGACTATGAAGAACTTCAAAAAGATCTCACAAAACTAAGTGATTGGGCAACAAAATGGCAAATGAAATTTAATGTGGATAAATGTAAAGTAATGCACAATGGAAAAAATAACCCCAACTATACATACAATATGATGGGGGCTAATTTAGCTACAACTAATCAGGAGAAAGATCTTGGAGTCATCGTGGATAGTTCTCTGAAGACGTGCATGCAGTGTGCAGTGGCAGTCAAGAGCAAATGAGATGTTAGGAATCATTAAAAAAAGGGATGGAGAATATCTTATTGCCCTTTTATTTAAATCCATGGTATGCCCACATCTTGAAGACTGCGTACAGATGTGGTCCCGTCATCTCAAAAAAGATATATTGGCATTAGAAAAGGTTCAGAGAAGGGCAACTAAAATGATTAAGGGTTTGGAACGGATCCCATATGAGTAGAGATTAAAGAGGCTAGGACTTTTCAGCTTGGAAAAGAGGAGCCTAAGGGGGGATATGATAGAGGTATATAAAATCATGAGTGGTGTGGAGAAAGTGAATAAGGAAAAGTTATTTACTTGTTCCCATAATATAAGAATTAGAGGCCACCAAATGAAATTAAAGGGTAGCAGGTTTAAAACAAAAAAAAGGAAGTTCTTCTTCACTCAGGGCACAAGGTGGAACTCCTTGCCTGAGGAGGTTGTGAAGGCTAAGACTATAACAGGGTTTAAAAGAGAACTGGATAAATTCATGGAGGTTAAGTCCATTAATGGCGATTAGCCAGGATAGGTAAGGAATTGTGTCCCTAGCCTCTGTTTGTCAGAGAGTGGAGATGGAATGCAGGAGAGAGATCACTTGATCATTAACTGTTAGGTTTTCTCCCTCTGGGGCACCTGGCATTGGCCACTGTCGGTAGACAGGATACTGGGATGGGTGGACCTTTGGTCTGACCCAGTATGGCCATTCTTATGTTCTTATGGATCTTTGGTCTGACCCAGTATGGCCGTTCTTGTGTTCAGATCCATCACATAGATATCTGCCACTGGAGAGTAATTAATAGCAGTAGTAGATTGTCCTCCTCTGTGTGGATCTGCCCTGGGGAGGAATGAACACATAGTTAGATTCCATGTTTGTACATAAAGCCTTTTACCATGTACATAGCAATCATATTAGGAAATTACATTGGGCACTTTACATTTAGTTTAAAACACGAATATGTATTTCAAAACTATTTGCCATTTCAACATTTAAGAAATAAAGAAAAGGAGTACTTGTGGTACCTTAGAGACTAACACATTTAAGAAATAAAGGTTTAACATACTTCCAGCTTCCACATTTTTCCTAGAAGCTTTTCTGAATGAAGTTTTTAGAGTAATTATAACATTCACTTTAATGAGGACATTTTTCCCTAGGTTTACCTAGAAGTTTTTCTTGGGAGGGCAAAAAAAGCCACTTTTTGCTCTGATAACACAATCCTACATTCTTTTTCACAATCAGGTGTGTTCCTAAATCAAGAATGTTTTACATGGTTTGTTTGCTTGAAGTAAGTATTACATTTCTACCAAACTGGTATTTTTATATAAGAGGGAAGGTGTCTAGATAAGTCACTCTTAGGTGTATAAGCATGGTTTTATGGCTAAGGAGGGCTATTTTCCTGACATTTGCTGGTCTCCAGGGTGACAGAAAGCAGAAGCTCCTGCAATTCCTTTGGTCAGCTTGAACATTTTATAAGATACATAGACTGATATTGTTATATTTTCAAGCATCCTGGCTATAACTACTGGTAGCTATATTTTACTATTCTATTTACTTTACTAGTAAAGACCCAACAAGTTTGATTTATTAATGCAGTGTTTGTTGTAGCCATGTTATTAGAGATATTAGAGAGACAAGGTTGGTGAGATGTCTCTCTGAAGAAGAGTTCTCGGTAAGCTCAAATCTTGTCTCTCTCACCACTAGAAGATAGTCCAATAAAAGATATTGCCTCACCTACGGTCTATCTATAATTTATTAATATATTTCTACATCAGTATTGAGGTCAGTCCCCCCACAGCATGGAAGCCTACACTTCTTTTTTATAGTTTGTCACTTTTCACACCATGACCGCACTTTAATGTCTATCTGAAATTTAGGAAAGCTGCATATTAAGTGTGCTGCATATGGAGAGCATATTATCCTTGTGCTCTGAGACTTGCATGGTCTTCAGATTAGTTTCTGGATGGAATTTAAAGCATTTTGACTTACAGAGTCCTACATTTTTGGGGCCCTTAAAATCATAAATATTGCTTCTCTGGGTGAAGCTGTGCTGTCAGCAGAGACATCTGAGTGTACAGTCCTCTGATTTAAAAGAGGGGTGGGGGATCTTAGCAGCATGTCTTAGCAGCAACAATAAGGAATCCTCAGCTCTGAATCGCTGTTCTCCTACTTGTCTTTGATCTCTCAGGGCCTGGATTTGGTAATCTTCAGAAGATGCTACAAGGCATATTTGTTCTTCCAGGATTTTCCAGGAAGTGGTGGGTGAGGGATTTGGGATAAATAGTTTTGGGGTTTTATTTCCTATAGTAGGCTTTTTGTGTGGTTATGTTATGGGTTTTATGTGATGATGATTGTGGACATATCAGGTTATAACTTTTTACATTATTACATGGGCTATATTGTCTTGCAGCTTGGCTGAAAATCTTTGTATCTTAGTTGTATTAGGATTTTTATTTTTGCTGTTTTAAATCCTTGTATATGGCCTCAGGTTTGGATAGGAGTTTAAATTAATGAAATAAACATGATTTGAAAGTGGTGTTTTATTAATTATAACATCAAATGCAAATCAGATATGGTACTTAGTCAATCAGGTGTAATTATCATATGTGTATTGCTTCCTTAAGGGCGCAGTTCCAAAAATCATATTGACCCATGTGAAAGTAGTCTTGGCCTTCTCTAGAAACTTTATTCAATTATTGTATTTTATTATATTATTATTATTACATTATTATACCATACTTAAAACTTCCATTGGAATGCAGTAGGTTGTTGAATAAAAGAGACTAATAGGTATATTTTATATGAGGAGTAGAAGCCCAGAGTTCCAGAGAAGAGGTTAAGACTCCGGTCTTTTTTAACAAGATAGTATTTTTATTCAGTAAATGAAGCATAAGATGAGTTAATTCTGTGTTTTGTTCAAACTACTACATTTTTCTAGGAGACACAGAATAGGGGAAGCGGGTACAAGGTAACCAGTGGTTCTTGACAAAAATAAAACATACTCTTGAAAGCAGTAATTTGCAAGAAAGTTGTAAAATCAGCTGTTTCTTTCTTTCTCACATGCTCTCCCTGGCCTCCCATATATTTATAAATATTGTTTGTGTTACAGGCAGACATCTGGTCATTAGGCATAACAGCCATAGAACTTGCAAAAGGAAAGCCACCGCATTCAGCGTTGCATCCAATGAAGGTTTTATTCCTCATCCCAAAGAACAATCCACCAGCTCTGGAAGAAAACTACAGTAAACCCCTCAAAGAATTTGTTGAGGCCTGCTTGAACAAGGAGCCAAGCTTCGTGAGTTTTACAAATATATTCTGTTTTTCATACAACTATCAACATGTAGTAAAGCATCTAAGTGTTTTGCATGAATTCCTTGTAAGGAGCTTTTAACACCAAGAGATTTTAGAATAGAAATCTACTTCATAGGGAGTCAGGACAACATTTAAAAGGAAATTCATTTTTATTTAAAGCTGAATTACATTTTTACAGTGATGACTGACTGTTAGCTAAAACAACAAAGATTTTTTAATTAAAAATGTGTATGAATTGTGGAGCATAGTACATAGAATTCTTCCAAAAAGGCCTAAATTGGGAATATAACTGTTATAATATAACTGTTATGTACAGGGGTTTTTTTTGTCCATGTGTACTAAAAAGGACTTTCACCGTGAAGAAAGCTTTTAGATAAATTAGATTGAAAGCCTCAAAGTGCAGTACTTCTAACATTTTTTCATAATCTTTTTTTACTACACACTACAGTGTTGTTTTTTTAAAAGTGAACTGAAAAGTTTATGTGGCAAGTTCTTAGTTCTTTGTTTCTTGTGTGCTAGTTGGTGATATCACCTAAACACACACAGTTGCTGAGATCTCTGTTCCCTGCAATGCTTTGAGTGTTTCTTTTTATATGTTCAGGCTTGAGTGTACATTGACAGTGCACTAATGTGCCACACGCTACTGTTCATATGGACCTTGCTACCATACAACAAATGGGAGTAAATTAGAATATACTAGAGAAGTTTTCATGCACACAGGAGGGTCCACATGAACAATTAGTGCCTAGCATGCTAATGTGCTGTAGATTTACACCTCAGATTGCTGCACATTATTCATTTAAACAAGCCCAGGGAGTGAAATCATGTTCAATGTGTGACATCATAATAATTTAGTTGCAAGCAGATTTATATTACACACAGTGTAAAATTTGCACACATAAGACTGCCCGGTGCTGTTCATGCCCTCTCAGAACATGAGAGCTTAATTCCCAAAATTTAGAATGCAGCATTACATATACATTAGAACAAGGTTAGGATTACCAAAACAAAACACCACAACCCCCAAATACACACAAATGTTGGCAAGCCAAATTTCAAATGGATTTGATTGTCTCAATTTTAAAACACTTGGTAAAACTGACTTGAAACTGACATGGTGCTCTACCTCTCTCAATGTCTGTGTGACATTGCACCCCATATTCATCATAGTGGTATGATTATGACAATTTTGAGGCATCTTGTACAAAATATTGCATGTGAGGCGTCTATGAAAAAGTTATGATTTGCTGAATATGATTATCCTACTTGTGTTCATTTTTTGTATCTAAAGTTATGAATCATGACTATCTATCTGTATTTCAAATGTGGTTACAACTGGATGACAGCCACTAGGCAAGATGCTTCCAGTCTAGACAACTGATTGTGAAGGGCCTATTCAAGGTAATGGGCCATTAAGGGAAACAATAGGCTTTAGGAGAAGCTTATCCCCCACCTGGTGAGCCTTCCAGGAAATGCTGCAGACAGCCTATGGACAATGGCTGCTCTGACTTGGGAACACGCAAGGGCATGTGACCAGATCACATGATTCTAATCTCCATTTTGGTACCTCTATTTTTCCACAAACTGGGCTGGAAATTTAGCTTGGAACAAAGGGTTCCCGCCATATGGAGAAACTATATAAGATGGAGAGTGATGACATGATTTGTCTTCACTGCCCCACAACTCAACACCTGAAAGAAGCTGTGGAAGACAAAGGACTTGGAATGGGGGAGGGGAACCTAAGCTGCAAGGCAGATGCAGGTTGTGCCTTAAGAATCTGCAAGCCTGCTTGTATCATCAGTCAGGGTGAGATATTGCTAATTCAAATCTATCTAATATATCTATCTAATACAGTGGTTCCCAAACTTGTTCTGCTGCTTGTTCATGGGAAGCCCCTGGTGGGCCTGGCCTGTTTGTTTACCTGCCGCGTCTGCAGGTTTGGCTGATTGCAGCTCCCACTGGCCGCGGTTCACTGTGCCCGGACAATGGGGGCTGCGGGAAGCGGTGGCCAGTATGTCCCTCGGCCCGCGCCACTTCCCTCAGCCACCATTGGCCTGGAGCAGCGAACCTCAGCCACTGGGAGCCGCGATTGGCCAAACCTGTGGACGCAGCAGGTAAACAAACTGGCCCGGCCCACCAAGGGCTTTCCCTGCACAAGCGGCGGAACAAGTTTGGGAACCACTGATCTAATATATTAGACTTAGCTTGCGTTCTGTTTATTTGCTAGGTAATCTGCTTTGATCTGTTTGCTATCACTTATAATCACTTAAAATCTATCATTCTGTAGTTCAGTGCTTCCCAGACTTGTTCCGCCACTTGTGCAGGGAAAGCCCTTGGTGAACCAGGCCGGTTTGTTTACCTGCTGCGTCCGCAGGTTCGGCCGATCGCGGCTTCCACTGGCCGCGGTTCGCTGTGCCCGGCCAATGGGGGCTGCGGGAAGTGGCATGGGCCGAGGGACATACTGGCCGCCACTTCCCGCAGCCCCCATTGGTCAGGCACAGCAAACCGCGTCCAGTGGGAGCCGCGATTGGCTGAACCTGTGGATGCGGCAGTTAAAGAAACCGGATGGGCTCGCCGAGGCTTTCCCTGAACAAGCGGTGTCCCAAGTGTGGGAAACACTGCTGTAGTTAATAAACTTGTTTTATATTGTATCTTAACCAGTGTGTTTTGAGTGAAGTGTGTGGGAAAATTTCAGCTTGGTAAACACAGGCTTGTTGCCTATCTTCCCCACATCGAAGGGGGAGGGAGCGAACTATATTCATGAGCTTGCGCTATATAGATCTCTGTGCAGTGCAAGATAGTATAATTCTGGGTTTATACTCAAGTAGGGGTGCAAGGTTGGGGAGCTGGGAAATTGACTGGTGTCCCCTGTTTGTTCATAAGTAGCTTAGGTAAAGCACTTGGGTAACTTAGTTGTGTGTGTGGTGCCACCTGCTATCGTGTTGGGTGATAACAAGGCCTGGAGAGGCTGACTGAGTCACCAGCAGAGCTGTGTGAGAGAGGCCAATCCCGCTGATTTGTTAGGGGGCACAGTGGTTCCAGCGGCTACACTCTGAGGGTGACAACACATCACAGTCTGCATTTAAGTTCTTCCACTCAGCAGCACTGAATAGCATAGAACCATGTTACATTCAAGTCCATTGTGTGTTTGAAGGGGCTGTATCTCTTAAATGCCTTAATCATGTGACCCCAAATTTGTACCAGTATCTCTGCTCAAGTCCTTCTATTTGCAAAGCAATTTGCAGGCCTACCTAGCTTTGCATGTGTGGTTCAGAGCACTTTGTAAATTAAAAGCAGGTCATTTGTGTGTGGTGAAAGGGGTGTTTGTCTAGGGAGCCCCCGACCAAATTTGTACTGCAGAGTCCCCTATGTTTATCTTTAACAGTGGAGTCACTAACTTGTCCTCCTAATGGTCCAAGTAGGACAAAGCAGAAGTTTAGTGTTAAGAAAATATTTGTTTAAACGGTCCTCACTGTAAAATGATTTAGGAAAATACTGGCCAAATTTTTTTTTACATATGTATGCTCACTTTCAAATGTGGGACTGTATTTGAATGTTATTTTTAAGTTTAGAAGAGTTAACTCTCAGTGCAGAGCAAATTATATTGGAGAAAATCTGATCTAGTTAAGTCTGTGCATCCAGTCTGTGAAAAGGGGGGAATTACCATAACTCACAAAAACACACCAATAGCCAGTGCCTCAGCAAAGGAGCTTTGAGTCAGAACTGATATCATGGCAGGCTTCAGCTCTTAGCCAGTCCTTTGGCTTTGTTAAGGGCAGTACTGTGTATCCTGTTTCGTTACTTTGCCTTCTTCCTGGTAAGTTCTCCAGTACTCCATAGTGATTTCTTGGGTTGCCTATTTCTTCCCCTAAAGCCCCTTTGCTTTGTGTTCATATTGTTTCTTCAGCCCTTTGGCTTTGTGGAAAGACAGGGAATTTGTACTCTGTTTCCTCTAGAATGTGTTAAAGGTTACTACTTAGTGTCTTTGTGATACAGGAGTATTAACAGTCTCAATGAGTTTTCTTTCTCATAGGTTTCAGAGAGGCAGCCGTGTTAGTTTGTATTCGCAAAAAGAAAAGGAGTACTTGTGGCACCTTAGAGACTAACAAATTTATTAGAGCATAAACTTTCGTGAGCTTCATCGGCATCCGATGAAGTGAGCTGTAGCTCACGAAAGCTTATGCTCTAATAAATTTGTTAGTCTCTAAGGTGCCACACATACTCCTTTTCTTTCTCATAGACAGTATTAACTATGATGTTTCTTGAATTCTCACAGTGCAAAGCTGTGTGGTTCCCTGTTGACCCAGTAGGTCTGTTAAAATCTGTTATCTTGTTTCCTCATTCTTCATCTTTGACTTACCCCAACTCTTTCTTTCAGGCATCTCCGAGCCCTAAAGACGTTACCCCAATTTCACTGGATGAGAATGAGTGTTCTTCTTGTAATATGTCAGTGTAGACATGTCAGTCAGATGTTGTTGTTGTTGTCTGTGTAATCCATTGTAGGAGCATACGCTCCTCAAGCGCTTGAGATTGGATTTTTTAAAATTGCGGTGTCTGTGTGTACACCCTGTATCACCTCATACTCCCGTGCAATGGCATAAACAGTGGAATGGCCATGGTTCTTCCCAGTTTCTTCTTACTGCCTTGTGACAGTGAGATGGAACCCAGCGAGTGACTGACCGATTAGTCTTCAGAGACCTTAATCCAGGATTTTTCAACCTATTGGAAGAAGAAAAGTATTTGGTTCAAACTCTGCATGTCCTGCAATGGACTGATCTCCATTAAGGAGGACACAGTCAATGCCTTTTCTGCTTAGGAGAGAGCCACATCTTAGATAAGTGCTTTGTGTGCAAGTCCTTCTCCTCCAGGACCTGCACAGTAAGTCCAGGGATGCTATGCACAAGATGCATTTATTTGTGCAGTTCATGCAGGTCATTTTGGACCCAGAAGCGACTGTTAGAACCAGCATCAACTAGCATCAGCCAGCACTCTCTTGAGCATTCATCACACTGTGGGATCAGACAGTGGAATGGTGAAGAAAGCACTGGCAGAGTCGGCACCAACAATGTAGATGCCGGCCACCTCAACATTGACAAAGTCCCCAGTTGGACTGACAGCCTCCACATCAACAGTCCTGGCACAGATTACCTTGGCAGCAATAGTTTGGTACTGATGACTCTGATTCCTGTATGGCTGCAAGGTTGATGGCAAAGGCCATTAGTATGAAATGGGTCTCCTGGCTGTAGGCATTGGGATTACCACATGGCATAAAGGTCACGACAGAGGATTTGCCTTTTGAGGGAATTGTCCTCTTCAGCCAGAGAACTGAGGAAGCACGCCTTTCTCTCAAGGGTTACCTTAAAGTCCCTGGGAATTTATAAACTCCTAAAAGAAGGCTTACATATATCAGTCCCAACTAAGGCAGAAAACACCCTTCTTACACATCTGCCCCTGCCTGGACAATTAACTAATATGTGACAGAACCCAGCAGAAGTTGGCAGCAAGTCTAGAATATGCCCTCTACCTATTCTAGCAGCAGGGTCTTCTCATGAACTATGAACAATAGTCTTATCCCATCACATATGATAAAGTTCATAGAAGTCCTAATTGACTCTGATTCAGAGAGAGCCTAGCCTTCTCAGATTTCTGTCAATGCAATCGCTAGTGTTCGGGATAAAATCAAACTTGACTATGATGATGCAGATGTGTCTGGTGCTACTGGTCCATAGGCCTTAGGAGCCTTGGATCTGGGATCAAATCAGCCTCCTGTCTCTGAGAAGGGATAGAGTAGACTGCCTCAGGCTTCAATGTCAGAAAAATAGGTATGATGGACTTCCCTATGGTGCAGCCTGGAACTGGAGTACTGCTGAGCCTTCTGACATACCAATCTGGGTCCCCTCTCACACTGTGAGTCTGTGATAAGCTGCAGACTGGTTCCGGTCCTGCACTCTCACACACACACACACACACACAGGGACACAGCCAGCAGCAGTTATATGAATGTTTCTCCTCAGCCATTCATGAACTAATAATAGAGAGGCTCCAGCCAATTGTCCTCCAGCTCTACAGCCTAGGATTCCAGAGCTGTACCATCTTGCCCTGGTCAAAAGTCTGACCAATATAAGTTTATTACCTATCCATCCCTCCCTCAATGTGGAGAGGACAATGCAGCAGTTTTTTCCCTGAGCAGATTCGTCAAACACTTCTAGCAAAACACACTATCTTAGGTAAAAAAATAAAATAAAACAAATGTATTAACTACATTTGTAGTTAAGATAGATTTTAAGTGATTATAAGTAGCGAATGTACAGGACAAAGCAGATTACCTAAGAAATAAAACAAAAACGCAATCTAAGCTTTATAAACTAGATAGGATTTGAATCAAATACGCAACTGCAGAATAGGTTGGCAGTAATATTAGCTAGGCAGTAATATTGCAGAAAAGCATCCTGGGATTATAGTGGTTATAAATAGACTATAAATCAACAATGTGATGCAGTTGCAAAAAAGGCTAATGACATTCTGGGGTGTATTAATAAGAGTGTCTTATGTAAGACTTAGGAGGCACTTATCCCACTCTACTCTGCATTGGTGAGGCCTCAAATGGATTATTGCATCCAATTTTGGGTGTCACACCTTAAGAAAGATAACAACAAATTGGAGCACAACAAAAATGATAAAAGTTTTAGAAAACCTGACCTATGATGAATGGTTAAGCAGGGCATGTTTAGTCTTGAGAAAAGAAGACTGATGGGGGACCTGATAAGCCTCAAATATGTTAAGGGCTATTATAAAGAGGACAGTGATCAACAGTGGTGCAAGTAAAACCCATGTCTTACTGGTATGGGGGGGGCACGTGACCTTCCCATGACCTTCCACGTGACTCCTAACCGTCCAGCCCGGGCCCCCTACACTCTTCCTGTCCCCTCCTCACATCCATCCCATGTTACCTGGAGCAGGGGAGCTCTGTCCTCCTCCTGGGGGCTGGGGGGATGAGGCTGGGGGGTGGGGACAGTACAGCTGCTGGAGGAGCAGAACTCCCAGCCCCGCCCCCCAGCCTCTCTCCTCCGGTGGGGCTGCTGCTGTTGTACACAGACAGAGACACAGCTCCATGCCTGGAAGGGCGGGGGCGGGAGCAGAGGGGCTTGGAGTTCTGCTCCTTTCCCTGCTGGGAGGGGCAGCAGGAAAAGGAGCAGAACTCCCAGCCTCGTCCCCTGCTCTTCCAGGCATGGAGCTGCATCTCTGTCTTTCCTCATACTGCAGCAGCAGCCCCGCCAGAGATAGGGCTGGGGTGGGAGCGAGGTTGGAGGTGGGGGGGCAGCAGCCGGAGAAGCTGCCAGCATTCTGCTCCTTTTCCCACTGCACCTCCCAGCGGGGAAAGGAGCAGAACTCCCATCTTTCTCCTCCGGCTGGGCTGCTGCTTTGTCTTTCTGGTACGCCGTACTGGCTATAAATAGCTTGCTGGTATGGCTTACCGGCCTACTTGCACTGCTGGTGATCAATTGTTGTGAAGGTAGGACAAGAAATAATTAGCTTGTAAAGGAGCTATAGGTTAGATATTAGGAAAAACTTTCTAACTTTAAGAATAGTAAAGTACTGAAATAAGCTTCAACCTGTCATTGCAAATTTTGAAGAACAGATTAGACAAACTCCTGTCAGGAATGGTTGTAGGTATGGTTGGTGTTGGGCTGGACTAGATAACGTCTCTAGGTCCCTTCCCGCCCTACATTTCTTTGTTTCTGTGTTTGGTATTAAGCCATCAAAGTTTCTGTTTATATTATTTGTCATGAGTTTTCCTCTTTTGTTTTTCAAATCATGATATGTGAGTCATCTCAACTGTTTCAAATATATAGAGAAAAGTTGGACTGTAGCTTACAATTAATTTTTATTTTTAAGAGACCGACAGCAAAGGAGCTCTTGAAACACAAATTCATAATACGAAATGCAAAAAAAACATCCTACCTGGCAGAGCTCATTGATAGGCACAAGAGGTGGAAGTCTGAACAGAGCCATGACGACTCCAGCTCTGAAGAATCGGATGCGTAAGTTTGTTGAATCTATAACATAATCATAAACAGGGGAATAGAGGAGGAGAATTTTCTGAAGCAGTTGTGTATCATCTTGTCTAGTTAGCTGATGTTCTTTATTTAAAAAATGTTGGGCTCACCAGACATGTGAAGTTAAAAACTTAATTGAAATATTTTGAGGGCTTTCAAGCCCAGAAAGGTGAAAGAAGACTAACTATAAAATATATACTTTTTTTGTTGAGGGAGGGTGTGTTTTGTAATATTTTATGCTGCAGTTTGCTCCATCTGCTCTGGCATCTCAAACTGTTAGTTTCAGTCATACAGTGCTCACACACCCTCTTTTCTGTCATACTAGAAAGTACAACAAATAAATTATGTTCATGACTAAATTAAACCAATTCTATAACCTGAAGTTAAGATTGAGAGTACGTATCAGCAAATGAAAGCTAAAGAATGTGCAAGTACATTCCTGATGTTTTAAAAATCAAGAAGTAACCAAGAAGTTTAGAGATAAATGGGACTTGTAAAGGAGAAAAAATGAGGGTTTGCTCTCTTCTACTTCTTTGATGCTCTTGTCTAAAGAGGTCCTAAAAGTAGATTTAAAAAAGCAGGGATGGGGGAGGTGTTGTTCTACTTATTTCTTATCTTAGAAATAGCAGAAATATCAATTCTGATCTTTCTTGGTTTTGCTGATTGATTTGTTAGGGATCTTTGGGACGTGGTTTGCACTTCCCCAGACCTTATTTGGATGGATGCTCAATTTTAAAGTATGGACGTTCACAATTAAGGCTTCCAAATATTGGCAACAGGGTCATTAGGGCTATAGAAATAGATATACTTAACGTCATGATGGTGAATGGAAATCTTTCTTCACTCTGAGGCATAGAAAGAGAAGGAGGAGGATCATTTTCTGGTGTCTTAACTTTTAGAAATTCCTTCAGAAAATATGCCTTTTGGTGGGACATCCTTTCCCTAGGGAGAAGTGGAGAAAGTTGGGTTGGCTCAGCTCATGAACCGAGGGTATTAATAGTTGCTCCTGGTGGCACAGTAGGTACATCCACTGAAGCCATGAGTAGATGTTAGAGGGGAATAAATTCTCTATGAGTACTGCTGTTCAGATGCTGCTATGATGAGCGTAGTATAAGAACCTGAACAGAATAAAGTACTACTAGTGCCTTCCTCCTTTTTGTGATTGATGGAAAGGAGAAGATAATAGGTAACAAGTAATTTGAGTTGAGAAATTCTGCCATTTGATGGGTACTCCTAAACAAATAATTTGTATTGAAAAAGCTAATTGTATTTTGTATTCAAGTTTTTATAAAGATAATAAAAATATCAAAGTGAAATTATTTAGTCAATCTCTCTGCGAGTGAAGGATTTTTTGATACTGTACGCTTTCTTGTGCCTTGTTCAATGTAAATGTAAATGTCTCAAAATGTCTTCAGTCTGTCTGCATGGTCAAATGGTTGGACAGGATTCTCAATATCAAAGTTCTTAATCCTTGGATATATGGCATTCAGAGCATGCTCATGAAAGTTCAACTGACTGGTCTGCACAGCTCGTTGGCATGGCTGACTTGAGAATACTCAAGACTATATTTTATGGTCAGCTACAAACTCCTTTCTCATGATGGCCAGTACAATCAATATAAAGACACATTGAAATCAAACTTAAAAGCATGTCAGGTTAACCGTAAGTTTGATATTCCACAGCAACTGGAAAGCAACAGCCCACGACAGAGTAAGGTGGCAGCAGATTTGTCATGTCACTGTTAACAGCTTTAAAGCAATGTGTATTAACACCCTATTTGAAAACATGAACAGTGCAAAGCAAGGATACAATATCTTGTAATGGTCATGGACAGTCTTCTCTGTCCCACATGTAACAGTGTTTGTGGTTCTCTGACTTGTTCAATATCGTGTTTTTTTTTCTAATTGTTCAATGTGTGATTTCATGTCTCATTTACTGCATACTATTCAAACCCTATTCTGAAGACAAAATTATTAATTTCCTCATGGGCAGTGATGGGGTGGAACTCACCACCTTGGCACCTCCTGGTGGCCGTGCTGGGAATTAGCTCTTGGTTGCTGGTGCGCCTTCTTCTAGTGGTGTCTCACTGCCGTCATTTCTGTTCTACCTCTAAGACCTGCGTCACTCCCTGGACGGCGGTGTCCTCTTCAAACCACTGAGCTATCGCTTTCCCCTTTGCAGATAGTAGACATACTGGAGTTTGAAATCTCTGTCATTGCAGAGAAATCACTTTTTGAGGTTTTTTCTGCAATGAGCCCAGCACGCATTGCCTTTCTGAGAAATAATGGGCTTCTGGACCCCTTTAAGGTACTATGGCAGATGCTGACCACTGCACTTCTAACAGCAGAATGGACAGAAACACACTACGATGCGTCCCCATCAGGATTAGAGTATTTTTATTACCTGTCCTAATCTTGGATCAATACTGATTTCAGTTGTATAGGAGAAGTCCTTCTCAACTGAGAGAACTCCCAAGGAGAAAGATCCAAAACAAGTGGATCTCTTTGGGAAGAAATTGTACTTGTTGCCTACTGTTCACCTGAGGGTAGCTAATTTTCAGGCCATGTTAGTGAAGTATGGTTTTCTCACATGACACAGAGTCTTGATACTAGTTGTAAAGGTCCCTACGAAGCTACAGAGGATATCAAGGGCATTCTGCAGGAGAGACAGCTAGTGGTGAAAACATCCCTATAGGCTGCTGTGCATGCTCCTGATATGCAGCCAGCCCAGAACCATGACCACAGCCATGACCATGAGAAGGGCCTCATTGCTCCAGGCTTCGGTCATTCCCTGTGAAGTACAGTCCATCATAGAAGACCCACTATTTGATAGTTGAGTGCTATTTAGTGAGAAAACAGTGTGTTACAATTGCTTATATACCCCTCCAATGTATCAAAAAAGGATCATCCACAGCAGCAACATCAGCAGAGGCAATGGACGCTCTCTTGTCATAGGTGTCCATACTACTAACCTAAGAAGTGTCCTTGCTATAATAGGGGACATCAGCCCTCTAACCCCTTCACCTGAGCATTCTGTTCAGTCCTATGGCAGCAGAGTGTCAGAGTTACATTTGAACTAATCAGTCCCCTTATTGGTCTTCTCAAAATTACACTCCTTTGGAGAAAAAAAATTGCATTCTCTAGATGTCTCCAGGACTGAACAGGACAAAACCTTTCAGACTCTCTTCCCACCTCTTTATTGCTCTATTGGGTAGATGTAAAGATAAGGCAATTTCTTCTTAAAGATTATCAAAGTGGATCACTCTGTGTTTCTCCACTTGCTACCACATGGCTGATATGACCCTTCCTTCAGTGTGAGAGCACACTTGACTGGGTGACATCTTTGGCCTGCTTCAGAAACGTACTATTGTTAAGAGCTTTAAGGCAGCTATTTGGAGTAAACCACTGACCTTTGTAAAAGCACTATGCACTTGATGTAGTGGTAAGAGCCGATGCTAACCTCAGAAAGGCTGTGCTCCAGTCACTCTTTGACTGATACAGCTGTGACTCCTCTCCTATCTGCAAGGAGGATACTGCTTATCAGTCGTCTAGGTTGGGACCCATACTGATAAATACTCAAAGAAGAAAATACAGAAAATACAATTTCTCTGTGGTAACTTCAGTTCTTTGAGTTGTTGTTGTCCTTGTGGATCCCTTAACTTGTTCCTAGCTATCACAGGCTGCAAAGTGCAAGGGAACTGAGGAAGGTGCAGGGCTGTTCCATCCTTTATATCCTCATAAAAGAGCAGGAGGATGCACAGGCCAAAGGCATAGCCCTGCCAGACTCTGCTAGCTAAAAAAAAATCCAGTTCTGTGCACATGGGATGCTTGTATATCTAGAATAGGATCCACACTGTCTACAACGCCCCAAAGAACTATATTTACTGTAGATTAAGTAACCGTGTTTTATTTTGTGGGCAAGATTGCTTAGATTTGGATGAGCTGTCTGCTTCCGTGGTGGGAGAGCAAGGTCTTGAGAGAACAAAGGCATTGTCTTCTCTGTTATAGTTCCAGATAGGGATGCTCCCTAAGGTACTGGAGGTGTTGAGAAAACTTGTTTCCTCAACCTATGCTTTGGATCCATGCCCTTGCTTTCCTTCCTGGCTGGTGGAGGTCGGTGGGGAAGTACTGGCTCCCTTGCTTGTGCAGATTGCCAATACCTCTCTTAGAGACGATAGGCTGCCCATTGCTTTGAAAGAAGTAATAGTATGGCCTTGGCTAAAGAAGGCACCTTTTGATGCTGACAGTCTTGCTAACTGTTGACCAGTATCATATCTTCCCTTCTAAGATAAGATTGTGTAAAAACTTGTAGTGAGACAACTGTCTCAGTATATAGATGCCTTTGATCTTCTTGATCTATGCCAATCTGGGTATAGACCTGGATGTGGCACAGATACTGAACTAATCTTATAGTTGAAGACTAAGTGTCCATGCTGGTATTATTAGATCTGTCAGCTGCCTTTGATACTATTGATCAGAAGGATGAACCCTGGTAAGAGTTGATGGGGAGGGTCTTCAAGGGCTTTCGGTTTTTTCATCTGTGAGTCCTCTCATTGAGTAGTTGAGTTGCTCCTTTTACTGAACAGTTCCGAAGTTTGCAGTGCTGTGGGGTTCCTTCTGTCACCCTCCTTTTCAACATGTATATGGGGCCCTAAAGAGGCATGGGGAGTGGTGTTTTTCATTATGTTAATGACACGCACCTGTATGTCTCTATCTCATCGACTCCAGTGTTGCAGTGCAACACCTCAGCCAGAGTTGAGATTGGGGCATGGATGAGAGTGAGCTGGCTGAAGCTCTACCCACAGAAGATGGAGGTGGTGGTGATGGATTAGAAGAAGCTGTGATAGGAGATTTCAAAGGTAGAATCAGCCCCTTTGATTGAAGGTGTTTGTCTGCTATTAATTACTTAGTTACTAGTGTTTGCAACTTATGGGTGATTTTTAGATCCCCAGCTGCTGCTTGATGATCATATTACAACAGTAACCCCATCAGCATTTTACCATCTACCTCTGGCTATGAAATAGTGATCTTTTCACTGTGGACCTTACCAATATTATCCATGATTTTGTCAATTTGAGATTAAACTACTTCAATGTGTGGTACATGGGTGGGGGGAAGGATGGGAGGGGTGACACCTTAAAATATTTGGAGACTGAAGCGAGTGCAGAATGCAGCAACTTGCTTATTGAGCTGAGCATTGTATTGGGAGCATCTAACACTGCTTCAGGATCTGCACTGTCTGCCCATTGATGTCTGGGTGGAGTTGAAGGAGTTTATGAACTATAAAGCCCTAAATAATAGAGTGCCTCTCTTCCTATGCTGTATTGCCACAACTGTAATCAGCAGGAGCACTCAAGCTAGATCCCTTCACTATGAGAGAGAGCAGCTGGAAAGGCTTTCTCTGGAAAGGCTTTGAGACTCTGGAACTTGCTCCCTGCCTTGGTCCAAAAATTGCCTAATTTGGCAACTTTGGGGGTGTGCTGCAAAAGATATCTGTTTTGAGAAGGTTTTTTTAGAAAAGGCTGAGGATGTGTTTCCCAGATGACTAAGAGGCAGGAGCAACATTCCCGCTAGATTTTTTTTGTATTGAGTTGTGCATATCATATTTTCATCATGTTTACATAGACCTTTGACTCTCCAATCTATTCATTTAAATTGCCCAGTTTGTAATTAGTCACAGAATCTTCCATTCTGTTAAATATTGGTTGAAGAGGTTTAAGATCACACCAAGTTATTTAGCTCATATTCCTGTGCTGTAATGAATAACATGACTTATGACCATGCTACAGGTAAACTATTGAAATCAGTACTTTTTCTTGTGGCACCAATATAAGTATCTTAGAATTCCCTAAAGATATCACCTGTGCAGGATTCTAACTCCTGGCTCCCAATTGCAAGACTGGTGGAACTCCCCTAGTTCTCTGCCTCCCCACAACCACTCGTTACCCATCTCTGTTGGCTCGAGCCCTGCTCCCCTCCCTCTCTGCCCCAGATCCAATCCCACTTCTCATTTCTCCTTTCCCTCCCCCAGGAGGGAGTTGCTTTCACAGCCTGGAGCATGTAGGAGGGTTCGGACTGGGCACTCGTACCCCATCATCAGCAACTGCACAGGCCCCCTCTCCCTGCACTATAGCTCCCTGCTGGGCTGAGAGGAGCTGCCAAGTGTTGCAGCAGAAGGGCCTGGCAGGTGGAGTGAGACCCTATACTGGCTGACTGGGCTCCTTACCCTCTCTGCTCTCAGGCTTCCTGTGCTGCGGAGAGGAGCTTCTGCAAGGAAGGGTTCCGGAAGCAGTGCTGGGGCCAATAGGGAGAGCAGGACCCTATGTGGGCCATGCTCTCCTACCTACTGAGAGCGTCTGCCTCTCCCCCAGCACCCCGTTAAGCTCTTTACCCTTCCTGCTGTCCCCAGGCTTTCTACAGTGCAGAGGACTCACCATGAGTTCCAGCAAGAGGGGCTGGCAGGCAGAGTGGGTGCTGGCTGCACTCACAGCCACCTGAGATGGACAGCAGTTACCAGATTGCTGTGCACTTAAAAGGAGCATTGGCTTGGTGGTTGGCTAAGTTACTGTGGAACTGATGATTTTAATGCAGCTGAGGTTCAATTTTATTGATTGTATAATTATGTTAGGACATCTATGGCCTTTGGAGAGGTTTATTTAAATAAATACAAATACATAAGACGTTGACTTTGTTCATGTCTGGGTTCTCTGCATAGCCTACTACAGTGCTAAATGAGCACTGATGGAATTGTGTGTTCAAACTTTCCAAAAACTTTTGTCAACTTTCCAGTAATTTGGAGCCCTCTGCTGGCATCTGTCATACTGCTAAAAAGGAATATCATTAGTGTCATACAGTTTGGGAAACCATTGTCAGTGGTAGTAAATGAACGTTTGTCTTTCTCCTTAATCTTTATTTAATATACAGAAAAACATCTTTGTTCAATATTTAAACAAAATCTTTACTTAAGACCCAACCTAATCATTCTTATCATATACCTTGTTTTCACTGGCCTGAGAAGCATGGTGTTCTAAATTCACTTTCAAATGTGAAGGTTTTAAGCTTATTTTGGCATTATTAAATCAATATTACTAATGTAGTAAAGGAAAAATTCTGAAACGTCTTAGTATTTTTTTTTTAAAGTGAAACCGATGGCCAGGCCACAGGTGGCCGTGATTCAGGGGACTGGATCTTTACAATCAGAGAAAAAGATCCCAAGAATGTAGAGAATGGAGCAGTCCAGCCACAGGCACTAGAAAGTAATAAGGTACTGTATTAATGTTTAATGCTAAATAAGGTACTGTATTAATGTTTAATGCTAAAAGCAATACTAGAAAGATATACATCTAAACATACCTAATCTAGTCATCCAACATTTTTTCCTTTGACAGTTTAAAAAATCAGCAAAATGTCTTTTAAATTATGTAGATTACAGTTGTTGCTTATTTTGCACAGCTCTCTTATCAACATTATTTCATCCTGTAATACTTTTTCACTCTTATAGTTTGATTTTTTGTAAATATGTGTGATGTTGTTTTTAAATGTTTTATTATGGTTGACTTAGCATTTTATACCTGCATGTGTCAAGACATAGGGAGTGGGATCAGAGCCTTCACATTTTTAGTAAGTTTCACTGTACATTCTTCGAGAAGCATTGTTTTGTAATGCACTTTTTTCGTACAAAAACCTAATCTTAATTATTCTTCATAGTGAATTCACACCCACACATAATGTAATCACTTTACACATACTTTGATAGATGATATTAAAATGTAATGTACTACATGAATTAGTTCATATGTGTGCATGTTTACATATTCATTTTTATGTTTATATGTAATGTATTAGAACTAGTTTTTTATGAAACAAATATAGAAAACAAAGAGGATGCATTTTCAGAAATGATTCATAGATACTAAGGTCAGAAGGAACCATTCTGATCATCTAGTCCGACCTCCTGCACAACGCAGGCCACAGAATCTCACCCACCCACTCCTACGAAAAACCTCACCTATGTCTGAGCTATTGAAATCCACAAATTGTGGTTTAAAGACTTCAAGGAGCAGAGAATCCTCCCTCAAGTGACCCGTGCCCCATGCTACAGAGGAAGGCGAAAAACCTCCAGGGCCTTTTCCAATCTGCCCTGGAGGAAAATTCCTTCCCGACCCCAAATATGGCAATCAGCTAAACCCTGAGCATATGGGCAAGATTCACCAGCCAGATACTACAGAAAATTCTTTCCTGGGTAACTCAGATTCCATCCATCTAATATCCCATCTCAGGGGATTAGGCCTATTTACCCTGAATATTTAAAGATCAATTACTTACCAAAATCCCGTTATCCCATCATACCATCTCCTCCATAAACTCATCGAGTAGAATCTTAAAGCCAGATAGATCTTTTGCTCCTATTGCTTCCCTTGGAAGGCTATTCCAAAACTTCACTCCTCCGATGGTTAGAAACCTTCGTCTAATTTCAAGTCTAAACTTCCTGGTGGCCAGTTTATACCCATTTGTTCTTGTGTCCACATTGGTGCTGAGCTGAAATAATTCCTCTCCCTCTCCTGTATGTATCCCTCTGATATATTTATAGAGAGCAATCATATCTCCCCTCAACCTTCTCTTAGTTAGGCTAAACAAGCCAAGCTCCTTAAGTCTCTTTTCATAAGACAAGTTTTCCATTCCTCGGATCATCCTAGTAACCCTTCTCTGTACCTGCTCCAGTTTGAATTCATCCTTTTTAAACATGGGAGACCAGAACTGCACACAGTATTCCAGGTGAGGTCTCACCAGTGCCTTGTATAATGGTACTAAAACCTCCTTATCCCTACTGGAAATACCTCTCCTGATGCATCCCAAAACCACATTAGCTTTTTTCACAGCCATATCACATTGGCAGCTCATAGTCATCCTATGATCAACCAATACTCCAAGGTCCTTCTCCTCTTCCGTTACTTTTAATTGATGCGTTCCCAATTTATAACTAAAATTCTTGTTATTAATCCCTAAATGCATAAACCTTACACTTCTCACTATTAAATTTCATCTGATTACTGTTACTCCAGTTTACAAGGTCATCCAGATCCTCCTGTATAATATCCCGATCCTTCTCTGAATTGGCAATACCTCCCAGCTTTGTATCATCTGCAAACTTTATTAGCACCCTCCCACTTTTTGTGCCAAGGTCAGTAATAAAAAGATTAAATAAGATTGGTCCCAAAACCGATCCCTGAGGAACTCCACTGGTAACCTCCCTCCAGCCTGACAGTTCGCCTTTTAGTAGGACCCGTTGTAGTCTCCCCTTTAACCAATTCCTTATCCACCTTTTGATGTTCATATTGATCCACATCTTCTCCAATTTAACTAATAATTCCCCATGTGGCACGGTATCAAACGCCGTACTGAAATCTAGGTAAATTAGATCCACTGCGTTTCCTTTATCTAAAAAATCTATTACTTTCTCAAAGAAGGAGATCAGGTTGGTTTGGCACGATCTACCTTTTGTAAAACCATGTTGTATTTTGTCCCATTTACCATTGACTTCAATGTCCTTAACTAATTTCTCCTTCAAAATTTTTTCCAGGACCTTGCATACTACAGATGTCAAACTAACTGGCCTGTAGTTACCCAGATCACTTTTTTTTCCTTTCTTAAAAATAGGAACTATATTAGCAATTCTCCAATCATTCGGTACAACTCCTGAGTTTACAGATTCATTAAAAATACTTGCTAATGGGCTTGCAATTTCAGATGCCAATTCCTTTAATATTCTTGGATGAAGATTATCTGGGCCCCCCGATTTAGTCCCATTAAGCTGTTTGAGTTTCGCTTCTACCTCAGACATGGTAATATCTACCTCAAATAATCAAATAGCTCAGGCTCAGTTAGGGTTATTTTGAAGCTACAATGTAAATGTTAATCGCACTCACTCTATTACAGATGTCACTTTTTTCTCTTAAAGGAAAAAGATACCCCCAGGCGTCCTTTCTCTCAGTGTTTATCTGCAATTATATCTCCTTTATTTGTAGAGGTAAGCTGCCTCTGAAAACTTAGTTATTTCTGGTATCTATCTATCTATCTGTGTGTCTCTTTGGGGAATGGCATATCCAAGGATACTGTAACTGATAGGTTAACTCTCCTTATGGTCCAGCAGTAGCATTCTGGTTTTGTGTCTCATCTGTTTCTTCTGTTTCTTTCCTAGTTTGTTTACAGCAATGCTCATTTGTGTAGAGAAACCACATCACTTACACTAATTGAAGAGAATGAGGAGAGAAAATAAAGCTGGGAGACAATTAAATAAAGAGGGGAGGTGTGTGTTGCTGCTTGTATTGCAGTACACCAGTTTTTCCTGTTATTGGGTTTTTTGTTGAATCTGCATTCAGCTCCTCACTTCTCCCCAGCTTCTGCTTGGTGGACTAGGCTAAGAGAGTTTAAAAGTTTCAAAGCCTTGAAGTATAAATGCTGAACTTGTACTGGGATCTAACAAACTATTTTATGCAGATATTTGGTGGAATGGTTCTTTAATTTTTTTATAAGTGTATTTACATATGAAGGGGAATACAGACATGATGTAGAATCAATTACTTTAAAAATACCTATAGAACTGTATTTAAGCAGTCCTTTCCTACCCTACCATGTTTCAGTCTTTACAACTGTGCTTCCCCTGTGGGTGGAAAAAACAGAGAGCACCAAAAGTATTTTCCTAATCAAAGGAGCCCTGTTCTTGAGGAGGCTCCTGGAAGGTTTTCATGCCACATAGAAAGCATATTGAACACAGTAAACAGATACTTACCCAGAAGAGTGGTCTCTGCACCAGAGATTATTCAGACTCAGCGGAGAGTCGACATGGCCTCCTTGTCTGTAAAATGGTAAATAGCATTTTCCTTCCTCAGGGGGGTGTTGGGTTATTAGGGGGTTCCATGCTTATGTACTCTGAGTGAATTGCACACACCAGAGGCTCCTTCCATTCTTCTGTTTCCCACCACAAGTTCCCTGTGTGCCACCTTCTTATGCCCTTCTATATCAGAGGCTCCCTGCTGCTCCCCTCACCTCATCTCTCATGCCTGGGTTCTGTCTGTTCCCCTCTCTCCTCCCCCACCCATGTTATGGACTGTATTTCATCCCATTCCTCCCATGGCAGGGGCAGTGTGTGTCCCCTCTTTCCCAGAACTGCAGTTTCCCCTTCCCATTTCTGTTCTCCCTCTGGGGCCCTGCGTTTTCCCCCTCCCCAATTTCCACGCTCCCTATTCTGGTTTCCTGCTTTCACAGCCACACATGTGGCTCCCTCCCTCTGGGTTCCTGCTTCCCCCATCATCACCACTCCTCACCCTTTGATTTCCTTGTGGGTCTCTGCTTAGCTATCCTCTCTTCCCCCTAAGAGCAAGTCCACTTCCTCACTCCCCTCTGGGTTCCTGCTTCTCCCTATCACCACTGCCCCATCTCTTTCGTCCCTCCTGCTTCCACTTCTCCCTCACGTGTTCCCTGCTACTCCACTTTTATCCCCATTTACCCCCTTATACACTCTGTCTGTAAGATTCTCTGATTTCCATTAGAATCTAAGCTACAGACACTCCCAAAGCAGCAAGTTAAGCTGCTGCTTCTCATGTGTAGGCAGCAGCAGATTCTATTCCGACAGCATCAGGGAGTATGGGGGACCTGATTTTCCTCTGATTTAGGCTTTTTCCAGTGTTCTGATTTGCACCAAAATAAATAGGATTCTGTCCCTTGAGACCTAGAACATGCAGTGAAATTTTAGAATTGGTCAGCTGCAATGTTCAAAGTTAGTTCACTGAGTGTCTGTTACACAATAACATTTTAAAGTGCTGTGAAATCCTCAAATGGAAGGTGCTATGAAAGTACAAAGTGTAGTACAAAATTAGTAGTAGTAAATAATTCAGGGCAGTGACTGAATCTTACTCTGTATGCAACAGTACCCTTCTAAAATAGTAAAATAGAATTGCTGCTGACCTCAGATGACCCTTGATTTCTTGGGTTGGGGGTTTCACATCCCACATGACCACCTTATTTTTCTGAAGGCTTAGACTGCTTTTAGTGATAAAAATCTCGAATTACAAATAGTGTGTTTCTATAGGTAGATTTTTTATGATAAATTTTTTTAAAAAATGAATGTACTAATTCTCAGGAGTCTAGTTCTGTGGAAACATAGAAATTAACACACATTATTACATGTTCAAATTTGTCTGTTAATTACATTGTTAATGTAGTTTTGTCATTTTTTTAGTTGAAAGAGAAAAGTCAGGTATATGGTGACAACATGGGTTCCATAGAAGAACTGAGAGAAGCTATTTATTTAGCTGAGGAGGCTTGTCCAGGCATTTCAGATACCATGGTGTCGCAGCTTGTACAGAGGCTTCAGAGGTAACAATAAAAATACCTTTATATTATGACTTATATAAAATTGCAAGACTTACTTCAATATTTGCCAAGTATTTTGTAAAATACAAGTACAAACTGATATTTCTGTATTTATAAAGATAAAATATTTTCTGATGTGCTTTTACTTAGTTTATGAAAATTTAATTGTTTAATAGAACAAATTCTCAGCCTATCAGGAACTTAAATTTCTTTTTCCTGTCTTCATTATATATACTCACTTTCACACACTGAATACTGTATGTTGAATGTATTGTCTGCAAAGCCAAACCAGAAAAAAAACACTACCATGAGTTACATAAAAATTAACTTTTTCTTTTTAAATGGTATATGAAACTGCTCAGAGATTTGTAATGTGGGGTATAGTCCCATGAAAGATTGATTAGTGGGCTGTGGGTGTATATATGTATTTTAAAAAGAGTACTTGAATAGTTTACGTTCATGACTATTGACCTATGATCTCTCCTGGTAGAAAAGGAAGAGATCAAATATTAAATTTGGAAATTTCCTTTACTCATTAGCCTACAATGAATGCGGATTCCAAATTTCAAGATTCTAGGTCAATGAAAATGTGTGTTGGGGTTTATTAAATATTACATGAAAATAAAATTGAAAGTGCTGTTTGTGCCCACTGTAGTTAAAAGTAAAAACTGTTTGCATTTTAAAACCCTCTTCTTTTCTGGTTGTGAACTTGTGAAACATTAGCTTTCCACTCTTGAGCTCTGTCCAAAAGTGAAATTTTGGAAAAGTTCAAACTAAATCTCTCTAGCTGCTAAAATAACTAGTGCCCAAAAGAAATACGTTTCAAAGTGGTCTAATGAATTGTGTGCACTTCGCCAATATTTAAAAAAACCCAGGATAATAGTTGAAAGCAATTTAAAAAAATGCTATGCAGAGTGCACAATAATGTTCATTAGCATTGTCCAATATGTTTACCCTAATAAAATTTTTCCCCTTTTATCACAAGGAAAATGCTCATTGAGGTTAAGACAGTGTGTCAAGGTTTATTGTCCTCAAACTGTTGCTGGAACAGTCTTGCATTACAGAGATTGTATAAGCATATCAACAAATTTTCAAAAAGTCTTCCATCTTAACATAAAAGGAGTAAGTTGTGGATATGAATAACTATGGTTCTCTTGATTTTTGGATCTCCATATTTTTTGCCTCATTTTTTTCAGTTCTTCTGCCTTAATGTAGATAATCTTATATTTAGGATCTGGGTGCTCATGTAAATAGTCCTTACTTGTGTAAGCAATCTCATTAAAGTTAAAGACCACTTGTGATTAAAGTATGCAAATTGAGCCCTTACTGTGTTTGTGTAATAATATACTCTTTTTAAAAATAATCCCAATGCCTGTAACCCATAGTTATAATACACATCTGTTTTGGCAATGTATCTTGGGTTCCATCTTAAGTGGAGTTTAATGAAGAAACGGTTAATATTTCTAGATATGAAGCATGGTTTGAGGAAGGCAACTATGGCTGAATTTAAATTTGTATATTGAAATTGATTATTTCTTTATAACTAAAGTTCTACATAATTTAAAAAAAGCCTCTTAAACTAAAATTAAGTTTTGAGTATTTTACAGAAATCCCCAAATATATTGATAGTAACTGAACATCCATGGCTGTAACGGGATGAATTATACATGTTGTTTCAGAGAGTTTCTGTAGGACCAACCACTGTATATTTACTAGTAAAATTAAAAACAACCACAAATTAGGTAAAATATGAAATTGCTTTATAAAGTCTAGTATAAATCTATTTCATGCAGTTCAAGTTTATTAGTAGTAAACTTGTCTAGAGAAAGAACAAAAACTGTCATCTTAAAAAAAAAAGCCATATTAAATGGCTATTATGGACAAATGATGTTGCTGAGCATGATCTCTTATGCTGTGCAATGCAGCAGCAGATGAGCCATACAGAAACCAATTCTCTATCAGAATATTTCAAACAGTAGGAAATGCTGTGTATAAAAACCTCTGGGAAAATGTACATTTCACAGCTAAATATGTATATCAGCTAATCAGTTTTGTACTGTATTGACATAAACCAAATTTCCGTACAGGAAGAATTCGAGTTTTAATAGGTTTGTCTATTATTATAAGAAACAAGTATAAAGAATGAATATATAATACTAGGGCTGTAAAGCGATTAAAAAATTAATTGTGATTAAAAAAATAATCACGATTAATTGCAGTTAAACAACAGAATACCTTTGATTTAAATATTTTTGGATGTTTTCTACATTTTCAAATATAATGATTTTAATTACAATACTGAATACAAAGTGGTACAGTGCTCTGTTAATATGTATTTTTTATTATAAATATTTGCACTGTAAAAAACAAATAGTATTTTTCAGTTCACCTAATACAAGTACTGTAGTGCAATCTCTTTATCATGAAAGTTGAACTTACAAATATAGAATTATGTACAAAAAAACCTGCATTCAAAAATAATTCTATGTAAAACTTTAGAGCTTACAACTCCAATCAGTCCTACTTCTTGTTCAGCCAGTCCCTCAGACAAACAAGTTTGTTTACATTTGCAGAAGATGCTGCTGCCCGCTTCTTGTTTACAGCGTCACCTGAAAGTGAGAACAGGCATTTGCATGGCACTGTTGTAGCCGGCATCGCAAGATATCTATATGCCAGATGCAGTAAAGATTCATGTCCCTTCATGCTTCAACCATCATTCCAGAGGATGTGTGTCCATGCTGATGACGGGTTCTGCTCTTTAACTGTCAAAAGCAGTGTGTACCGATGCATGTTCATTTTCATCATCTGAGTCAGATGCCACTAGCAGAAAGTTGATTTTCTTTTTTGGTTGTTTGGGTTCTGTAGTTTTCGCAAAGTGTTGCTCTTTTAAGACTTCTGAAAGCATGCTCCTCACCTCATCCTTCTCAGATTTTGGAAGGCACTTCAAATTCTTAAATCTTGGACCAAGTGCTGTAGCTATCTTTAGAAATTTCACACTGGTACCTTCTTTGCATTTTGTCAAATTTGCAATGAAAGTGTTCTTAAAATGAACAACATGTCATCATCCGAGAGTGCTATAACCTGAAGTATATGGCAGAATGCAGGTAAAACAGAGCAGGAGGCATAAAATTCTCCCCCAAGGAGTTCAGTCACAAATTTAATTAACGCATTATTTTTTAAATGAGCGTCATTGGCATGGAAGCATTTCCTCTGGAACGGTTGCTGAAGCATTAATAGGCATATGAATCTTTAGCTCATCTGGCATGTAAATATCTTACAACAGAGTCATGCGAACGCCTGTTCTCACTTTCAGGTGATATTGTAATTAAGAAGTGGGCAGCATTATCTCCTGTAAATTTAAACAAACTTTCATGTTAGCAATTGGCTAAACAAGCAGTAGGACTGAGTGGACTTGTAGGCTCTAAAGTTTTACATTGTTTTGTTTTTGAGTGCAGTTATATAACAAAAAAAATTCTAAATTTGTAAATTGCACTTTCACGATAAAGAGATTGCACTAGAGTACTTGTGTGAGGTGAATTGAAAAATACAGTTTCTTTTGTTTATCATTTTTACAGTGCAAATATTTGTAATCAAATATAATATAAAGTGAGCACTATACACTTTGTATTCTTGTTGTAATAGAAATCAAAATATTTGAAAATGTAGAAAAACATCCAAAATATTCAATAAATTTCAATTGGTATTCTATTGTCTATTCTATTATGCTTTTCACATCCAAGTTACTAATTTCAGATATTCCTGTCTAACACAGCTATGAAGGTGAAATATCATTTATTTGTACACTTCAGTATACTTTCCATATTAAATACTGTTGCCATTTGATCACATCTTTTATAGTATCAAGTTCTTTTCTTTACACATTTTAATGTCGAAAATTATCTTTTCATTAGTGATCTCAATAATTCTTGCCATTAACAAGATTTTATAAAGTATAATACCTTGCCCTAGCGAGTTGTGGTGAGCACCGACGAACAGTAGAAATTCTTAAACGTGGGTTCTAGTGATTAGAAAGAGCATATTCTAGTCTCTAATATTCTGATCTCTAATATTCTTTAAAATTTAGTGAAACTTAATGTATTAAGAAGGAGTACTTGTGGCACCTTAGAGACTAACAAATTTAGTCTCCAGACTAAATTTCATCCAGACCACACCACACGATCCATTGTCTACAGTCAAGCTCTACGATACAACCGTATTTGCTCCAACCCCTCAGACAGAGACAAACACCTACAAGATCTCTATCAAGTGTTCTTACAACTACAATACCCACCTGCTGAAGTGAAGAAACAGATTAACAGAGCCAGAAGAGTACCCAGAAGTTGCCTACTACAGGACAGGCCCAACAAAGAAAAGAACAGAACGCCACTAGCCATCACTTTCAGCCCTCAACTAAAACCTCTCCAACGCATCATCAAGGATCTACCTGATCCTGAAGGATGACCCATCACTCTCACAGATCTTGGGAGACAGGCCAGTCCTTGCTTACAGACAGCCCCCCAACTTGAAGCAAATACTCACCAGCAACCATACAACAAAAACACTAACACAGGAACTTATCCTTGCAACAAAGCCCGTTGCCAACTCTGTCCACATATGTATTCAGGGGACACCATCATAGGGCCTAATCACATCAGCCACGCTATCAGAGGCTTGTTCACGTACACATCTACCAGTGCGATATATGCCATCATGTGCCAGCAGTGCCCCTCTGCCATGTACATTGGCCAAACTGGACAGTCTCTACGTAAAAGAATCAATGGACACAAATCAGACATCAAGAATTATAACATTCAAAAACCAGTTGGAGAACACTTCAATCTCTTTGGTCACTCGATTACAGACCTAAAAGTGGCAATTCTTCAACAAAAAAATCTTCACAAACAGACTCCAAGGAGAGACTGCTGAATTGGAATTAATTTGCAAACTGGATACAATTAACTTAGGCTTGAATAAAGACTGGGAGTGGATGTGTCATTACACAAAGGAAAACTATTTCCCCCTTGTTATTTCCCCTCCTACTGTTCTTGTAAAGTGCTGGAAATGGCCCACCTTGATTATCACTACAAAAGGTTCCCCCCCATCCCGCTGTCCTGCTGGTAATAGCTCACCTTTCTTGATCACTCTTGTTACAGTCTGTATGGTAACACCCATTGTTTCATGTTCTCTGTGTATATAAAATCTCCCTACTATATTTTCCACTATATGCACCCAATGAAGTGAGCTGTAGCTCATGAAAGCTTTTGCTCTAATAAATTTGTTAGTCTCTAAGGTGTCACAAGTACTCCTTTTCTTTTTATGGATACAGACTAATACTGCTGCTACTCTGAAACCTGTCATTAATATATTAAACTTTTCTTCTTCCGCCCCTGCCCCCCAAAATTAATAGCTTTGGAATGGGAAAGCTATTTTTTTTTGATGGGAGGGAGGCAGGTCTAGTGCAAAAACATTTTCCTGCCCCAGAACACTTTGAGGTGGCTGCGATACCAAGTTTCCCAAAGTATGGGTTTTGAATGAAAACACACAGGATTTATTAAATGATTGTGTACCCATTAAAAGACAGTTGAGGATTGATTGTTGTCATTCTGTTGAACAGAGCTATGCCATTCTGGTGAACAAAACCATAGTTATGCACTTGCAATGTCTTATTTATATGATATTCAGGTCTGAAGCTTGGTTATTTTTTTTTTAGTCAGTGTTTCAGTTATGCTAAGTATGATTCGGAAAGGAACAAAGCTTCAAGTTCCTACTTACAGCACAATTTAATGACTTTTAATCATTATTTGTTTTGTAACAAGAGTTTGAAAGTGACCAAAAATAACCATTTCTTTTCTTCTCCAGATATTCACTAACTGGAGGAAGTACTTCGTCTCACTGAACTATTGGTTTTGAGTTTTTCAAAATCAACAGGCCACCCTGTGGTGTCTGCATTGAGGAAAGTGCTCTCTAATATTGATCTACCGCTCAGTAAATGGAGTGCTCTTCAGTGAAAGGACATTCCTGAATGTGCAACAGCAAAAATGAAGTCTCTCAGATGGGGTGTTGTTTTTCAGCTCCTTAAAGCTATAGTTTTTTTTAACCATAATGCACATATTTAAGGGAGAAGTGTCTTTTTATGAAATCTGCAATGTATATTTACGTGTGTGATAAGGACACTGAAGATATTGTGAAATCTCAGGTATTTTGCTTTAAGATAACTCCTTGGCGAAATAGAAAAACGTTCTGTTAGATTGGTGTACAGATTGTATATAGTGTCATTTTTGTACTGAAACCCTTTAAACCTGTATAAGGAGTCACTGTGTACAAAATGTAAAAAAGGCCAAATCTTCTGTAGATAATGTTAGTGAGGTAAATATTTGACAGGCCATAACTGAGTATTGTGTTGCCTTTATTACATGTAAAATTTCAATTATGTGACAAGTGATTTTGGTTTGATTTTGTATTTGAAGGGTTCGCCGTGGAAAAATAGTAAATGCCCTATTATGGAAACTCCTATTTGTACCTCAGCGTATCCAAATTTCCTCATTTGTCCTATATCCCTCTCTTTTTTACACTCTGAAGCTGGCTTTCTGATTATGGTACTACTTTTGGTTTATTTAAATTTAACACATCTTGTCTCCTATAAAGCTTTAAATTGTTTGTTTTTTCCCTACAGAATTTTTTCACATTTACATTTCAGTTTAAATTGTGCCCATGCAGATTCTGAATCATATGTATTGTCCAGGTTTAGTAATATATACTTGTTGAAGCTTATAGTGAAATTTAAGTATCTTTTACATCTAAACATATCTGAATGCTTACATAAATACATTTTATAACTTACATATATTTTGAAATCTTGAAATATCTTACAACCTTGGCTTTCAGAGAGTGGAAAATGTGTCAGAGATGGCTGCTGTTTTTAATTATAAAATGAAATTGTCTTGGGGAGTAAAAGAAAAAAATTGAATTTATCAATATATAGAAAGGCCCAATCCTGCAGTCCTTAAGTCTATGCATCTCCTATTGAAACTGGTGGAAGTTACTGACATCAGTATTGCAGGATTGGGCCGAAAATAGTGCACGCAGTATCCCATACTCTCTATAACAAAAAAGTACATGAATTTTGATCAGCTGAAATGAAAATCTCCAGCACTGCTGTGGTCACTTCTGCATAACTTTTTAAAGTTATTTATTTTTAGTGTTGCATCCGATGAAGTGAGCTGTAGCTCATGAAAACTTATGCTCAAATAAATTTGTTAGTCTCTAAGGTGCCACAAGTACTCCTTTTCTTTTTGCGAATACAGACCAACACGGCTGCTATTCTGAAATCAGTCTCCTTGGAAATGGTAGTTGTACGTATTTTGTGAAGTGACATCTCTTCATTGTATTTACTATACAGTTTAGTATAGTATGCTTTACCAAGGGTAGAAATTTGTTTCCTTGGTAGGCAGGAGAGAGAGAATTTTCTCTCGTTTCAGTCCACAAATTGATAATTACACATCAGGTGTATATTTTTGATGCAATGTAATTGCCAGATCTCTAGATATCTCTTCTCACATTATTTTAGAACTAGAAAACAAATGACTCTTGGAAGTGAATGAACTTAGATACACTATACCTGCCAGCCTATAGCCTAATTTTGCCAGGGAAAGTCTGATGCTCTCTAAGATAAATTGTTAAATGATGTGGTTCCTATTTAAAGAAGTAAAGTGCAGTTTTTCAACCCTCTCAGCTTAATTATCATTTTAATGATTATGTACTATTTTGTGTCATCTTAAATCTATGAAGACATCATTTAATGCACTGGAAATGTGCATTTGAATCTTGTTGCAGTGAAATGAGGAATTTACCCTTTTCAACGCAGAAATCAACAGAGAGTCAGTTCTGCCATTTGAGAATATGTAGTGGTAGTGTTGTGGGTGGCATATAAAAATAATCTGAAATAAATTGAAGTTTAAGTGGAACCACTGACACCTTCCCAATGTCATCTGTTACTATAAGAATGACTTAAAATTGAAATGAGCTAGTTGGGAAAGAACACACTTTTAAAATTTAGTAGGCAAATCAGATTTACAAGACAATATGGGGTTTAACTTTGAAATTTCTGAAGCAGAAGTTAGTCAGAAAATTGTCTGGTGTTCACTGACCTGTTCTTTTATTTTGTTATGAAAAACTACCCAATTTGAGACTTATTGAGGATGATTGTAACAGATGATGGTTGGTGAAGGTAACCTTTGATTAAATAACTAAACAGATAAAGACACAGAAGGTCAATTGGCCAAAAGCATAAGATTTAAAGAAAAAAATTGTTAATTTATGGTTTAGATTGAGTTTTTTTTATGTACAATATAAAATATATATGTAAATGCAGATGAATCTTCAGATACCATGATTCACTGCAAAGATCAACATTTTGTCTTGAATGTAAAATGACAATCATTTGCTAGAGAAAAATGTTAGTTTCAGAAATAAATCTGTACCAGTAATAGGAAACTTTTTTTTCATTTGATGCCAGTATGTCTCTGACATAAGTATGGGGTAAGCAGTGTCTGAGGCAAGATACTTAAGAAAATTTTAATATTATTTTGAGAAAATGTCTTTTGCTAAGAACTTGACATTATAATATTGCACTTAACCTAAGTTTTTTCTGGTGCCGGTAATGCAGCTATTTCAACATTTCTCTTGAGTACAGTGAAGACTGAGTCCAAATTTACTTTACTAACAAGTATTACGCTAGTCATGCAGATGTTGAACTCAGTAGACTCTTCACTTCGAAGAGGTTGCGAGACATTGGCACTAAATAAGCTGTTAAAAAAAAAAGTTAACCAGAAAAATTCTTTGAAAATGGAAAGGTGGGGTGTTTTTAGTTAACCTTAATTTCCCTTGCAGTTGCACTATCGTAGTTGATAAACACTGTTTAGTAGAGCCTGGTGGCATTACTAACAATTCATTACACCATGCCTCTGGTAAAAATAATGAAACAGTTCTGTTTCTCACAATGTAATCAAGTGCCATTGCCTCTTGAAAGCTCCAACAGTTTGTAAATGGTCCTTGAGTTATACTTGTGAAGTGTCTGGTTCAGTTCTTGATCTTTTATATCGCACTTTTGTGTGTGTGTGTGTGTGTGAACACATAGTACTGATGTCAGTTTGTAACAGTTTTATATTTCCTTTCTTAAAGAAACATAGCTAATGTATTTCAGCTACCAGTATGGCAATAAAGTGGGAGATCATCAAGAAGTGTTCATATGCATAGGTATAATGCAAGGGTCAATAAAGATCACAGAAATTAAATTATTTTTGTAATTTGTGTGTGTGTACTTGGGGACATCTTAAAATGTAGCAGAAAGTCTGCAAGCCTAGTTCTTCAGAGTGCATAAAATTTGAAGTGCTATCAGGTGCACTGGGCATATGTAGTAGTTCTATCATGTGATTGGGTTTCTGCTCTTCTTTAAGCATGCATTAAATTGTTCTCTAAGCAGAATCTAATGTGTACATTTTGTTTTCTGTAACACTGCTGACTGTTTATACCCACTGTACCTAAACTTCACTTCTGTTGTTCTGCAAGGTATTAAACACCTTGTAAACTATGTGACAGATATAAAGAAGGAGAAATGTAATGCAGTTATGACATCTGTCTGGTCAGTAAGAAGATATTCTAGATCCCCTTTTGGGGAAAATCTCTGGGTCTGGTGTGAACAGTCTTAAGTAATGTTAAACAGAACATTTAAAAATGGATTTCTAATTTTGAGATGATTATAGAAGATGTTTTCTCATTCAAGAAGTCTGAATATATTAAACTGCAGCTTCATCTAAACAGATAACATTGCAGCTCTTTCAATAACGGCATGGTGATAAATTTCACTTTATAAAATTCAATAATCTTACAGCTGGTCTAATGAGACGAAGAATTTTAGGACTCGTCTACACACAAGCCACACCAATTTAACAGAAGATGTGATGTTGCACTGTTTTAGATAAACCATTGCAGCTGTGTGTAAACATTCATTCATTAATTTTAATCTGTCTTGCATCAGTTTAGCTTGTCCTGGTGGCAACTGATGCAAGTGTCCAAATGCAGAGTTGCATCAGTTCTCGTAGGTAAATTGGTACGTCATCACACCTTTAGTTAGAAACCACTGCAAGTTTTGGAGTATCCCAGGCTCTAGTAATATTTGACTACATTGATGTAGTTATGCTGATGAAAACCCCTAATGTACATACACCACTGCAATCCCCCAATATAAACAATCCACACTAGTGCAAAAGAGGGCTTGCAAGATGGTAGCTTATTAGAGGAGGAGTTATACAGGTGGAGTGTAACTACATATATGTAGTTACATTGTGAAATTTTCCAAAATTTAGACAAGCCCTTGGGAGGGGGGGGGGTGTTTACACTGCCGTTAGACACACATTGTTGGCCCATGCCAGCTGACTTGGGCTTGTGGGACTCAGGCTAAGAGCTGTTTAATTGTGGTGTAGACGTTCGGGCCTGGGGGTGTCTAATTGCAATGTAGACATACCTTAGGTAACATGTTTCACAGGGAAATTGGTTTTCTGTTGCAGGACCTATGGGTGGAGGCTGCTTTCAATTGAATGGTTAATGTTTCCTATAGGAAAAAGTTGATAAGGGATTGGCTTGGTATTCTGATATATTTGTAATTTCTATCAGGTGTTCCTGCCCCTGAACTGAAATTGTGGGGTATTGTCCTTATTTTAACTTTGGAAGGTGATTGCCCTTTTGATAGTCTCATGTAGAGTCAGTGGCTAGTTGTCATTTTTTGTGTGTTTGTTTGTATGAGGACATAAGATATATCTTAGCATTTTTGATTACATAGTCAGAAGCCAGAGAGAGCAGCTTTGCTTTCGTTTTTGGGAGCTTGTGCATGTCCATTCCACAGTAGGTTTGTGCGTGTCATGAACACAGTCTCCGAAAAATTTTCCCTTAGTGGTGCCATTTGGGGTGGCTTGGGTGCTCTCTAGTGCCCTGTGGTCATAGGGCTAGTATAAAGGGCCCATCTGACCCTGCAGTCCCTCAATTCCTCCTTACTGCCCGTGATGGTTACTGGAACTGCTCTCCTTGCTGTGGCAAGCTTTTCTCAGTGGACTATGTATTTTTTTTCTTTTTTTCTTCATTATTGTATATAGTTTAGTTTTTGTCTTAATTAATTATTATAGTTGTTTTTCCATTAGAGGAGCTTCATCTGTTCCCAGTGCGAAGGTATGCTTCTGTCACCAGGCTTCAAGCCCTGTGCCTCCTGCAACAAGATTATACCTCTGAGCGACCTGCATTCTAGTTGCCTAAAGTGCTTGGGTGATGCTCATCTCAGGGATTGTTGTCAGATCTGCCGTGAATTTAAATCCTGTACGAAGGGGACCGGTAAAATTCCTTCTAATGGCGGTGGCGCTGAGACGTTCCAAGAAGCTGAGCCAGTTGGACTCACCACCAAGCAACCTGATGTCAGTGAGGAGCGCTCCTCCTCCCGTCCGGAAGTCCCAGCACCGTTCGCATTCTCTGGTGCCGAGGAAACACAGGAAGCAGCGGCTAAGGGGACATTCCATGACTCTGAAGAAGGCCAGGCATGGTGAGCAAAGCGGAGTGCGATCTAGGTCAGGTCACTCCTGCCTTGGCATCACAGTCAGCACCATTGACTGTGGCCTTGGCACAGACACTGTTGAATCTGGTGACAAACGATGGGCAGTGGAGGGACAGCGAGGCACCAGTGCCATTGCGATGTTGTCCATGCTGGAGGTGTTTGCTGTCATCAGGGACCTGCTCTTGGCATCAGTGCCAGTGGATGGGAGGGAGCATGTAGCCCCCAGTTGGTGTTTGATTCCAGGTCCCGTTGTACCATCCAGGAGGAAACCAACCATGAGGGCCCCGGCGCAAGCTCCCCCACCTCAGCACTGATCTCCAGCGTGGGTGGGAACCACACCTCCATGGTCACCAGAGGGAGGCTTGTTGTTATCACAATTGGAGGTTGGGTCACACTCTTTGCATCAGATGAGTCGCCCCCACTATCCCTCCAGTCATCCATACGCTGCCATGCACCCCGGCACAGGAATGCCATCAAGTGCTTGGCCTAGTGGTCACTGTTTATGCCAATGCAGTGGCCCTTTTGTAACTTGTGGGGGTTTCTGCTGATCCTGGGGCCCCATTCAAGAGATGTTCCAATTCTGTGGCCTCCAAGAGAAGGATATCTCAGTCCCATCAGGCAGCATCCAATCTGGATTCCGGTACTGAACTTGGTGATAAGGTTTAGGAACTGGCTTTGTGGGATCCTGCCAGTGCAGAAGGGGAAGAGGAGTACCCTCAGCCGATGCCAGCCTCCTCTTCCTCCCCAGATGAGTCTGTGACAGGGCAAGCGTGTCGCCTTCACAGGATCACTATAAGGCCCACCAGGAGCTGCTGAAGAGAGTGGCCTTAAACTTAAACTTACAGGTGGAGGTAGTAAAGGAATCTTCCCATAGCCTGATTGACATTCTGGCTGCAGCGGACGCGTCAAAAGTAGCCCTGCCTCTCAGTGAGCCATTATGGACACAGTGAAAGTCCAATGGTAAATTGTCGCTTCACTTCTCCCCACAGCCAACAAGAGGGAAGGCAGGGTCTTTAAGGGGTGACTCGAGGCAAAAGACTCCGAGAAATGTTTGGTAGAAAGGTTTATTCTACCAAGGGGCTGAAGCTTAGGATCGCTAACTAGTAGGTGCTGCTGGGTAGATATGACTTTAACATGTAGGACTGCATGTTGAAGTTCAAGGACATGTTTTCACAAGAGGTCAGGCAAGAGTTCTCATTGGTGATGAGGGGAAGTCCATAGCCAGGCCTTCCTTGCAAACTGCCCTGGATATGGCTGATTTGGTGGCCAGGTCCATGACTTCTGCAGTGGCCAAGTGTAGGAGTTCATGGCTCCAGTTTGGTCTCCTACATGAGGTCCAGCAGACCCTTCAGGACCTCCCCTTTGAGGAGGAATCTACTTTTCAGAGTAGACCAACGATGCTCCACAGTCTGAAGGACTCCAGGGCAAAATTTAAGTCCTGGGATTGCATACCCCAGTGACTTCATGGAAGCACTACAGTCCTCCTGGTACTCTGCCCCCCCATCCCATCAAGACCCACTGAGGAAATGGAGCAGGGGTTTTTTTAGACAACCCCCCACCACCTTCTATCTCGTTGATAATGTCTGCCCTGCCCAGACACGCATGGAGCTCTAAGCAGAACTTTTAATGGGCTGTTAGAGGACATTGTATCAGCTCCTGTGATGCCAGATCCTGTTTTCTCTTTATTTGTGGATTGCGTGTCCCAGTTCACCAGTGCGTGGTCCCATATCACCATGGACCGTTGGGTGCTGAGCACAATGGAAATGAGATATTCCCTTAAATTTATTCCTATCTCTCCTCAGGGACCCCACAGCAGCAACTTCTGGTCCAAGAGGTGCATTTTTTTCCCTTGGAAGGGAGCCATGGAAGAGGCTCCACAGGATTTAACTGGGAAGGGGTTTTACTCCAGTTATTTCCTAACCCTGAAAGCCAAGGGTGGTGTCTGACCTATTTTAGACCTACATCAGTTGAACAGGCTACCTTAAGTAATTAAGATTCTTCTTCGAGTGATTGCTCATTTAGATTCCAATTAGGTGTGTGCACATCACATGCACAGTCATTGGAAAGTTTTTCCCCTAGCAGCACCCATCAGGTCGGCTGTGGAGCCCCCTGGAGTGGTGCTTTCATGGAGCTCAATATATGACCCTGCTGACCTGGTGCTTCCTCAGTTCCTTCTTACTGCCAGTGATGGTCATTGGAATTGTGGCGTCTTGCTTTGCAAGTTCTACCGTGTTTCCCTAGCTTTGTTTGTTTGTTTGTTCTCTGTACATATTTGTTAGTTCTTAGTTAGTTAGCTGTTGGGCTGGGGGGTTTACCCTCTATCCTGACCGCTTTTCCTTGGGAGGACCTACATGCCCAAGTCCCAGGGGTTCAAGCCCTGCAAGTCCTGCAGTAAGCCCATGCCAACGGGTAACCCCCACAACGCTTGTTTAAAGTGTCTGGAGGAGGTTCACCAAGCAGACAAGTGCAGGATTTGTAAAGGGTTTCACACCAGAACTAAAAAGGAGCAAGACTTTTACCTCAAGCAGCTCCTTATGGAGGCGGCACTTAGACCACAGCCTCCAGCAGTGTGGCAAGACCCGGTGCCGAGTTCATCAGTGTGCAGCACTCCGGCAACAGTGGTGGAAGCGGCACTGTGAAAGGAGTCTGGCAGATACCTGGGGTACCACCACTCCCTGGCATCAAAACCAGCGGGATCAACCCGGCTACCGCTCCCACTCCCTGGTGCATAAGCAGCAGCAGAAGCAAGGGATGAGCAACTCTCCATCCCAGAGTCCCACCCCTCTGGAGCTGGCCAAGGGGGAGTGTCCTTGAGAGGAGCACCCAGTGCCGAGATGGCACCGTTGACTTCGGCCCCACAAGGGGGACCATCGAGTCCGGTACCATTGGACCCCCCCAGCCCAGGTAATCAAGGAGGTGGAATTACCATTGAGGCCACGAGGGACACCTCGCCATGACATCGCCAAGGTCACCCACCCTTTGTGTCAAACCTCCAGTACCACATTGAGTGGCACCATCTTGAGGCAAACCAGTGATGCTCTGTCCTTCGGCACTGCTCGGAGTCCTGGCACCGCTCAGACTTGTGGCAGTGCTCCCGACGCCAATCCGTGTGTCGATCCCCATCGCATAGCAGGTCCCGCTCCAGGCACTGGTACCACTCAGCGACCCCATGAAGGTCCAGATCATGGCACTGCTCTCCAACATTGCAGCACTGCTCCCCAGCTCGGGGCCGGTTCAGCTCCACTCAGCACCTCCCTGGGCATCGTGGTCCCAATCCCGCTCTTCAGACTTGGAGACGGGCTCTAGATACTCCGAGCAGGGATGGCACCAGTCAGGCCGTGGACAGTTTGAGGTGGGGGCAGGGTCATGGCCTGCGCAGTGGCAGGGACCTGCGCAGTGGCTATTCTGTACCCCGTGGGCATACCACCAAGCACAGCACCCAATCTAAAGGTTCCCGATGGGCCACCTCAGAACCACGAGTGCCTGAGGCTTCCGCCAGTTACCCCACCCCTTGGGGTGCTGACGAGATACTGTGCCCTCGCCCCCCCACCACCATGGAACCAATTCGAGTTTCTGAGCCTGATACACATCTACATGATCCAGCCAGCAAGACAGGATGGGAGGTCCCTGGAGAGCAAGAGGGCCTTGTTCTCCCATTAGCCTCATCATCCTCCCCGCTGGACGAGGACGTTTGCAGGAACCTCTGTCTCTGGACTACCCCCCAAAGACAACCACGTCCACTAGGACCTCCTTCGCAGGGTGGTGCACAACATGGGTCTGCAGGCTGAGGTGGAGGAGGAGTTGGAGGACCTTATGGTTGACATCTTGGCCCCGGAAGGTCCTTCGAGGGTGGCTCTGTCCCTCATCAAAACCATACAGGCCAATGCCAAGACCTTCTGGCAGACCCCGGCCTCCATCCCTCCCACCGCCAGAGGCGTTGAAAGGAAATACTTCATCCCGTGGAAGGGGTATGAATACCTCTTCACGCACCTGCAGCAGTGAATGAGAAGGAGAGGCGGGGCAACAAGCCCCAGTGCCAAAGTGCAAAGATGCCAAGCACATGGACTTGTTTGGGTGTGAAGTGTACTTGATAGGGGGCTGCAACTCAGCATTGCCAATCAGCAGGCAATTCGGAGCAGGTATAGCTTCAACTCCTGGAACTCGATGCTCAAGTTCAAGGAACTGGTACCAACTGAGTCCAGGAAGGAGTTTGGAGCTACTGATTTCATTGGGGTTGCTCCTGATTTACACTGCTACTACAAGTAAGGAGAGAATCAGGCATAGGCACCAACTCAATGGGTCCTCCAGGGCTCAGGCACCCATGGGAAAAAAAGTAGTGGGGATAGTCAAACCCACCAGCCACGACTGTTCAGCTGGGCCGCTGTTCGGCAGCTGGCATGGGGTCTTGGGGGAGAGGTGGAGCATGGGCAGAAAGAGGTGGAGTGAGGGCGGGGTCTTGAGGGAGGGGGGTGAATAGGGGTGGAACACCCACCAGGAAAAATAAAAACGCCTATGACTACTGTCATAAATATAAAGGGAAGGGTAAACACCTTTAAAATCCCTCCTGGCCAGAAGAAAAATCCTTTCACCTGTAAAGGGTTAAGAAGCTAGGATAACCTCGCTGGCACCTGACCACAATGACCAATGAGCAGATAAGATATTTTCAAAACTGGAAGGAGGGAAAACAAAGGGTCTGTCTGTGTGTTGCTTTTGCCGGGGACAGATCAGGAATGGAGTCTTAGAACTTAGTAAGTAATCTATTTAGTAATTACTTAGTAAGTAATCTAGCTAGATATGCGTTAGATTATGATTTCTTTAAATGGCTGAGAAATTAGACTGTGCTGAACAGAATGAATATTCTTGTCTTTGTGTCTGTCTTGTAACTTAAGGTTTTGCCTAGAGGATTCTCTATGTTTTGAATCTAATCACCCTGTAAGGTATTTACCATCCTGATTTTACAGAGGTGATTCTTTTTACCTTTTCTTTATTAAAATTCTTGTAAGAAATTAAATGCTTTTTTCATTGTTCTTAAGATCCAAGGGTTTGAGTCTGTGGTCACCTATGCAAATTGGTGAGGATTTTTATCAAGCCTTCCCCAGGCAGGAGGGGTGCAAGGTTTTGGGGGGAAAGACGTTTCCAAACAACTCTTTCTCAAAAAATAAACCTGGACGTTTGGTGGTGGCAGTGGAAGTCCAAGGGCAAAGGGTAAAATAGTTTGTACCTTGGGGAAGTTTTAACCTAAGCTGGTAAAAGTAAGCTTAGGAGGTTTTCATGCAGGTCCCCACATCTGTACTCTAGCATTCAGAGTGGGGAAGGAACCTTGACATGGTGGCAGAGCGGGGGGATCAACTTGAAATCATTTTGAGATATTTTTTTTTGAACCAGAAAGAAAAGGAGTACTTGTGGCACCTTAGAGACTAACAAATTTATTAGAGCATAAGCTTTCGTGAGCTACAGCTCACTTCATCGGATGCATTTGGTGGAAAAAACAGAGGAGAGATTTATATACACACACACACACAGAGAACATGAAACAATGGGTTTATCATACACACTGTAAGGAGAGTGATCACTTAAGATAAGCCATCACCAACAGCAGGGGGGGGGAAGGAGGAAAACCTTTCATGGTGACAAGCAGGTAGGCTAATTCCAGCAGTTAACAAGAACACCATACAAAGCAAAGCTGCAGCGATTAACAAAAGATCTTCTAAAGCAGTTCCAAGTAAAGAATATCAGAGGAACAGTGGGGGGTGGGGTGGGAGGGAGAAATACCATGGGGAAATAGTTTTACTTTGTGTAATGACTCATCCATTCCCAGTCTCTATTCAAGCCTAAGTTAATTGTATCCAGTTTGCAAATTAATTCCAATTCAGCAGTCTCTCGTTGGAGTCTGTTTTTGAAGCTTTTTTGTTGAAGTATAGCCACTCTTAGGTCTGTGATCGAGTGACCAGAGAGATTGAAGTGTTCTCCAACTGGGTCGCATTTGCTCCAACCCCTCAGACAGAGACAAACACCTACAAGATCTCTATCATGCATTCCTACAACTACAGTACCCACCTGCTGAAGTGAAGAAACAGATTGACAGAGCCAGAAGAGTACCCAGAAGTCACCTACTACAGGACAAGCCCAACAAAGAAAACAACAGAACGCCACTAGCCATCACCTTCAGCCCCCAACTAAAACCCCTCCAACGCATCATCAAGGATCTACAACCTATCCTGAAGGACGAGCCATCGCTCTCTCAGATCTTGGGAGACAGACCAGTCCTTGCTTACAGACAGCCCCCCAATCTGAAGCAAATACTCACCAGCAACCACACACCACACAACAGAACCACTAACCCAGGAACCTATCCTTGCAACAAAGCCCGTTGCCAACTCTGTCCACATATCTATTCAGGGGATACCATCATAGGGCCTAATCACATCAGCCACACTATCAGAGGCTCGTTCACCTGCGCATCTACCAATGTGATATATGCCATCATGTGCCAGCAATGCCCCTCTGCCATGTACATTGGCCAAACTGGACAGTCTCTACGTAAAAGAATGAATGGACACAAATCAGACGTCAAGAATTATAACATTCAAAAACCAGTTGGAGAACACTTCAATCTCTCTGGTCACTCGATCACAGACCTAAGAGTGGCTATACTTCAACAAAAAAGCTTCAAAAACAGACTCCAACGAGACACTGCTGAATTGGAATTAATTTGCAAACTGGATACAATTAATTTAGGCTTGAATAGAGACTGGGAATGGATGAGTCATTACACAAAGTAAAACTATTTCCCCATGGTATTTCTCCCTCCCACCCCATCCCCCACTGTTCCTCTGATATTCTTTACTTGGAACTGCTTTAGAAGATCTTTTGCTAATCGCTGCAGCTTTGCTTTGTATGGTGTTCTTGTTAACTGCTGGAATTAGCCTACCTGCTTGTCACCATGAAAGGTTTTCCTCCTTCCCCTCCCCTGCTGTTGGTGATGGCTTATCTTAAGTGATCACTCTCCTTACAGTGTGTATGATAAACCCATTGTTTCATGTTCTCTGTGTGTGTGTATATAAATCTCTCCTCTGTTTTTTCCACCAAATGCATCCGATGAAGTGAGCTGTAGCTCACGAAAGCTTATGCTCTAATAAATTTGTTAGTCTCTAAGGTGCCACAAGTACTCCTTTTCTTTTTGCGAATACAGACTAACACGGCTGCTACTCTGAAACCTGTTTTTTGAACCAGAAGCACAGATTTGAAAAGGAAAACATTTTTTTCCCTTTGGGCTGCTGGAAAGCAGGTTAAACTGGAAACAGAATTTTGTTTTCTCTGCTTTGGGGCCAGAGCAGAGACAATTGTCTTTTGTGAGGGGGAGTTTTCTCTACCTAAAGGCAGGATAGTTAACCTCCTGCAGGGAAATTCACCAGTCTTCACAGACCTGAAGTCTTTTTTCCCTAAGAGCAACTAGAGGGGTTTTCTGCCTATTTGCCTGGAGCCAAAGGTGTTAGGTTTTTTGGGGGGGATTTTTCTGTAGGCTGACAACCATTATCAGAGAATATAGGTATCCTATTACAGCACAGCAAAATTTTACAAACCAAGTTTTGTTTGTTTTATTTTTAAACCTCGGGTGTAAAGTTAAAAACAGAGAGGTAAAGATGACAGAAACACTACACAAATTGGAGTTAGCCAAACTGGAGGCAGTGAAGGAAGCAGAAAAAGCTCGAGAAGCTGCCCACAGGAGAGAAATGGAGGCAAAGGACAAAGACAGGGAGGCAGCAAAAGAGGCAGACCACCACCAAGTGGCTGCCCACAGGAGAGCAATGGAGGCCAAGGACGAAGAACTGGAGGCAAGGGCCAAAGAACTGGAGAAGGAAAAAGAGCGGAAGCATGTGGAGGAGGAGGAGGAGAAGGAAAAAGAGAGGAAGCATGCACTGGAGATGGAGAAGGCAAAGGCTCAGCAGAATATACCAACGAACCCTAGCAGTCCTTCTCCAGGTACCACTTCCCATCCCAGAAAGTTCCCCACCTACAAGGCAGGCGATGATACTGAGGCATTCTTAGAAAACTTTGAAAGGGCCTGCCTTGGGTACAGCATCTCTATAGACCAATACATGGTAGAGCTGAGGCCACAGCTCAGTGGACCCTTAGCTGAGGTGGCGGCTGAAATGCCTAAGGAACGCATGAACCAGTATGAACTTTTTAAAACCAAGGCGAGAGTCAGAATGGGGCTAACCCCCAAGCATTCCCATTGGCGGTTCAGAGCCCTAAGGTGGAAACCAGACGTGTCATTTACCTGACATGCCTACCACATTGTGAAACATTGAGATGCCTGGATATCAAGAGCAAGTGTTAAACCTCCAGAAGATTTGCACTTCCTAATGCAAATGGAGCAATTCTTAGAGGGTGTTCCTGAGGAAATAGAAAGATACATCCTAGATGGGAAGCCCAAAACCGTAATCAAGGCGGGAGAGATTGGAGCCAAATGAGTGGAGGTGGCAGAGAGGGAAAAAAACTGGTCGCAGTTGGAGCGGATACCAGAAGGGATAACCTCAGACCACACCCTACTACTGGGGGCTGCCCACGGCCCCACCTACCCCCCAAGGAACCTCCAGCCACCTTATCGTCCCGCCACACCGTTCTCCTGCAACCCACCTCGCCCCAGTGACCCGTCATCTAGACAAATATTTTAAATGTAACGAGCCGGGGCATGTAAAGGCCAACTACCCCAAGAACCCCAACAGATTACAGTTCACTTCACCTGAATCACCCCAGAGGTCCTCAGGCCCAGATACCTCTCAGATACCCTTGGAGCAGAGGGAAACTGTGAGTGTGGGTGGGAAAGAAGGTCACTGCATGGAGGGACACCGGAGCACAGGTGTCTGCTATCCATGCTTCCTTAGTGGACCCCAATTTAATCAACCCAGAGATCCAAGTGACGATTCAACCCTTCAAATCCAACTCTTTCAATTTGCCTACAGCCAAGTTGCCTGTCCAGTACAAGGGCTGGTCAGGAATGTGGACTTTTGCAGTTTATGAGGATTATCCCATCCCCATGCTGTTGGAGGAAGACTTGGCCAATCATGTGAAGTCAGCCAAGAGGATGAGAATGGTCACCCGCAGCCAGACTAAACCAGCCGTCACACCTAGTGCTGTTCTGGAAACTTCTACCAGGACCCAGTCAGAGGTGATGGACCCGGACCCCAGGCCAATGTCTGCAACAGCAGTAGCGGATCCAGTCCCAGAGACCCAGACAGAGCCAGTCCCAGGACCGGAACCTGCGGAACAACCCACACCAGACCCATTGCCAGCACTGAATCCAGTACTTGCAACCCCAAACCTAGAGGGCCCCAACGAAACTGAACTGGCAGCAGTGATAACCCTACACAAGAGGCTCAACTGAGCCTGAACCCCAACATAGTGCACTAGCAGAGAGCGGTTCACAGTCAATGGAAACAGCCCCATCCCCTACAACTCTTCCAGAGGGACCAAGCATAGATCCACAATCCAATGAGGAACTGATGTCTCCAGCATCAAGGGAACAGTTCCAGGCTGAACAGGAAGTAGATGAAAGCCTCCAGACAGCTTGGATGGCGGCACGGAGCAACCCACCGCCTCTCAGCTCTTCTAATCGATCCAGGTTTGTTGTAGAAAGAGGTCTCTTATAAAAGGAAACTTTATGGTGGACACCAGGAAGACTGGCATCCTCAGAGACAGTTGGTAGTTCCAACTAAGTACTGGGTCAAGCTCTTGAGCTTAGCCCACGATCATCCTAGTGGCCATGCTGGGGTGAACAGGACCGAAGACCGGTTTGGGAGGTCATTCCACTGGGAGGGAATGGACAAGGATGTTTCTACCCATGTCCAGTCTTGTGAGGTATGCCAAAGAGTGGGAAAACCCCAAGACCAGGTCAAAGCCCCTCTCCAGCCACTCCCCATCATTAAAGTTCCATTCCAGCGAGTGGCTGTGGATATTCTGGGTCCTTTTCCGAAAAAGACACCCAGAGGAAAGCAGTACATACTGACTTTCATGGATTTTGCCACCCGATGGCCGGAAGCAGTAGCTCTAAGCAACACCAGGGCTAAAAGTGTGTGCCAGGCACTAGCAGACATTTTTGCCAGGGTAGGTTGGCCCTCTGACATCCTCAGAGATGCAGGAACTAATTTCCTGGCAGGAATTATGGAAAGCCTTTGGGAAGCTCATGGGGTAAATCGGTTGCCACTCCTTACCACCATCAAACAAATGTCCTGGTGGAGAAGTTTAATGGAACTTTGGGGGCCATGATTCGTAAATGAGCACTCCAATGATTGGGACCTACTGTTGCAGCAATTGCTTTTTGCCTACAGAGCTGTACCACATCCTAGTTTAGGGTTTTCACCATTTGAACTTGTATATGGCCGTGAGGTTAAGGGGCCATTACAGTTTGTGAAGCAGCAATGGGAGAGATTTACACCTTCTCCAGGAACTAACATTCTGGACTTTGTAACCAACCTACAAAACACCCTCCGAACCTCTCTAGCCCTTGCTAAAGAAAACCTACAGGATGCTCAAAAAGAGCAAAAAGCCTGGTATGATAAACATGCCAGAGAGCGTTCCTTCAAAGTAGGAGACCAGGTTATGGTCTTAAAGGTGCTCCAGGCCCATAAAATGGAAGCGTCGTGGGAAGGGCCATTCATGGTCCAGGAGCGCCTGGGAGCTATTAATTACCTCATAGCATTCCCCATCTCCAACCGAAAGCCTAAGGTATACCATATTAATTCTCTAAAGCCCTTTTATTCCAGAGAATTAAAAGTTTGTCAGTTTACAGCCCAGGGAGGAGATGACGCTAAGTGGCCTGAAGGTGTCTACTATGAAGGGAAAAGTGCTGGTGGCATGGAAGAAGTGAACCTCTCCATGACCCTTGGGCATGCAGCGACAGCAGATCCAGGAGCTGTGCATTAGCTATGTGCCGAGGTTCTCAGCCACCCCAGGGCTGACTGAACGGGCGTACCACTCCATTGACACAGGTAATGCTCACCCAATTAATGTCCAACCTTACCGGGTGTCTCCTCAAGCTAAAACTGCTATAGAATGGGAGATCCAGAATATGTTACAGATGGGGGTAATCCGCCCCTCCCACAGTGCATGGGCATCTCCAGTGGTTCTAGTTCCCACACCAGATGGGAAGATACGTTTTTGCGTCGACTACCGTAAGCTAAATGCTGTAACTTGCCCAGACAACTATCCAGTGCCACGCACAGATGAACTATTGGAGAAACTGGGATGGGCCCAGTTCACCTCTACCTTGGACTTAACCAAGGGGTACTGGCAGGTACCGCTAGATGAATCCGCCAAGGAAAGGTCAGCCTTCACCACACGTCAGGCTGTATGAATTTAATGTACTCCCTTCCGGGCTGCGGAATGCACCCGCCGCCTTCCAAAGATTTGTAGATGGTCTCCTAGCGGGATTAGGAGAATATGCAGTCACCTACCTTGAAGATGTGGCCATATTTTTGGATTCCTGGGCAGAACACCTGGAACATCTACAAAAAGTCTTTGAGCGCCTAAGGGAGGCAGGACTAACTGTTAAGGCTAAGAAGTGTCAAATAGGCCTAAACAGAGTGACTTACTTTGGATACCAGGTGGGTCAAGGAACTATCAACCCCCTACAGGCCAAAGTGGATGCTATCCAAAAGTGGCCTGTCCCAAAGTCAAAGAAATGGGTTCAATCCTTCTTAGGCTTGGCCGGTTATTACAGATGATTTGTATCGCAGTACAGCCAAATCGCCACCCCACTGACAGACCTAACCAAAAACAAACAGCCAAATGCCGTTCAGTGGACTGAAGAATGTCAGAAGGCCTTTAACCAACTTAAAGCAACACTCATGTCTGACCCTGTACTAAGGGCCCCAGACTTTGACAAACCGTTCCTAGTCACCACACATGCGTCCGAGCATGGTGTGGGAGCAGTTTTAATGCAGGAAGGACCGGATCAAGAATTCCACCCTGTAGTGTTTCTCAGCAAAAAAATGTCTGAGAGGGAAAGCAACTGGTCAGTCAGTGAAAAAGAATGTTACGCAATTGTCTACGTTCTGGAAAAGCTATGCCCATATATTTGGGGACGGCGTTTCCACCTGCAAACCGATCATGCTCCGCTACAGTGGCTTCATAACGCCACGGGAAATAACAAAAAACTTATTCGGTGGAGCGTAGCTCTCCAAGATTTTGATTTCGACATCCAACACATCTCTGGAGCTTCTAACAAAGTGGCGGATACACTCTCCCATGAAAGTTTCCTAGAATCAACTGGTTAAAATAGTCCTTGAGATGTGGAAAATATTGTTAGTCTTTATATACTTGCTAGTATATTTAGAGGTGCCTGTGTCTTATTAACTCTGTTTTTTCCTAGAGCTCCAGGAAGAAATCCCAGCCAGTGTTTCACCCTAGCTGTGATTTGGGGGGCGTCATAAATATAAAGGGAAGGGTAAACACCTTTAAAATCCCTCCTGGCCAGAGGAAAAATCCTTTCACCTGTAAAGGATTAAGAAGCTAGGATAACCTTGCTGGCACCTGACCACAATGACCAATGAGGAGACAAGATACTTTCAAAACTGGAGGGAGGGAAAAACAAAGGGTCTGTCTGTGTGATGCTTTTGCCGGTGACATCAGGAATGGAGTCTTATAAATTAGTAAGTAATCTAGCTAGGTATGCGTTAGATTATGATTTCTTTAAATGGCTGAGAAATTAGACTGTGCTGAATAGAATGAATATTCTTGTCTTTGTGTCTTTCTTGTAACTTAAGGTTTTGCCTAGAGGGATTCTCTATGTTTTGAATCTAATTACCCTGTAAAGTATTTACCATCCTGATTTTACAGAGGTGATTCTTTTTACCTTTTCTTATATTACAATTCTTCTTGTAAGAAATTGAATGCTTTTTTCATTGTTCTTAAGATCCAAGGGTTTGAGTCTGTGGTCACCTATGCAAATTGGTGAGGATTTTTATCAAGCCTTCCCCAGGCAGGGATTGCAAGGTTTTGGTGAGGATTTTGGGGGAAAAGATGTTTCCAAACAACTCTTTCTCAAAAAATAAACCCAGACGTTTGGTGGTGGCAGTGGAAGTCCAAGGGCAAAGGGTAAAATAGTTTGTACCTTGGGGAAGTTTTAACCTAAGCTGGTAAAAGTAAGCTTAGGAGGTTTTCATGCAGGTCCCCACATCTGTACCCTAGAGTTCAGAGTGGGGAAGGAACCTTGACAACTACTCATCGAAATCAGAGAGCTCAAGGCAGTTCATCTGGCATGTCAGCCATTCCTACTTCATGTTACGGGCAAGAGCATGTTGGTTCTCATGGACAACATGACAGCCATTTTTTACCTGCACAGGCAGTGAGGGGCTCACTCTTCCCCTTTGTGTGAGGAAGCAATTCAGCTTCTGCATTGCCCACTCAATCCACCTCAAGGCTTCTCACCTACCGGGAGTGCAGAATGAGCTGGCCAGTCACCTCCGCCTGTCTTTCTCTAGTCATGAATGGTCCCTTCGCTTGGACATCATGAGAGACGTACTCTAGTGGTTGGGGACTCCCTAGGTAGGCCTGTTTGCAACCTGGCACAACAGGTGGTGTCAGTAGTTTTGCTCCTTGTAAGGCCACAGCCACGGTGTGCTCATGGACACCTTCTTACTCTCGTGGACAGGTCACCTGTACTATACTTTCTCTCTTATCCCTCTTTTGTAGAAGGGTTCTGCTGAAAATCAAGCAGGACCAGGCCTGAGTAATTCTAATAGCTCCTGCTTGGCCCCCATCACTGGTTTGCCACTCTGCTAGGCCTTGCAGTGGTGGCTCCATTTCAGCTCCCTCTACATCCGGACCTGATCTCTGAGGATCACAGTTGACTGCTTCACCCAAACCTCGGCTCCTTCCACCTGAGAGCCTGGAAGCTCCAAGGCTAAATTCCAGAGAGCTGACTTGTTTGGACAAGTCCTGTTAGGTAGCAGGAAGCCTTCCATCATGGAAATGGTTCTCCATATAGGCTTCCCACCATGGAGGCTTGCTAGGGTTGCCAACCATCTAGGATTGTCCTGGAGTCTCCAGGAATTAAAGATTAATAGTTAATTAAAGACTGTCATGTGATGAAATCTCCAGGAATTCATCCAACCAAACTTGGCAACCCTAAGTCTCGCCCACGCAATCATCTCTGCAGGACATTCATAAGTATTTGTTATGCCAGGGTTAGTAATCTCCTCAAGATTTCAACGTTCCACCCTTGGATGGTCCATTTTTTCCACAAGATGTCTATCCATTTCCTCAAGGAGCCTGGAAAAACTATACTCCCACATTCAAGAACCCATCCCTCCATGAGACCTAAACCTGGTCTTATCAAAATTTATGGGTTCCCCATCTGAGCCACTGGCAACGGGCCCCTTGTCATTCCTCTCCTGGAAGGTGGCTTTCTTAGTGGCCATTACTTTGGCCAGAAGGGTCTTGGAGATCCGTGCCTTCATATCGGAACTGCCATGCACCTTATCCTTAAAGAAGAGAGTGTAGCTACCATCCCACTCTAGCTTTTTTCTGAAGTTGGTTTCCCAGGTCTATAGCAATCAGGCAATCTTCCTACCGGTTTTCGACACACAGCCTCATGCAAATTGGCAGGAGCAATGTCTTCAAACTCTGGACATCAGATGTGCCCTTGCATGCTACGGAGACAGGACCAAACCATTCTGTAAATCCACCCAACTCTGACAGAAGAATGCTCTCCTCATCCCTTCTCAGAGAATTTGGTCTTGATCACATTGTGCATTCACACGTGTTTTGAGCTGGCGGGTGTTCTGCCACCAGCTATCCTGATCACCCACTTCACAAGGGCGCAAGCATCAGCGGCACATCTCAGGTGCATATTCAGCACATTTGCAGAAAAGCGACCTAGTTATCAGTGCATACCTTTACTGCCCATTACACCATTATTCAAAGATAGGGGACGATGCCAGTTTGGCCGAGCTGTTTTACAGTCAGTGAATCCATGAACTCAGCTCCCACCTCCTGTGTAACTGCTTGGGAGTCACCTATAGTGGAATGGACATGTGCAAGCATTTGAAAAAAAAAAAGTTACTAACCTTTCCATAATTATTGTTGTTCTAGATGTGTTGCACATGTCCATTCCACAGCCCACCTCCTACCCCCTCGATATTGGAGTTGGCTAGAAAGAAGGAACCGAGGAGGCACAGGGTTGGCTGGGCCCTTTGTACTGGCGCGATGAGCACATGGCGCCAAAAGACGCCCAATCTGCCCCAATAGGTAGGACCAAGGGGGAAATTTCCAGTAATTGTGCTCAGGGCACGCACATACCTACAGTGGAATGGGCATATGCAACACATCTAAAACAGCAGCAGCTACGGAAAGGTTAGTAGCCATTTTTCCTTAATGCCAAATGGCTGCTAAGGGAAACTGCCTCTTTAGTTCACCAGTTTGAAATGTTCCATCCATTGCTTGAAAAAGGGAATGGTGTGGTTTTGTTGTCTATACCAATGTACTAGAATTGTCTTGGACAGCCTGGCCCACAATATTTGGAATGCTGAAAGAATCATGGCCTGTCTGGTAAATGGTCTGTATTTTTAAGTTACGATATCCTGAGTTGAACCAGGGGTGGAAAGGAATGCTACACACCACAACTTGCCTATAATTTATAGATTTGCTGTAGCTCTATAGAGTCGCATCCTTCTGTTCCCTGTCTTGTTTCCTGCCACCACAAATCGATTAATACTTATGACAGCTCTCTCAATAACTACCCGAATCATTACAGTGGCATCATACAGCGCTTGAGCGTATGTCTTCGGTGAAGAGGCATGTCTGCTGGTGCCTAGGCTTGTGTGGATAGTATTCTGGTATGCAACTGAGTATGCGGTTGATAAATTATTTAACTGTGTGTAAGATAAATTCATGTTATAATAGTATGCCATCTTTAATGTCAATCCTGTTTTATTAGCTTTTATTTCATAGCATTTTCTGGATGAACCGACAGCTGGAAAACTGGTTCCAAAAACTCTTTATTTCTGTAGTTGACAATTCCTATTCGGCTGATTATTTGAAAAAGCAAGGGAAAACTTAAAAGGAAAAAATATGGGGAAGTGGTTGGAGGGGGAGGTTAAATGGTGGGAAGCTGCATCAGTATTTAGCCAGATCTCTGCTGGGATCAGCAATAGTGCTATATGTTGATCTTCTCCTCAGAGGTTGATGAAAAAAATTTCTGCCCTGGGCTTACTCTTCCTAGGTAGTAAAAATGAGGTATAAGCCATACACTGATTTAAGAAATGTAAATTGCAATAAAACAGTGGAACTGGGAAGACATTTGTTTAAGAGCTCAGAACAAACTACTGAACTAGGTAGCTGAGTTACTAATAAGGGGCAAAATCCTGTGCTCTACAACTCAGCTAAAAACACCCTACTTTCAGCTGAGGGAGGAACTGCAGGCTTTGGCCCCCAAAATGTAAGTTCTGTCGTATGTATTCTTGAATGTTGATTGGTGATACTGAAAATTATAGAGTTAGGGTCTTAACTGCCATTTGTGCCTTTGAAAATTTCCAGTGCCAAAATACTTCTCCGATAGGTACTTTAAAATTCTAGCACTGACTGCTTGTTCTTATCTATTACATGACAGGGACAATCTACCATGGCTATTGTAACAGTAAGTGTGCCTCTTCATTTTAATAGCCAGTAATAGAATAGTGAATAAAATAAAACTGATGAATGTGGGATGCTTAGATATCCCAAAAGTTTGTGCATCTCCCATTCACAAAGCAATGAATGAAATTTGGTAACTGTGAGATAGGATGTAAAGTCCTGTTCTGGATTTTAAAACTAGTTAAGACATAGGAAGCAAAGGGTAAGAAAAAATATTTAATTATTATAAAGGATAGATGGGGGAGCCCTAGAGATAAGTACTAAAACCTACAGTCATATCTGCGGCTGGTGTAAATTGTGGCGTAGCTCCATAGACTTTTGCGGAGCTATGATGTACTTTGAGATCTGCCCCTTAGTGTATAGTAATTAAACAACTTTAATACTCTGAATATGAGTTGCCGATTTATTGACTCAACTAGAGGACTGAGCTACCTCAGAAGGCCCTAAAACACTGGGCAATGTGTCACATTAGAAGGAACTATTTAAACAAATCAGATCTCTTAGGTTTGTGGATTGGTTTGATAAGTTTTTCACTCAGTGCCCAGGAGCTGTAAATAAGATACTTGGCACCATTAAGAGAATGGAAAATAATACTGAGAACACAGTGAAAATTAGAAGTGTCACATGCTGATAAGAGATCAGATGTGCAAGATTAAAAAAAAACTAGCTTGGAAAACAGAAGTGTGAAGATGTATGGCAGATAGCATATACAATATTGAGCTTTAAATCTTGACAAATTTTGAACCCTAGAAACCCCTTCTCTCGCCATTTATAATGGATAGCCATGTGTGATGTCCCTAAATCTGAATGGCTGGCAGCTACTACCATAGTTTTTTTCAGTAAAGAGGCCTTGAGTTTGTAATTTGCTTCCTTCTAAGCCAGCCTGAATTTAACTTTCAGGGCACTATGAAAAGCTAATCTTTTTAGTCTTTGCCTAATGTTAGTAGGTTCATGCTGTATTCTGGATGTAGGGCGCCTAGTTTACTTTTTAGCAGTATTACATATTGTTTGTACATTTGCCTAAAGAAGCTGTGATGGGTGAATTTTTAAATTTGAAAACAAATTAAATGAAAGGTAGAATTTGAAGCATTTTGCCCTTTCCCACAATAAATTATCAAAAGGGCACTTAATTTAAAAAAAAAAAGTAAGCTAGCTATTATTTTATTGACTGTATAATCAGTAGAGCTCATGAAACAGATAAAAAAATGCTTACAATTAAACTCAGACAGCAAAGTGGTTCAACACACATACATCTTCTCTTTGAAGGGGAAAAATGACCACTGGAAAGTAGGAAATTTAGAACAAGTGTGCGCTGTCAGCCACCTCATTTTATCTACAGTATAGTGTGTGTGTGTATTTATATATATATATATATATATATATATATATATAAAATGTCCTAGACACACACTGGAAATCGTTTACAGCAATCTTAGGGGTGGATTTGAGCTCTGGTCTCTTGAAGGAAAGGCACTAAACCTTCCTTCCTTCCTATATCCTAACTATTCCATAATACTAAAAAAAGGATAGAGACTGTAGTTTTAAAAGTATCAGTACTAGTCGCTAAATATTTCCTAGAATATCTCTCACCCCTTACCTAACTTGTCCCACAATACTTTTTACCGTTTGCTAATCTGTGTTAAAATGTTGTTTGGATTTTTCAAACCTGCTGTTGATTATTCGCCAGCCTATGTTTGGTTATTTATTCTCTGTTTCATATCTCTACACACCCATATTCACATTTCAAATAAATTCTGGGACATTGTAATGCACCTTCTTTACAGATTCCCTAGCATTGGTGAGTATTCTTCACTGTGTGCTAAATCTCTAATAGAGAGTCAGTACTATGGGTTCTCCAAAGTTCAGACTTCCAAAGTTTTCCATTTAGTTTCTCTATGGCTTAGTTGTTCTCCCTTATCTGAATCAACCTTTTAAAAATGTTTATAACTAAATATAGTTCACAAAACAACAACCTTTAGCTGTAAACATACCTACTGTAATATTTGTGGTACTCAGTCTGTACAATAATTTGATATTATCCCCTACAGTAAGATAAAGTTTTGAGCTGTTCAACATATAGAGCATGTTAAGAAAGATAATTGTCTCTTAGGAAAAGCACAGGTAACTGCTTGAATGCTCACTTTGTGAGTGTTTAACAATCACTAAAAACTTTTTTAAGGGTAGTTAAAATAAACTTTAAATCACAATTTTATTTACATATTGCTAGCTCTTTAGAAATGTAAGATAGAAAGTAAAGATTATTTGTACTTATTTCTTTATGTAAACGTCTGCTAACAAATAGAAAAATCTCTAGTTTCCTAAGAAATTTATGCCAACAAAGACAACTCCTGGACCTATAACACCACAAACTCTCACACAAAACTGATGAACAGTTGCAAATATAGCACAAGCTAGCTAACACTGCCTTCTGATATAAATCAGGAAAGCTGAAATTATTCAACCACACTATAGTCCTACATCAGGGCTAGCAGTTTGAAGTCACTTGGGTGGGATTTTCAAGAGGACCCAGCCATGTATATAATAAGAATTTAGAAGACTAATGTAAGGTCTCTTATTTTTGAAAATGTTGGCATAGGTGTACAAATTAAATCTAAATAACTTTTCAGCATTAACCTGAAGCAATTTGGTATTTCTTGGGAGCACTAAAAATTCACTGATGTTTTTAGGGAAAAAAAGACAAATGACAAAGTTTTGCCTTGAAATTGCAGTATGCTTGATTGTGTTGTGAGGTATTTTATTCCCTTTTGTTGTGAGCAATACTTAATCATTTTATACATAGTGTAAGGACAAGTGATTAACAAATCCAGTAGCTACACAATAAAAAAAATTGTGGTAGAATAATCCCCAACTCCTTTCTTTGTGGTTCCCATATTTATCTAAGCCCTTCTGGCTTCATGCAGTGTTCCCCGAAAGGAGCCCTTAACTGGGACAGAGCTGTGTGTTTAGTAGGTTGAACCTGTGTTTCTAATATAAACAACAAAGAAAATTGACTGATCACTAGAGTGATCCCTGACAAATTCTTGAAATTCTGATTGGACCAATGGATGATCCAAACATACTATTAGATAAAATATATAGATAATTATGCCAAATGGAGTAAATATCTCAGCTGATGTGTATAGCTTTCACTATCTATATATTAACAAAGTTATAATCTGTTGAGCTATTAGTACCGCTCTAGAGGGACTAGAGTTTCAAAAAAGTTTGTAGACCACTACAAATCTTCTGTTAAAAATGAAACACAGTTGCACTCAGATGCAGGTATCATGAAAGCTTGGAAAAGTAGTACCATCAGTTTATAGTGTTTGAGTCCACTTTAATTACCAAAACCACTCTTCAGTTTACTCAGTCACAAGCAGGTGTGGTTCTTGCAGCATACAGGTTTTGTCAAGTTTGTAGAACAAACAGCAAAACACCACAGTAGCCTTTAATTTCTCCTTGTACACACCATTCACAGTACATTAATAGCCCAAATAATATTGCACTGATCATTTTTAAAACTATTAATCTTGCAAGTAGTATTCCCTGTTCAAAACTAGCAGACGCACAATTTTGGTCAACTTGCACCCAGAAAAAGGCAAGATAAATTCTATAGTTCATTTATACTATATGTATATGTAACCCCAAAATGAAATGGGATTGATGAGCTGTAAACTGTTTAAGATAGAAAATTAGTAATTCCTTGAATAGTATGTAAAAAGACTGAAAAATTAAATCTGAAAATTACCTCATTGCTGTTAGACTGCTTACTGTGTATATTGTATACTGTGAAAATCCATACTACATTTAAAAATCCAGCAGTCTACAGCTATTCATGTTAAAAAATGTTTATGAAAAGAGATTGTGAAGTTACAAATTAGTTTGTACTGTTTTTCAGGTGCAATCTTTGAGGCAAGGAAATGTCTTTTGGCATTTGGCACTCGAATAAGGACAATATTTTAATACTGGCACAAGCTAAAAAACAGCACACACAATGACAAAAAATACAGGACATGAAACTAATTGCTGCCATCAGGATGATGGTTAACTATTTGGAAGGTGTGAAAGACTTGCACAGCTTTGCTGAGGCAATCAAAATTGCTGCAAAACCACTTGTGGTGCTGTTTTTGCTTTTAAACAGTTGTACTAAATTTTAAGGAAGAAAATATATTCCAATGTCTTCTAGAAAAGCAGCAACTGCTAGAATGGTCAACTTGGTGCGGGTTTAGCCATCAATACATATGAGACTCTTTATGACTTAGAACCCGGGTGCGTGAGGCAGAGCTGGTGGCACTTCGGATCACTTCCATCCATCTGTGGGGGGGAAGATAAAATGAGGTAAATAGCCAAGGAAGGCTTTCTGAAAATGTACGCTGTTAAACTACATTATACTATCCATTACACTGCACATTCTTATTTTCAGGGGTCACAGGGTGCTCTTCCTTTTTACAGTAGTGAACTGGTTTTAACGCATGCTCTCCTTCTGAAATGAAGGTAGGACAGTTCTTGTAAGAGTCCCATCACCAATTGAGTCGGGTTAATTTGAAGCAGTATTCGAGGGAAAAGGTACTTTCTATAGAAAAAAATTGGATGTTTGGTTGATATTTGACTTCAGTATAATTCTCAGGTATTAAAAAAATGCCTTAAATTGTTCTAACACCATAACATGTTCAGTCCAACAGACATAAAAATATTCATATTAACAATATAATACTTTAAATGAGGCACTTCCAAATTTTATCATCATCTTACACATAACATCTTTGCTTTAGCCAAACCAAATTTATTCTTGGTGAAAGCAAATTCAGTGGAGAGTTGGGGTTAGTACCAGTTTTCTGGCCTATTTACACCCCGTCTCTCTCCTGGTGATTTGGAATTGTGGGGTGTGCAAAACTGTGTAACATATACACAGAGACAGATGGGTATAGTAAGTGAAGCAACTAACATTATTATTTGTATCATCATAGCACCTAGGAGTCATGGACCAGAACCTCACTGTACAAACAACAACAAAATGATCCCTGCCTCCAAAGCATTTACAAACTAAGTATAAAACAAGAGAGACATCTGGGGTGAAGGCAGCTTAGTTACATATATATTGCACAAGTACTGAATGCTAGCTAGGTGGACACCTGTTTTCACATCTGTTTTATACTCCATAAATAAAACGTACTGATGCACATTACTCTGCCTGGGTTGGTGCTACACATTCAGCCAGATAGTTTTTAAGTGAACTAACTTTACTTTTATTTCTAGTATATAACACAGTTTGGTGAATAAGAGCTTTTGCTCAAAAAATGTATGGCAGCTCAGAGAACTAGCCCCCATTTGCTGTCTCCTGGTACCTTACTTTGCAATAGCATATTCAATTTGATAAAGTAGTATAATTTTCTAACTATGATGAATGAGTTGGCTGTATTGACTCTTGCAACAGTTCACTTTGCTTGCATTTGACCTATCATCATTGGAATGACCTGGCACAAACTCACCACTTAGCAGAAAACTGACATACCTTTCAAATGTGTATTCACTTTCAGCCCGGAAGTAGTACACATGGGATTTGAAATGTAATTTAAAAACATAATCTTTGTGAATGTTCTCAGATTCAGAAGGAATGGTAAGTGAATACCCCAGGAGAGGAAGACTGGCTAAAGGATGATTGTCCTAGAAACAAAAGATGAAAAATGCTGTGACATCTAGTGCACTTTAGGCCGCAAAACTTCAAATATAGAAACATTTAAATATTTCCCACATCTATAAAGAAAAATATTTGTTTGATCCACAGGTCATGTTGCACAGATGTGGCTTTAGTTGATGCTGTATTTAATGAGAACAAATCTATACTGTGTAATGTCAAAGTTAACATTCATTCACTAGCGTACAGTGCTAAACCTAATCCCCCTATTCTTGCTACATGCAACCCATCTTAAATGAGAGGGCCCTATGCATTTTGTAAAGCTGTGATTTTTATTTTTCTGCAAAAGGTTTATTATGCTCAAATAGCCTCATCCCAACAAAAAGGTGTTTAGCATAGGATGCTGTAGCTGTTTCTAAAGAGAGCACCCATCATCGATCTTACTTACATCCTTTAAAAGCTACTTTCTACCTGTAAAAATTGTATTGAACTGTCACCTGCAAAGGTAACTACAGGCTGTAACAAGCATTTCTTCTTTGAGTATTTGGCTACATGGAGTCCACTCTAGGCGCTTATGCACTAGATAAGAGTTATTTAAGGGCCACACGTGTGCCCCTCATGTCCTTGAGTCCCAAGGGCATAAAGGGTAGAAAATCCCTAATCACCTCTCATTTCCAGATGGAACTTCCTCACTTCTTTGCTACCCCGTGGCTACAGAGATTTCTTATTGTTCCTGGTGTAGTTAATAGTTTTTTAGCATAAAGTTTAAATTGCTTTAGGAAATTTACCTTGGTTCTGAGTCACTACACTATAACTGATTCTTCTTGTGCTGTCCACACAGCTGCTACACTCGGTGCACAAGATTAAATAGTGTCAATTGGGGACAGCCTGTAACTGAGCATTTAAGGGGCAGGATGGTCTCAACTATCTCTCAATTCCTTTAGTAGTAAAAATCCAAAGTTTCAGGATGGCGAGTAGCAGAGCCAGAGAGCAGATCATGGAATCTGTATATACAACATTTTGAAAAACTAGAATTCAAATGGTTTCCACACTGATTCCACTTTTGGTGACTAGCAAGCAGTATCCTTGCTTGGAGGTAAGAAAGAGGAGTCTTATTGAAATATTGACTTGAGTACCACTCTGCCAAAGCTTGCATTTGATTAATTAATGTGTGGACTGAATTTAGATGGGCCAAAGGTGTTCATATAACCCAGCCACTGTCCAACATTAAACAGTGTTAAACAAGGTCCAGGGTTTGGTATGCTGCTTAGTACCATAGCAAATACACCATTAAAAAAATCTTAACAGTTTATTAAAGATACAGAAAAGAAGGAACAGTTAAAACATTTGAAATGTAAAGCAACAAAAATCCCTTATTCCCTTTTGCTGGAGGAAGTTTTAGAAGGAAAATCTCCCTTAATTGACAGTCTCTCCCACATGCTATCAAAGATGTCCTTTTGAGTAAAAGAAGAAGAAAGCTGAGATGAGTTCTTGCTGCTGCTGTTTCATCCTAAATGGTGCTGAGATACAGCTGGAACTGGTGATGTCATCTGGATCCCTCTCCCTGGCCTGGCCTGGTCAGGACATCTCTCAGGATCAGCATGAGAAAAGCGTGGGGGCCCAAGAGATGACAAGGGTGGCAGCCATGATGGTGACGCTTGCTTCAGTAGCCTCTATCTGCTCTTTCTGCCCTTCTCCCCACAAAGTCTCTTTCTTTAAGATGCCAAAAGGGGCATGATGAATGGAAAATCCCATCCCCTCATTATTTTGTCCATCAATTAAATCCATTTCTGTAAGGCCAAACCTGATGTAGGTAGCTTTATTTCTACACTTTCTTGTTTACCAAGTATGATCTCACCCCAGTCCTTGACATTTCAATAGGCCACTTCTGTTTGGACTAATTCAATCTCTTTGTCTGGGGGCGCACCTGTTTATAGCATTCTTTATTGAAAACAGCTTGACCTACTTTCCATGATACACACATTCTGCTTAGGAATTTAAGTGCTGGCGACTAAATAAAGTAGGCAGTTTGAGTGAAAGAACTTTTGTTTGCCTACTTTCATGACCTATCAGCCACACAGCTGTGTCCCCATTTATTTATTTCCTGCCACTGCCTCACAAAAAGAGTAAAGTTATCAAGAGTTTTGGGTTCAGCAAACCTCTCGGTAACATCCTTGCCTGTCAAGGTAATTCATTTGCATAGTATTGTCTGTAAGTACTTACTGGCAAGCCCCCAAAAGAGGTAAGAATGCTCTGCATGCCAGTCAAATATTTTGGATTTCCAGCACAGTGATATGAAGGGATAACAAGAAGTGACCACTTTCCACAGTTTTCCAGTAGATCCTGGTTTGCTCCCCACCTCTGCATGGAAGCATCCATGATCGGGAATCTTCAAAGGAAGAGATGCAGAAAATGGAAGTCCTGTGCGTATCTAATCCAGTTGTTTGCGCTAATCTAATGAAGGCATGATCTCCTTTGGGATGGAAATCTCCTTGTTTATGCTGTCTCTGTTGTGTGTTGATACACAGAGCTAAAGTTTATACTAATTTGTTCTTGCATCAACATTGTCCTTTAGTTTAAATAGCTCTTTGTCCAGTGAGGGGATTACAGAGGCCAGGGTGATCATTTGGAATCTCAGAAGGTGGATGAAGGTATTCAGCTTTCTGAAATCTAGTGTAGGCCTCCAGCCTCCTTTCTTCTTGGGGATAAGGAAATATCTTGAATAAAACCCTTTTCACCGTGCTGGTGTGGTACCAACACTATAGCTGCCTGAGTATCCTCTCATGAGAGGAGTCCGTGAAAAAGGGGCTTGGGAGTGGGAATTGGCAGGAACCCTATTGTGTGTCCAGTGGCCATGATTGCCAGTACCCATCTGTCTGACGTTATATGGTGCTGTGCTATAGTCTTTCATGCTTTCTAGAAAGGGGTCATAAGCCTTCAGATGATAGAAAGGTTGAGGATGAGAGCATTGTTGATGGTAAGACAGTCTTAGGATATTTTCTCCCTGGTGCCAGGGTACAAATACCCAGACAGCACACATTGCTCTTGAGCCTTTGAGGGTATGTAATAATTCACCTGTTGTCTCACTGAACAGGTTAATTTCCTTGAAGGGAAGATCCTCCATGGTTGATTAGATTCCCCAAGGAAGTCTAGAGGATTGCATACACAAACCCATCTCATGACTAGATGTTGCCATCAGGTGGGAAGCTGTGTCCATTGCATCTACCGCAGCCTGAAGGGCAGATCTGACTATCAATTTATCTTCCTCAATGATTGCTTGGAATGCAGCCTGTGTTCCTTACGCAGCTCGTTGACAAATTCAGAGAACTTAATTATAATTAACAAAATCACAGTTTGTCATTAAAGCCTGATAGTTTTCTATACAGAATTGTAAACTTGCAGAAGCGACATTCTTTGCATTTGGTCTCTTTATCCATGGGTGTAGATCTGGGTTGGTGTTGCTTGTTCCTTTCAGTGGCAGCCTACACCAAAGAATTCAGAGCGGGATTGAAGAACAATTATTAAACACCTGTATATAGTACAACATACTTCTTCTCTGTTCTTTTTATAGTGGGAATGTAGGTGACAAGTGGCCAGTACTAAAGCCTCACTGGTAATGCCATCTTACTAGGATCTGCATTCTGAAGAATGTCCAGTAACTTATGAGGTGTACTTATGAGGTGGAACTTCTTCCAGGGAGATCTGGAGCATATCTGCAGTTCTCCTTGGGATGTCCTGGAACAGTTTATAATCATCCAGTGGTGATGGTGTGACCATCTCATTGAAATTAGACGAAGGTTTCTAACCATCAGAGGAGTGAAGTTTTGGAATAGCCTTCCAAGGGAAGCAGTGGGGGCAAAAGATCTATCTGGCTTTAAGATTCTACTCGATAAGTTTATGGAGGAGATGGTATGAGGGGATAATGGGATTTTGGTAAGTAATTGATCTTTAAATATTCAGGGTAAATAGGCCTAATCCCCTGAGATGGGATATTAGATGGATGGGATCTGAGTTACCCAGGAAAGAATTTTCTGTAGTATCTGGCTGGTGAATCTTGCCCATATGCTCAGGGTTTAGCTGATTGCCATATCTGGGGTCGGGAAGGAATTTTCCTCCAGGGCAGATTGGAGAGGCCCTGGAGGTTTTCCGCCTTCCTCTATAGCATGGGGCACGGGTCACTTGAGGGAGGCTTCTCTGCTCCTTGAAGTCTTTAAAGCACGATTTGAGGACTTCAATAGCTCAGACATAGGTGAGGTTTTTCGTAGGAGTGGGTGGGTGAGATTCTGTGGCCTGCGTTGTGCAGGAGGTCGGACTAGATGATCAGAATGGTCCCTTCTGACCTTAGTATCTATGAATCATCCAGTGAGGACGATAAGCTCAGTAAAGCGTTCCCACTGATCTCAGATTCATCCAAGGACTACAAGGCCTCTGTATCAATGGATGGCACTGTTGATACCAGTGTTGGATGGTACTGGTGAGTGTTGAACTAGTGGTATCAGAACCACTCTTGCTAGGACCAGATTGATTCCAGGCCTGCATAAATATACTATTCCAGAGGACCTTAATATCTGACCCCTGTAGCTAGTGGGACAATAGGGCTTCTGTTATTGGCAGTTCTAATATAGAGCAGACATTGGTTCTTAGTACCAATGATTCCTCCGCTACATGAGTCAGTACCAACGAAATAGAAGGCATCCACTTGATCCTTTCCTTCACTGGTATAAAGAATGGTCCTGCTAGTTCTGCTGTTGACAGTTCCAGGGCACTCTTGCTGCTAAGGAACCAGTAACATGTTTCTTCTGAGCTCCTGACGCACCTGTAATGGGATGCAGATTCTCACCCAACTTAGAATGGGTCAGGGAGAGATCCTCAGACAAGAGGCATTTCCAACATTTGTCCTTGTGAGAGTGTCCTTGTCTGCTTTGTTTACTGCCAGAGTCCTTAACTTCGTCCCAGTGGTCCTGTAGCCAGAGACAACCATGCGCAAAGGGGCACTTCACAGTATCTATGCCAGATGGGCCAGGGTTGGACTGCAGCATCATCAAATGATCCATCAGGAACATTAGAAATCTGAACTCACAGGATTGACAGGTTCAAAGAGGGAAGGATTGGCAGATACTATACTTGGAGGGGATGTAAGCTTTCCTCAGGCAATACATAAATGTCAAGGCCATCACTGACCAGGAAAGTCGAGGGGCAGACCATGCAGAGATCTTGAATCCTGAAGGGGACTACTAACTCACACCATTAAAAACTAACCCTAACACTAAAATTAATCAAACTGTTCTCAGAACAGGAGAACTATTTCTGTTAATAAAACAAAGAATGCTAGCTAAAGAAGCAGACACTAGAGATTTTCCTTCTCAGACAACAAGTGATAGAAAGTAACTGTAGAGGCAATCAGTCTGCTCTGCCCTTTTGCCCTTGGTTTAGAGCACAAGATGGTGCAGGATGTAGGCACAGACCAATGGACATGATAAGTCTTCTGGTCTCAGGTGCATAAACCCCCACATTTGCACCTCAAGTGGAATACACATAGGAGCCATCACTCAAATAAGGATAATAGTTACTTTTGGTCCTCACCTGACATTTCTGCCTAAAGCAATCATGGGATTCCAAATAAAAATAATTTTATTCACGTAACCAGTGTTCTTTCCAAGACCCCAATCTTCTCCTGCAGAAGCTAAACTCCACACTTTAGATGTATTAAGGGCTATCTCATATTACTTCAATAGGACAAAACACCTACTTCAAATCACCAAGACAACTTGTATCTTTTGGTAACAGATCCAGAGGATAGGCTGTTTTAACACAGAGACTCTCAGAATAAGTGTTGGACTGCATTAGATTTTATTATGAACTGAGTAAGTTAACTCCAACTTCTCAAATCAAGGCATACTCCACTACAGCCCAAGTAAGCTCCCAGGCATCTCTGTGCCTGAGATCTAGTAGAGCTACTAGCTGGAGCTCCATACATACCTTTACAAGCCATTATTCTCTAGAATCGGCCTCTAAATCAGATGCAGGCCAGTCTTACAGTCCTTATTTAAATAGGACTCCGGTACCCGTCACCTTGCAGAGCCCATTGCTTGCTGTTCACCTAGTATGGGATCTGTGTGGACAAATACTCAAAAAAAGTGGTTACTTTCCTTACAGTAAATGTGTACTTCAAGATGTTTTGTCTACTGGGATCCCACAACCTGTCCTTCTCCCCCACTAAAGTGGAGTCATCTAGCGTTGGGGATTTTGAATTGGTGAAGGAACTGAATGACAGTTGGGGCTGCTTTGCCCCTTTATACAGGAGCATGAGGATATGCAGGGTGATCGGGCAACCCTACCAGACACTGCTGGCCAAAAGTCACCTTTTGTGCGCCTGGGGCATGTGCATACCTAGAGTGGGATCCATGTAGACAAAACATCTTGAAGAACCAGTTATTGTAAGGTAAGTAACAGTTTTATTTCATGAGTACCATAAACTATATACTAATAATAGAGAATGTCAGGCAACTTTAATAATAGGTGATGCTACCAGCCCTGCCTATAATGCTCCTGACCAATGTCAGTTTTTTCCTTCCTGTTGCCGCAGAACAGAATTTTTGCTAAATTCTTATATTGGTATTTATACTCAAACACATAAGCCTTTCAAACCTGTGCAATTAGTTTACCTGGTGCGATTTGTAGAAGAACATACAAAAGTTGGTGAATACCACCCAGAGCTTCTGCCACCCATTGCTGTTCTTGAATTTTCTTAACAGGTTTCCAGAGAGCTGATTCTGAAATGGAAAAAAGTAGTAAAATAGACATGCACAACCAAATCATAAACAATGATGGAAAGTAGCCAAACCTCATGTAAAGAATGTTTACTTTTCTATTTAATTTGATATATTATTCCTATTGGTCATTAAACTTGGTATTAAACTTTCAGAATCAGAAACCCCTCTCATTCTTTAAATGAGGCTTGTCTATCATTTATTTTTTGTACAAAAAATGATCTGCTGTTACCTTGTTAGATGCAGAAACCCTTTTGTTGGATGTGATAGCTTAATATGATAATTTCAATTAAGTTTTTAATTACTTATAAACTAGTGCACTAGTTAGTATTCTTTTAGAGGCCTGTTAGTGGGCCGTTTTCTTCACTAATGCATTAAGCCCCGTGTGTACAGTTATTAATAGCTATTTAAATTTTTCTTAATCTAGCTAAACGTAAGCTATGAAATATAACAAAAAACAATTAAATTTTAAATCATATTTTACCTCTTTTGCACAGGTCTTAAACTACTATAACTTTTTAAAAAAATTCTTGGCCTTCGTCAGTTTGTTTTTAGGAGCCTAATGTACCACACCTCATCCAGCCTGCATGTTCCATTCTCTCCCTGGGCCCTAAGTGGTGCTAGAAGCAATTAGATTTTTAATAATGAGAAACTGAACAAATTTCCTTTGTCTTCTTTTTAATGTCATCCCATGTCCTTTGCTTAGGTGACTCAGCCTCCCATATTCCTCCTCCACTTCACAGTGTCTGAATGGTGGTTCTTTAAAATACTGCTTCCTTTTTATAATTAACAAGAGGCAGCGTTTCTACTGCCATGTTTTTCTTTCTATCTTTTGTCCTGTTATTTCCGTCCATCCATTCTCCACAGATACATGTACAATCAATTCTCTTTCACAGCTCTGTGGCTTCTGCATGATGTACTCCTACCTGCTCTTTTTAAACATAGAACAAAGCTACTACAGCACCCAGGAAGGACTTAGCAGCCTGGAAGCTGATTGTGCAATACCCTTACAATGCAGAAGTGGTACTAGTGTACCAGCTGAGCAATTCTTTGCCTGCAAAATAAGCGTCAATCTGCTATTCAACAACACTGTACCCCTAGTTGTACAGCTGTATAATGTTAAGTATTGCACAGTCCTCACTACATAATATTGTCAACTAACCCCTGAATTTGCAGCAATGACTATTTAATTCTACTAGCCCTGATTAACTGCTATTAGCAGAAAAAACAATCAGCAGGTAAAACACATTTTACCAAGAATGGTGTTAAAGTATTCTTGACATTCCCCCACCCTCTTTCCTGCACTGGGTTTACATTTAATTTATTTTTAAAACCTTATTTTAAATCATCCTTGCCTCTCTCTTTTCAGTTTTAAAATTGAATTGCGGTGTGTTTGACCTAAATTACACACAATTGTATTCCTTAGTTTTTTTGTTACCTCATTACTCTGGATGATATCATAAAAGGACAGGCTTTGCATTCGGTACCAGCAGACATATGAAATGGAAACAGGCCGCTGATCACTGATCAGTCCAGCAGGTAGGGAAGAACAGTCACTGACAGTTAGAGGATCTTCTACCACAAGAAAGACAGAAAGGAGGGAGAAACATAGAAAGAGAATAAACGATAATGCTTAAGTGAAAGCCATCCACTGAGTGATGTGAGCATGAATGGTAACCTGCCAAGGATGGGAACAGCTGTGCAACTGAAGATGTATGTATACACGATGACATGTGCCTCTAGATTGTTTAGTCTCCATTGTTTGCTAGTAACATTTAAGCGTGGGAAGGAAAAAGTAGTACAGTGGTGAGTTAGCCCTCAAAACATAACTAAATATTTTATCATTAAAATTGCTAAGAAAAATAAAATAAAATTTTATTAAATTGGCTTTGAGAAATGGCCACATTTATACACTAATGTGATATTAACAAATGCATGGAAATTACCATGCAAGTGTTAAACATTAGGTGTCTTGGCTTGCCCCACACTCAGCTACATGCTGTGTACTGCCTGATATATCATCTAGTTAGTACATACTATACTGATATCCTAGGAAAACAAGGCTGGGGTCAGAATCAAGCTCTTGTGAATTTTTTTTTTTTTGGTAGGTAGATGGATTAGTTACCTCCTGGGGAGGTTTTCTAGTACAAGGGCAATAGTATCAAGTCAAATGTCTGGCATTTCAGCCCCTCTGTTTCAAAATAGAGCTAGAAATGAATATTGTGAACATTAGCCCCATTTATTTTTTGAAAGTTTTTACATTAGCTGTAACTCTATTCTTGTAAATTGAAGAGTATGGCTTAAGACGACACTACAGATAAAGTGTATGCATAGTCCTTGGCCCATAGATCACCATAGGTAGAGCAACCTAGAGGCATTTTTCAATGAAAAGGGTGTTCTAGCGTTGCCTTCAAGAAGCTAAAGAAGCAATTTATAATCTATTAAGTTTTCCCTAACTGTTTTCTTTGAGCATCAACGTAATTTCCAAGAGGTCTGTAGGTAGATAATAGCATTTAGTACTCCCTCTGGTCTTTACTTTCCTATCTAACTTACATTCTCTGCTCTGTTTTGGAGTGAGAGTTATGAGGGAACACCTAAGCAGAACCCATAAACAAAATTTCTTACATCCTCTTTCAGTTACTCATGAACCTCTTAAAAGACATTTAAAACTCGAAAAAGAACTTCTTTAGATTTCAGCTATTCTACAAAAGTAATTAAGTGTAATATTTCGAAGATCTGAGGCCTTTCTAGTTAGTATTCCCACGATTCCTAACATTTTGTATGAAATTGGTTTAACTGTGATCAAAATAAAAATCACATTGTTTTTTCTGTGATGTGGAAAGTGCAAATAAAAAATAAGGCAGAGAAAAATAAGCCGTGAGCATATTAAGGTCCTAGAGAAAGATGGCTAAAGTAAAGAAAGTAAGTTAGTATAGAAAACCAAGAAACAAGGCTGCAGAGGCCAGAGACAATGTCCTTTCAGCACTAGTAAGTCATCAATAGGTATTAGCAAAGAAAAATATTCAAAGGGAGTTTTCTTTGGTGTGATCTGAAAGTTAAGACTTTCAAAATCAAGTTAGCATTTAAAAATGCAGGTTATTTTTCTGAAATTAGAATCAAATTGATTTTAAGAGATTGCTAAATAAATCATCCAAGTTTACATTTTTGCCAAACTATTGTTATCTGACTGTGAGAGGGGGATCACTAGTGCAGTTGTGTTGAAACTCCAAAAAGCAAATAAAGGGGTGTTGAATTTAATGAGAGGTGGCCAATGTCTAGAGTAAAAAGAAAATGTCACTGAAGAGACATTCTCTGGAGTTGCAGTTCAGATTGTTCTGAGGCAGATACCTCCACAGCAATACTAAAGTCGATCATTGAAACGCTGGTATTTCTGTGCCAGCAGACGTGCACCGTAGTGTTGCCACGGTGTGGTGACTGACGTTCAAGTGAGGTGCGGCTTGCACTGAGATCGTCCTCTGATTCCTGGTCTACTGTAGTTTCATCAGGAGACTCTATGAAATTCAGGGAAAAAGCATCTTTCTTGCAACATACATGATTGGAAAAATTATTAAACATGAAGGTCCAATGCACTAAGAGGTTTATATTTTCACAATTCCATGAACAGATTTTAGTCAACAGTCTTCTATAAATAACAAGCTTAAAAAGGGCAACTTTGTTTAAAAGGCTAACACATCCAACACTCACTAAGGTATTTTACTTTGGCTCTAACTCTGCTTGTATTAATGTTCTGAAACAGAACTTCCCTAAGACCGGCACTGCTGTATAACATGTCCTGAAGTCATGATGCTCAAGAAGAGTTTTACAGTCACTTATCTTAATGCAGCTAAGTTTCACTGCTATACATTTAAATTAAAACAAATGGAATAGAAATAGTGGTAACTTCAATAAAAAGCATTAAACTGTAACCTGAACCTAATTCTAAGGTATTAGTCTAACTGCACCTTCAGCCAGCAGATTTCATAACACTGAGGTAATGTGATACAGCAGCACTGTATTTCAAGGTGTGTTTTCTTCTCCATTATCATTGAATTTTAGTGACTTCTGGGTAAAAAGCTCCTCTTCATACATTACTTACTATTGTCAGGTGGACTACCAGCCAGTAATTCAGGGGTGGGACCACTGCTTTTCTCTGCCAGATCTATCGCCATCTGTATGTCCTCAGTCCACTTGTCCATTTCAGCACGGGTACTACGAACAGAGATCCAGGTTTCATTCGCTTTAAGCCAGGCTAAGAGGCACTTTAAAAGCTAATCACAATTTGAGTTTGGTACCCAATCTAGTTTCTCATGTCTACATTTGTCTAACTAGGCTGTTTCTTCTGATTCTAAGTTTAGTTTGGATAAAACAATCAGAGTTCCCATACAATATTCGAATTCATGATTCTGTTTTACTCACATTTTTAGCAAGCCTATTACTCATGCAGCAGAAAGCATTTTTGTGCAGAATGATTTTAAGAGCAAATTAAAATAAAATTCTATCCATCTGCTCTGTGCTTCCTGCACAACTGTGTGAAAGGCTTGCGGACATGCATTTCCAATGAATTACCTTGCAGCAACAATGATGGACTGATGTTGACCTCGTAGTGTAAGACAGTGAGGAACCCCCCATTCCTCTTCACTTTCCTCTATCTAGGAGACAAAGGTTCATATACCGTAAGATTGCATTAGTCCCAGATGGTAGGAAGTACACATTTTATGGATTGGAACAGTGGGAGGGGAGAGACAGAAAATATAGCAGAGATTCACAAATGGAAATGGAGAAAAAAAATAGCAGCTTAAGGAATTAATGCAACCCCAAAAAAGGAGAGGAAATTTAAAAAAAAAAACTCTCAAAGACTAACAGCTGAGAGTACTGTACATAGGCCTCAAGTACCTTTACAAAGAACACACTAAACAAAGTGATGATGAAAATAATAGGAAGAACAACTACAGTATGTTTTTTGGGATTTTTCTGTCAGCTTCCCAATATAACATGACGAGATGCTACTGACAATACATCAATGGCTAACCTCTGCTTTGTCCCAGTGTGGGTATGTGAGGCTGCTGGACAGGAAAAGGTATAAGAAATGGAGGACACAAGAAAGAGCTGAGCACAAGCACAGGACTGTGCTAATCTAGCAGCATTCAAGGCTGAAGGAGAGAGAGGGTGAGCCCTAAAGAGTGACATACCAGTCACACCTTTTGCAAGCTGGAAGGCATCATGCAGGAGGCATCATGCAGCCTCAAAGTCCAGTGCGATTAAGGTGCATTTCTGCATCTCTTGCAATAAAGGAAAGTGCCTGCAAGGCACAATACAACCCTGACCCTTTATCTTCGGCTACTAGCCATGTAGGTGCATCAACCTGGTGTCCTACTCAGTTTGTAGTGACAGTCACTTTATGGCCACACTGCAGCGACTCATCACTCTGCTAAGCAGTAGAGACATGAGCAGCTGCATCATCTGCTGCCAATGTACTTCAACCTTAAACCGGAGAGCATCTCTAGGGCTGAGATAGCCATTCAGGCCCAGATGATGGCTTTTGTGGTGCACCTACTGAGAACTTGATGGAGACAACCAACACATTTCAAATAAACCACAAAGTAGCCACCAGATGGAGGTAACAATCTCCCCCACCCCGAGGTAAGAGTCAAACAAGTGACACACTACATATACCATTAAAGCCCCGAGCCACTGAATTCCCATGGGAGTGCTGTACTTACTGCCATGCCATACAGTGGGAGCTGTCCATGGACTTTAAATTGATTTGATGCTGTCAGGCCTCTACTTGTGTACAACAAAACATCATTAAACTAAAAAGCAAGAATGAACACGATTTAGATTAGCAGTAGTATATTAAACTATTGAGCAAAGGTCAAACAGTAACAATGGGCAGAGAGTCAAGTACTGGAATGATGTTTGTATGAGGGCCCTAATATCTGGGTGACTATCATCTAAATGAAAATATCAGCTTCCACACAATACTCCCAGGATCATCCCCAATCTCCTTCTGCAACTGGTGCCAGGACACTTCGCCCAGTTCCTCGCTTACTTGTAGTTCTCTTCTGGTGTCTCCTGGTGACCCAGTGCACTTTGGGATCTCAGCCCTCAAAATGCTAATGAGCCAATGCACTGAGGTTAGAAATAGTTTTTGTTGGTTCCTGTGCATTGGAGGGTTTATGGTGGATAGTCTGCTTCCTGAACACTTTTACCTTGATTTATGAAGGAGCAGGCTTACTAGTCAGCCGCTCGCTAGGAAGGATGAGCATGTCAGCCCCAGAAGAGAGCTAACCCTCTGAAGACATCTGATTGGCCATTATTTTGAATATTCAGGAGCAGCCTGCCACCAGACCTCCTAATCTTAAAGACTGCACATGGAACACCACGTCAAAATGTGTGACAAATGAACACTGTTGCATGCCAAAATATAATTGATAGATTTTAACTATAAAATTTGTTTAAAAGAATATTTTCTCATTTAACTAAACCAGTTTTTTAAAAAGAAAACTGAAAAATCAAAAATTTTACCATATTCAGTCATAAAGATCTCCAACATTGAACCCTGGACTTTTAGACCTCTCCCATCCCCCACCTACCTCTGCCACTTAGCTATAGCAATAATTGCTATCCTCCAGGTGGATCGGCCACTAGAGGGAGTCTTACACACACTTTGCCAATAAGTTACACAACTATTTGCTAGACATGAGTAGAATATTGGAGATTAGGGTTCCTGGATAGGGTGACCAGATGTCTCGATTTTTCTTATATAGGCTCCTATTACCCCCGACCCCGTCCTGATTTTTCACACTTGCGGTCTGGTCACCCTACTCCTGGATTTTATCCAGGCTCTGTAGGGAGAATGTGACTAAAGACAGGATAGATAAAACATATTTATTTCGCACATTCGATCTGAAAGGCAGCGCGAATGAGTGGACAACACCCGGATCTGCCATACTAGAGACTTGGGTTTTATTACCAACTCTGCCTGAGGTGACCTTGTGTAACCTCTCTACTTATTTGTACAATGGGAGGGTCTTTACTGATCAAAGTCTCAGACCCCAACCTTTAACGGGTTGTGAAGTGTAAGAAAATAGGAACAGAAGTCAGTAGAGGTGACATTTAAACTAATGGTCCAACGGCTTCCCTGCTCAATACATTTTTGCCCTAGACTACAGCAATATCGGTGGGTCTGTCTCCCTCAGCCTGATTTAACAAAATGCAGAATGTCGTGTAATATCCAGTGCACTGAAGAGGTCTGCCACACTCTGCCACCACTCCTCTTAAGCAGCAGGACAAGAAAGCATCCCTCATTGTGCCACTGCACTGATTCTTTACAATTCTCAAGTTGAGATGCCCCATAGCACATTGGGCCATTAGGAAAGGCCACTGGCCCAGTGCACTCTCTGGGATATCTGAGCCCCTGTACATGAACAGGAGAGTAGCAGCAGGATTGGGACAATTGTTTCCTGAAGACTCTAATCTGGAGTAGGGGGAGTAAATCTATCCAGTCAGATAGGAGACGGGAGCCCAGCTGGTTCCCTCTCAGATCTACAACAGGGTACCAGCTGGTCACCATCTGAAAACCCTGGATGTGATGGTGAGAGGGGCTAATCTCTATCAGTGCTATAATCTCAAAATGCAGCTCCAGACATGGGCAGGTCCAATAACTTGACGGGGAGTTAGATATGTCACCTGGAGAGAATCTGGAGAGTCCCATCTCTTGAAAGGGGGATTTGCTGAAGCTGACAGAGGGTTATGGTGAGTTTTCCTTGGTCTCACCAAGGGTAACTCTCTTTCTGGTTTGGATGTGAAGAACAGGCACAAATAGCCCAGAATAGGCATTATGTTATAAGTACTATAAGTCAAAATAAATAGTTTCATTTTTCTAGGACTCAATGACAATAATGGAAGGGCTAGGAATGTCTGGCAATATGAATTCTTGATGAACAGCTCTGGCTGTGCCAGGTGAGATACTGTGTTCATTTAGATCAGACTATTTTAAAATGTGTAATTTCTTTCACAATTCAAGTCTAACTCCTTCCCTGACGAAACTCTCATAAGGTTATTTATTTATTTATTTATTTTTACACACAGTTGTACTTCATTATGTTCAATACAAACTGTTCTCATCTCTTACCAGAAAAAACATCCGCTGCTGTAAACCCTTTCCAGACAACTTACTAAGACTGCCCAGTCTAATGAACTCCTGTAGGAAAACAGACAGGAAACAAGCATGTCAATATCTTGTCGAAAGTCTATAAATACTTAGTGTCAGTACTTGATCAGATAGTTAATAAGGCTGTTTTCACACACACTTCAAATACTTACAATTTAAATCTTATTTACAAGGTAGTCTCTTCCTATTCAGAGCTGCCCTTCCACTTCCTGACATTGATTGCTTCAAACACCTCCCTCTTCAAGGGATTAATAGATTATTACAAATCAAACAGCTGATTAAAATAAAAAAGGTCTATGTTTATTCACCAGCATCTGGTTACCCTCCTCCTTGAAATATCATGAATAATGTGGTGTATAGCTGACATGGCTCTCGCTGTAAGCACAAAATCATCTAAAGGAATCCATTACAACAATGGGAGAAGAGGGAGATTTGTCTGGCAACATGAATTCTCCTAGACAAGCCGTGCAGCTCATGTCATGCAATACAGCACATTCACTTAGATCAGATTATTTTAAAGCGTGTAAGCTCAGGAAGAAAGAGCTCTCTCTCAGTGGATCCGAACTATCAGAGAGCCAGGTTTTCTGGGATTATAGTGAGATGCATCATTCGCTGTTTTGAACTAGGAAATAATTCCCTTTTCCACATAAAGCAAATCAAAAGCTTTCATTTCCAGTCACTCTCTTTAGCCTGTTTCAGGCAGTTCCTAATGGGTTCTGTATGGACTTTCAGAGGCCAATACCCATGACACTTGTGTACAAGCAAAGGACACAAAAAGCAGCAGGACAGTCTGTAAGGCACCAATAAACTAGCTCATGGAAGATTCCCCTACCCAGGGGAACACTCCAGTTTACACAGAATTGCTGTTTCTTGTATACCTAGCTTGGGGACTTTTGGCACCCAGCACAGAATATTATTAATACTATTATTATTATTACTATTAAACATTTATATTGTGATGCTGCCTAATGGCCACAACCTGTCTGGGCACCATTGCACTTGTTGCTGTACAATCACTAAGAAGAGACAGTTCCTGCCCCAAAAGAGCAATCTAAAAGTAGAACAGTCCTGAGAATGTTTTATTTTACAATAGGAACTGTGACAGAATGGCCCAAGAGTAAAGCCACCTTTGTCCCCCTTCCTTGAAGGCTGCTCAGACACAGCCTAGAATTGGAGCCGTTATCTCGAATGCGTGCTTTGCCACCACCAAACTAGGACCTGTGATCCACAAGTCAGGTGAATGAGAAGTACAATACACAATCCCACAGGCAACAGCACACAGCCACAGGTGGTAATAATGTCCTTCAGCCTTAGCTTTCTAGTGCAAAGACTGAGGTTGTGTCTACACTGCCACTTTCAGCGCTAAAACTTTAGTTGTTTGGGGTTTGAAAAAACATCCCCCTGAGCGACAAAAGTTTTAGTGCTGAAAAGCGCCAGTTTGGACAGCACTCCCAGCGCTAAAGCTACCACACCTCATTTGGGGTGGTTTTTTTTTTTTTATTCCTTTTTAATTGCCGGGAGTGCTCTCCCATGGTGAGAAAGCATGTCTACACTGCCCACGACACAGTGCTGCCGTGGCCGCGCTGTAACATGGGCAGTGTAGACATACCCTGAGCCCCAGCCTGGGAGTTAATCGCATGGGCTAAGGGAGTGGTGAAGGATGGAGAGGCAGCAACCACCTGAACACATGCCAGAGGGTGGCAAACATAGTAAGCTCTCTGACTTGGCACACAAAGCATCTCCTCCCTGTCTGCTTTACGGTTTCACTCCATACAGGAATAAGACAGCATTTAAGTATATTACATCCCTCTTGTTCTCTTTTCTCTGTCCTTGGATGGAACAGGGCAGCAAAAAGTGAAATGGACACTTTGTCAATTTCAGTTAGTAGTCATGCTGCACATGAAGTGAAATATTGTGGGAGACAGGAGAGAGTCAGAGAAGAGCAGCAGGGGTGCAAAGCACTGAAAGGAAGAAGAAAATGACGGTAATTACACCAGCGATTAGGTGGGGAAGACAATGAGAGGAAGGGGGGATAAAAGAATCAGATAAAAGGAGCAATAAAGGAGTAAACAAGAAAAGGGAGATGAAAAAAGACCCAAAATGAGGACCCGCCTACAGTGATCCAGGCTTTCATTGTTGCCATGGCAGACTTCGGCAACACACTCCCCACTGTATTTTCCACTGCATGCATCCGATGAAGTGACCTGTAGCTCACGAAAGCTTATGCTCAAATAAATTTGTTAAGTCTCTAAGGTGCCACAAGTCCTCCTTTTCTTTTTGCGGATACAGACTAACACGGCTGCTACTCTGAAACACTATCTAACGTGGCCTGGGAAAGCCATACAGACACGTCAGCTGCTTAAACATGCAGCTGTCCATCTTGCAGGTAAGAACGACCAGGAAGAGCACAGCACACACAATCGATTGCATCTCAAAGTCCTCGTCTTAATCTTTAAAGTCTTAAATGGCTAGAACATAGTTAGCTTAGAGCTACCTTTCTTCAGCACCCCACCACAGCAGCAGACTCATCAGAGACATTACACCTGCTGGTCCCCAGGTGGAAACTCTCAGGGGCTAGCAATAGGACTGTCTTGGTGGAGGTTGTTTAGCTGTGGGATTCCACACTGCCAGGCTTCCACATGCCTTACCACATTTAGGACACAAAACGCAAAACATCCCTTTGTGCAAGCTTTCCCTCAGTCATGACTGTGGAAGAAAAATGGCCTGGCATATGACAACCATCAAAAATGACCTTTTTAGTGATGCAGTATAGTACATAGATACCACAGACAGAGACAAACAGGCAGGCAAAGATAGACACATTAACTATGCTCAGAAATCACAGTAATGGACACAAGAATCTGAATAGATTAGAGTCAGTAAAAAACAGAGAGGAAGAGAATTAAACTGAAATAAAGGAGAGAAATTCCCATTTGTAACATCACTGAAAATATTTATTTAGAAAAGCCTGTATAAAACAAGGACTCAAAAATTATCTTATCCTGTTATATGTGGACTACAGAGATAACTGTCCCCAAGGCTAAAGTGACATACTGATTCCTTGTTTCAGTGCTTGCCAGTATGGAAGAGATGAGTTCCTCCAGCACAAATGTCTTATAGTTAAGGCTGCGAGTCTGTCACAGAGGTCATAGAAGTTATGGACTCTGGGACTTCCCGGGACTTCTGCAGTGGTTGCTGAATTTTTGTTTACTGCCCACGACCTGTCCATGACTTTTACCAAAAACACCCAGGACTAAAACGTAGCCTTACTTATAGTCCCTTATGGTCACTGGATTTTAAAAATCATAGATATCATGGTATTGTAACCGTGAGGGTCCCAACCCAAAATGGGGTTGCGCCGGGGGGGGCGGTGGGTCTCGGCTCGCCAGGCTCTTGCAGGAGGATCACGGTATTGCCATCCTTACTTCAGTGCTGCTGCCTTCAGAACTGGGAAGCCAGAGGGCAGCTGCAGGCCAGACACCCAGCTCTGAAGGCAGCATCACCCCAGCAGCAGTGCAGAACGGTGGCAATACCATACCATGCCACATGCACTTCTATGCTGCTGTTGAGGGCAGTGCTGCCTTCAAAGTTGGACTCCTAGCCAGCAGCCATGGAGCTTCCTGGAGATGGGTCTGACCTGGCCTTGGAGCGGGTCATGCAGAGGAAGAGGAAGAGGAAGTCCTGTCCCTCCTTAGTGCCTCCAGGACTAGCAGCAGGAGCACAGGGCTTGGGGGTTAAAGGGACCTTGTGCAGGCTGTGGGGTGTGTGTGTGAGACTACGGCACCCCCCTGACCACAGGGTCCTGGGTGGTCGCCCACTCTCCCATCTATAATGCCAGCCCTGTCCCCACCACCATACCATGCCACCTGACTTCTGTGCTGCTGCTGGTATTGCCACTTCCTTCAGAGCTAGGCTCCCGGCCTGCAGCCACCGCTCTGCGGCCGCCCAACTCTGTGAAATCTGGTCTCCCCTATAATAGCCAGATTTCCCAGGGAAGATCAGATTTCACGGTCCAGGATGCGTTTTTCATGGCCGTGAATTTGGTAGGACCCTAACTATAATATTACTGCCTCTGTTCCATGTGATGCTCAGAATTTCCTGTAACAATCCAAAATTGTTCATCCAAAATAAAGCCCAGAAGAACAAAGCAGAAGAGAGACATAATAAAGAGGGTTGTTTCCCTCTCCTTTTACAATCAATAGTTTGTTCTGACATTATTGAATTTACATTTGATTTACTGTCTATAGTGAAGGAAAGAGGGTCAGTGCTAGGCGACACTGCATACTGTGACTATGAGGGTTAGCTTGACCAAACTCCAGTAGCTTTAGATATATCATGGCTGCATCTACACTGCTACAAACTAATAGCATGGCCACATTAAAGCCGTGTTAAAATGGCCCAAGCTAACATGATTTAAACATAACTTACCTGGCCAAGGGGATGGGGCAGAGAAATTTTATAAACTGTGATTTAAAAGAATCCAACAGACTTCAAAACCAGACCTCATGTTCCAAAGCTATTTGGCTGATAATTTCAGAGCCAGAGATCTTGCTCTTGAGTGAAACTCTGTCACTTACCCTTCCTGGGATTGCCAGATTATCAATGCCTATCAAATCTTTCTTGAGTTCATGCAGCTTCTGGAAGTTCTCCATCTTTATCATACTACCATGGAGCTGAGCCACCATTTCAGAAATCTCAGCCAGAGCAGCTAGGTAAATAAAAACAAGGATCTTTTCAATGCTCGTATCAGACTTACAAGCAGGTACATAATATTTATTCCATCTGTGGCTCACGCACAGCACCCTCCCAACAAGATTGTTATAATTCTCTTTTTCTAGTATTTACTCTAACTGTCTTCAAGTTGCATACACAGATTCACGAGGTTCTTTTACTGAGGGTGGCAGCACTGAAATAAAGGTAGAGGCAATCACCACAGACAGAAGTCTGCTTTTACCTAAGCTCTCCATGGGCATGCAACACTTTAGACCTATCTTTTTTACAGTAACACTCAGAACAATTGGTTTTCAAGGAGAATCAACTCATGGCACTGATAAGAGAATGAATTTTTTAAAATAGTACCTGAGGGCTCCACAACCACAAGACTTCAAGGGAAGTGCAGAGAGCTAGCTAGAATTCACACCTCGGTAAGGATTCAAACATGCTAACATTTTCAGGCAACCAAAACCCCAGAGCAACCAAGAGAGGGGTATGAGTTGCCTTCATATGTGTATTTTTAACAGGATGCACAGCCCCGATTCTCTTTTAAAATACATTTAAACTACTTTCTCCTGCAGCAGACACACGTGTTTTGGGTGGCGGCCCAGAAGTAGAATCAGAAGGTGGATTTTCAATGAGATAATATGATCTCCCTGAACAAAACTTACTCTCGTCAGAGGATGCTAAGGACTCTATTGCACAGTCAGCACTGAAGTATCATTACTGCTGATGGAGACAGTCTCGCCATGTTTCCTCTCATTTAAAACATTTGTTAAATCATTATGGTTTCTGCATTATCAGTAGATTAATAGTAGGCCCTTTTCTAATAAATTTCAGTTCCTATCTCTCTCATTAGACTAAATATCTCTGAACCAGCTCATTAAATGCATCTCCCTACCCATCACATCACATGGGATCCCCCCCGTATTAGGAAATTTGGTGAAATGGTTGCATGTTTTTATTTCTACTACCACAGTTTGTAAATCAAGGACCTGTCCTTGCCATACCTCCAGCAATGATAGAAATAATCAGTGATCAGTTGCTTAAAGTGCAGAACTATTGTTGTGCTCAGTACCGGGTTTATAATGGCGCTAGCGGGGCTATGCCCACACTTGGAAGGGGCCCATAACGACTACATGCTGCCCCACAAAGGGTTAATCCAGCTCTAGCCCTAGCCCTAGCCCTAGTCCACCAATGTGGGGTGGGAGTTGTAGTTTGCACACCAGGGCTTTAGGCTTGGGCCCTTGGACCTGTACCGCCATCGGGCTGGCACAGGGGAGGCTGGTTGTCTGTGGCCCCTGAGGCTGAGGCGGGGGTGATGACAGTGGGGCTGGCTGCCATGCTCCCTGCCAGTGGGAATGCCCAGAAATTTTTCCCTGCACTCCAGGGAGGGGAGGTGGATTGTGGGGTGAGTCTGGGTGTGATGTGGGAGCTGGAGGTGACTGTATGGGGGTGGGGTAGGAGCAGAAGGGTTTTAAGGTGGGGGTTGGTGTGGAGGAGCAGTGGGAGGGAGGTAAGAGTATTGGTTGAAGGTGGGTGTTGGCTTTGAGTAGGGGAGGGGGGAGAAGGGAGGGAGGTGACAGCCCTGGGATGAAAGTGGGGGGATTGGCAGTAGCAGGGAGATTGAGGAGAGCCCTTGTGTGAAGGTGGGAGTAAATTGTGGGTGTGTATGGGGGGCAGTAGGAGGGATGGGGGAGAGTCCAGGTGTAAAGGCTGAGGTAGGGGCTTGAAGTGGATTGTGGTAGCCTTGGTGGTAAAGAGAATGTGTGTGTCTCAGTGGCCCTTTGTCCCTGCAAAAGATGGACACCAGCAATCTTCCTCCCCATGCTCCATCCAGTAAGTTTACTGTTTCACTTCAAGTCATGAGGGGTGGTGAGGCAAATGTTAGAAATAGGTTAAAGAAAATTAACTTTTAAAAAAGTTTTGTAAACATTATTGTACCAAAGTAGAAAATCCAGCTTTCGAAAAATGTATTTACGAAACATAACTTTGGGTGGAGGAGGCAATGGTGGGGAGATGCAGGTACACCTACACTGACTGCTACATCCCAGCTTCATATGGCTTATAAGTATGCTAATTAAGCACTTGTGTTCAGAGCCCCCAGCAGGCCCCGAGTGTTTAAACAAAAAAGACAAAACTAACAAACAACCCCCTCCCACACGAATACTCCAAATTTAAGAATATTCTGGGTATATTGATGCTAGCCCAATTTGTTCTCTATGGGCTGAGTGGAAGTCTCAATCAAGTGTGGCTTCAAATATCTTATTTTGTTTTTGAATAAAGGTTTTCATCCCCATCGCAGCAGTACCAGGTATACTGTGGGCGTCGTTGCACCAGGCCCACACTTGGTATGGGCCCATAACGACTACATGGGGGCTCACAAACGTGTTTGGCGCGGGTCCCACAAAAGGTTAATCTGGCCTGGTTGTGCTTTATTTATTATTATCTCTACTACTATGTTCTCTCCAAGGACTCCAATATCCAGTAATTAATGGTTTAATTGAAAATGTAACCGGGCACACGGCTTCAACCATCCTCAAATATTTATAGGTCTACTCTAAAATGGGGGAATCAGTTTTACAGCAAGGGATTTCTGCTCTACAATGAGGACAAAGATTTAGGGTGGGATTTTTGAAAAGCACCTAACTGATTTAGGAGCACAAATCGCCTGGAAAATCATATGTAAGGAACAAGGAGAAAAAGGAGCTGGGAATCAAGTCATCATGAACAAGAGGCAAAGGTCACTGTGGATTCTCCATCACTGACCATTTTTAAATCAAGACTGGATATCTTTCTAGAAAATATGCTCCAGGAATCATTCTGGGGAAGTTCACTGGCCTGTGTTATATAGGAACTCAGACTAGATGATCACAGCCTTAATTCTGACATTTCCTGACTTTTGAGTACTTGACTCTGCAAGCTGAACACTCTTTTAATGTAGTTTTTTGGATGCAATATTATTTATACTACAGCATGCCTAGTGGTTAGAATGGGGACTAGCTATCAGCAGACTGTGTTCTAGTCCACTGCTTATAGAATTAGATTATTCCTCCCCATTCACCTCTGGAGTCTCTGAAGTCCACATGGTTTGGTGGGTAGTGTTTGCAGAGCCTTTCCATTATCTGCTTATAGTGCATGAGCCGGTGCAAAGGCCGGAGTAGGAAAGTATTGAGGGGTAGGTAGCAGACTTTCTGTAACTCAAAGTCCCTACACAAGGTCTCCAGCTTGCGAGAGTTCTTGATCCCATTTTCCAACTCCATCAAAACTTCATTGTGTTTCCGCAGATGAACTGTCAGTTGCTTAAAAACAAAGAGAAAAGAAAAGAGGCAGAGACATTAGCAAACGCACTGCACATATGGGATTCCAAGTCATTTGATCCAAATATGTTCCTCTATAAAAATCTTGCTAACGTTGCTGTGGTTTTTTGCAACACAGTCATTTGCTCTGTGCAACACTAACGTTCTGTCATTAACCTACAAAATAAATAAGATGGAAAATCCCACTCTGTCCAGAATTAATTTAATCTTTTCTGCCAATTCTTCCCTTCCCCTGACCTTCTCTGCATCCCCTGTAAAACAAACAAACAAAACTAATTGAGGCAGACAGTCTAGCAGCAGCCAAGGAATTCAAAGTTAAAGATATTACACTGTACTTAGCTCATGCTTTGCATGTATCTTGGGGATGAACAATAGCATGGAGTTAGGAAAAAAATGTAGATTGGGCTCTCCAAAGAGGACTAAGGTAATTAAACATCCAACTGGCACTGACTTTTCCAATTCCTTAGGCCCCTTTGATGATCCTATCTGTAACCAATTGGAATGCCAGCTTTTGTTCCTTTATTTATTATTAAAGAGCAGCTACAACTCCTGAAAACTCTGAACACATACACACAAACACAGGTGCATTCCATAGCAAAACACCTGCGTTACAGCACTTCATATTTTCTGCCGCTTGGTTGTCATCTCATCTACATAACACTAGGTAGGCAACTGCAGAGGTGAATTCTCTGAGGGGCTCAACAAGCATGTGTACAAGGGGGATCCAGTGAATATAATGTACTTAGATTTTCAGAAAGCCTTTGACGAGGTCTCTCACCAAAGGCTCTTGAGCAAACTAAGCTACCATGGGAGAAGAGAGAAGGTCCTCTCATGGATTGGTAACTGGTTAAAAGATAGGAAACAAAGGGTAGGAATAAATGGCCAGTTTTCAGAATGGAAAGAAGTAAATAGTGGTGTTCCCCAGGAGTCTGTACTGGGCCCAGTCCTATTGAACATATTCATAAATGATCTGGAAAAAGGAGTAAACAGTGAGGTGGCAACATTTGGAGATGATACAAAACTACTCAAGATAGTAGGCAGACCCAGGCAGACTGTGAAGAGCTACAAAAGGATCTCACAAAACTGGGTGACTGGGCAACAAAATGGTAGATGTGGCCCCTTAGAGATTAACAAATTTATTTGAGCATAAGCTTTCGTGGGCTAAAGCCCACTTCATCATTTGCTCAAATAAATTTGTTAGTCTCTAAGGTGCTACAAGTACTTCTTGTTCTTTTTGCTGATACAGACTAACATGGCTACCACTCTGAAAATGCTAAATGAAATTCAATGCTGATAAATGCAAAGTAATGCACATTGGAAAACATAATCCCAACTATACATATAAAATGATGGGGCCTAAATTAGCTGTTACCACTCATGAAAGATCCTGGGAGTCATTGTGGACAGTTCTCTGAAAACATCCACTCAGTGTGCAGCAGCAGTCAAAAAAGTGAACATAATGTTGAGAATCATTAAGGAAGAGATAGATAATAAAACAGAAAATATCATGTTGCCTCTATATAAATCCATGGTACACCCACATCTTGAATACTGCATGCAGATGTGATCATCCCATCTCAAAAAAGATGTACTGGAATTGGAAAAGGTTCAGAAAAGTGCAACAAAAATGATTAGGGGTATGGAATGGCTTCTGTATGAGGAGAGATTAATAAGACTGGGATTTTTCAGCTTGGAAAAGAGACTACTAAGGGAGGATATGATTGAGATCTATAAAATCTTGACAAGTGTGGAGAAAGTAAATAAGGAAGTGTTATTTACTCCTCATAACACAAGAACTAGGGGTCCCTAAATGAAATTAATAGGGCAGCAGGTTTAAAACAAATAAAAGGAAGTATTTCTTCACACAACGCACAGTCAACCTGTGGAACTCCTTGCCAGAGGATGTTGTGCCAGCTAAGACTGTAAGAGGATTCAAAAAATAACTAGAAAAGTTCATGGAGGATAGGTCCATCAATGGCTATTAGCCAGGTTGGGCAGGGATGGTGGCTCTAGCCTCTGTTTGGAAGACAGAATCCTGGAATAGATGGACCTTTGCTCTTACCCAGTATGTCTGTTCTTATGTTCTTGATGTAAAATGGTGGTGTGAAGTGAAGGGGAGTGGATGTAACTTACATGCTGACTGAGTGGGTATCACAGCGTGGCTGGCGCCTGTGAATTAAAAAGGTCCAGATCCTCTGTGCCAGAACAAGTGCTCACAGTCTGGCCATTAAACATAGTTGGGCAGTATTTGGGGGCTAAAACAGGTCAGGGAGCCCAGTGAGTCAGAGCAGAAGGGCAGGTGAGAGCTGCAAGAGATGAGAGGATTGGAGGAGTCCTGGAAGGAAACAGAGGGCAGGAGACCACCAAGACAGATTTGCTCGCTGACGTCCCTAAGACAAAGAGCCAGGTCTGGAGGGGGCTGAAGGCAGGAGAAACAGCAGCAGAGGGAACTGCTGCTGGCTCAAAGCCAGACAGATGGAGCCAAGGGCCAGAGAGGGCTGAAGACAGGGGAGTAGGGCAGGAGCTTACCTACTGACATCTCCAGGGCTGGAGACTGGGACTCAGAGGAACAGTGAGAGTGAGGGATGCTCCCCTGGCAAATATGCTCCAGCAGAGGCTGTGGGGGTTCCTGCTGGGAAGAGTGGGGTTGCAACTGGAAGGACTCGGGTGGCTGTCCCAGTACAAGGACAGGAAAGGCCTGAGAGTCTAGCCTGGTCGAAGGCACCAGCGTCTGGTATGTGGGGCATCAAGAGACGAGATGTCTTGAGCTTTAGTGACTGCTTGCTCTCAGGTGAGAAATGGGCTACTCAGACTATACTGTTGTAAGGAACCAGATAAACCAAGGAGGGGTTGTATGGAGGCCAGAAAACATGAAGTTATTGGGTCACCTGAGATGGAAAACTGAGGCAGACTAGCTGCCATGCTGCGATCTGCTGCAGGAGGGTGCTTCAGGCAGGACTGCCTTATGATAGTGGGGTCATAGCAGCTTCAGTCAGGTTGCAGAATAAGGTCCATCTGACTGGCCAAGTTTCCGACTTACTTTTTAAAAAATCCCCATTAAAAAAGTAACGAAGGGAGTTCTGTTGTAGTTTGGTGATTGGTTTTATTGATGAAGCTCATTTGATGGAGCCAGAGAAGTCTTTAAATGAATAAATGTGCTGTCGCAGAAAATGAGGGGAAATTGAACTTCTGTATATTGATCTGACTTCAAAAGGCCGGGTGGCTTAGTCTAAATCTAATGTGGTGTTTGACACATCTCCAGTCAAATCTCCTTCTCGTGATTTTGCAACAGCTTTACAGTACGGGCTAGTTTAGTGGTTTCTTGGCACACTATATGTTCATTCCATGGACATTCTGACAGGCAGGGACCCTCCTTGGCTACTATGGAGGCTGCCAGGTAGTTATTTATTACTTTTAACTTCTTCTCCATGTTAACTAAGTTGACAGGGTCAATTTACAGGTCTTTTAATAGGTCCCATGCTAAGTGTGAAGATTAACTGATTTTTCTTTTCTGTCTCCTATTCTGACTTCTTTGATCCAAACTGGGTTTTGATTCTTTTCTCTGGAGGCTGCAATCTTTCTCCAGGGCTATGTCAAAGAAAGATCGTAAGGCATCAAAGACTAAACAACATGAGATTAAAGGCACCAGACACATAAGCAGAGTAGTCTCTAAATATAAGTTTACTGTTAGAGATCAACAGCTCTTTAGGAAAATGATTGTACTTACTGAGAATAAGGGACTGGTGTTAGAAAGTGCACATGATGATTTTTCCAGGTATCAGAATGTGTCTGGGTGAATGAAGCAGCCAGTGGTAGGTTTATTGAGGAAAGGGTTATGATGACAGGTCTGTCACTGACAAAGTGGCCTATTAGCTACAGCAGTGGATTGTGAATTAGAATTCCCAATTTCTATTTTTAGCTTTGTCATTGATTTGCTGTGTGATCCTTAGCATGGCACTCACTCTTTGTGTCACAGCTTATCTGTCCCTAAAATTAGAATACCATGGTGACTGACTGACAATATCCTGGACAAACCTTATGGCATTAAAGATAAATTGTACTGAATTAAGTTAAATCTCATTGTACTAGGTCTAATACCTTTGAGGTCCATTGTATAAAAAATCAATGGTGCATGTGTTATTACAGAACGGTATGTAATTCTGTAGGAGGAGGGGGTTACTAATGTAATTCCTCAGTTATCAGTTACTTTGAAGCCACCCCCTGGAAATGTGCACATAAACTAGAAATCTCTGGGGACCAACAGACAAAAAAAGGATTCTTGGTTTCCATTTTCTTTATGGAAATATGCTTATGAATATATATATATATATATATGACATAATTGGAATATGTTTTATGCTACATATGCCATGTAACATATCTCTGTAAAGGTTAGATCTACTGAATCTATTAATCCTATTTGTATGCATGTATTATTTTTGTACTCGAAGTTATGAATATTGGCTGTGTACTGGCTTGATGTCTAAGTAGCCTTAGTAGAGCTTTTGGTTAGTTCCCTGAGAAAGGAATGTGCAAATTAGGTACCCAATCAAGAAACTCTTAAAGGACAATGAATCTTGGAATGCTCCAATCCACATAAGTAGTCTACCTGAGGACATTCAAGGAAGCATGTGAACCATGGCTGCCACCCGTAAGTTCTGAGTCATGCATGGACGTGTGACTTGCCCAAGTGACTCCAAAACTCCATCCTGGAGCTGGACTTTGCATAGAAGAGAGAAAGGGGTCTCTACCCACAAGAGTGAAGTCTATTTAAACCTCAGGAAACCCCTCCATTTTGTCTTCAGCTGGCTCAAGAGCCTCTTGACCCCCAAGGATACCTGAAAGAAACTGGAACAAAGGACAATAACTACAGGGGGTGAGAGTGATTGCTGGACCCAGACTAAAAGGTGAGTAGTCTGTAAAAGGAAGCTTACTGGAATTCCTCTAAGGGTGAGGTTTTTATCTCTGTTCAGTTTCTTACTGTATTAGACATAGCCTTGCATGTTTTATTTTGCTTGGTAATTCACTTTGTTCTGTCTGTTACTACTTGGAATCACTTAAATCCTATTTTCTGTATTTAATAAAATCAATTTTTACTTATTAATTAACCCAGAGTGTGTATTAATACCTGGAGCGGGGGGGAGGGGGACAACAGCTGTGCATATCTCTCTATCAGTGTTATAGAGGACGGACAATTTAGGAGTTTACCCTGTATAAGCTTAATACAGGATAAAATGGATTTATTTGGGGTTTGGACCCCATTGGAAGTTGGGCATCTAAGTGTTAAAGGCAGAAACACTTCTTAACTTGCTTTCAGATAAGTCTGCAGCTTTGGGGCACATGGTTCAGACCCTGGGTCTGTGTTGGAGCAGACTGGAGTGTCTGGCTCAGCAAGACAAGGTGCTAGAGTCCCAAGCTGGCCTGGAATGCAGGGGCAGAAGTAGTTTTGGCACATCAGTTGGCAGTCCCAAAGGGGTTTCTGTGATCCAACCCATCACCGTGGCATAGTCGAGCAGGATCTGTGCACAGCTGATTGCTTTGACATACTAGTACTGATTTTAAGTGAGTTAAGCGTGGTAGCTGGAAAACAGACAGAGTAGTTACTGGTTTGTTATTTTCTGTTTGCTTATTTCAGGTAAGGGAAATAGGGACAGAAAAGGAAGCAAAGTAAATAAGAGTGAAGATCAGAAGAAGCTAGAACTACACAAGTTGCAAATTGCCCAGAAAGGCTGAACACTGGGCACTGGGAAAGTCTCTGTTAACTAAGAATCCTCTGAGCTCAGTGCATCTCAGTTTTAAGTGAGCTGCAGATGGGTGTGGCCCAACCTCTGTCTGTGGTAAAGCTGACAGGAGTGGAGGGGGGCCTGTTCTGGTAGGAGGGGGTTCTTTGTGGTATCCCAGCTCATCGAGTGACAGTCTAAAGGAAAGATAAATGGAAATTGGTGTGCAATTTGCCTGGGAAAAGGCTGCCCTGGGAAAAGAAAAGGCTGCCCACCAGCAAACCCTGGATTTAAAAGACAAAGCAAATTGAGACCCAGAAGCATGAACTGGCTGTAATGGAATAGAAGAGGTGCATAGAGACATGTATCCTGGAGCTGGAAGTGGGGGTCCTGGTGACTGCTGCGGTGGGAACAAACCCCAAGGACTCTGTAGCTGGAAGCAAGCCCAACCTGAGTGAAAGGGGGAAGGATTTTGCTGGCCAGTGAAAGATCTGTCATAGCTGGTAGCTATGAGCCCACAGCTGGATCAGGGTCTCTTTCCCTTTTGAGGGACACAGGAGTGTCTGCCCCAGAGAGGAGCCCCAAAACAAATTTTAGGTAAACTGCCTCCACCATGGTCAGTGTCCAAGCCTCTGGCAGTAAGTTCAGGAGGAGGGTGTGACATTGCATTCTATATGATTTTATAAAAATATGCTAATGAGTGTGAATATGATGTAACTGGAATATGCTTCATGCAAAGGGTCTCTTGTAAGGAATCATTACAAAGCTTATGATCTACTGAGTGTGGTCATCCTATTTGTATAAATGTATCACTCTTGTATCTGAAACTAGAAATATGAAATATGGCTCCGAGGTCCTATTGTAGTTATGCAAAGTGTGGGCCATTAATGGTGGCTTGGAATCTTGATGGCTCCCATTAATCAGGACAATTACCTGTAAATAGCTGTTTATTTGTAAGTCTTTCTGTATACCTGTGGGCTGGCAAGTGGGTAATGAAGTCTTACAGTGACATGTGATCATGTCACTTGAACTGGAATTCATCTTTAACCTGGTGCTTTTCCATTGAGAAGAGGGGTGGAAACCCAGAGGGACAAAGGATTCCTGTCTTATGCAAAAGATATATAAGTGGGCGGCCATCATGAGAAATCCCCTAGCTACCACCCGAGCCGGAACAAGGGCTGCATCAGGGGAAAGGATTGTGCCCAGACTAGGAAGATGTCGAGTCTGTGAAAAAAACTTATTGAAACATCTCTGATGGTGAGATTTTATCTGTATTCAGTTTTATTACTGCACTAGACTTAGACTGGCGTGTTTTATTTTATTTTGCTTGGTAATTCACTTTGTTCTGTCTGTTACTACTTGGAACCACTTAAATCCTACTTTCTGTATTTAATAAAATTACTTAATATATACTCTGGGTTAATTAATACTGGAGGTGGGGGGGGGGGAGAACAGCTGTGCATCTCTCCATCACTGTTATAGAGGGTGAACAATTTATAAGTTTACCCTGTATAAGCTTTATACAGGGTAAAATGATTTATTTGGGGTTTGGACCCCATTGGGAGTTGGGTATCTGAGGGTTAAAGACAGGAACATTTCTTAAGTTGCTTTCAGCTAAGTCTGCAGCTTTGGGGCACGTGGTTCAGACCCTGGGTCTGTGTTGGAGTAGACTGGCGTGTCTGACTCAACGAGACAGGGTGCTGGAGTCTCAAGCTGGCAGGCAAAGCAGGGACAGAAGTAGTTTTGGCACATCAGTTGGCAACCCCAAGGGGGTTTCTGTGATCCAAGCAGTCACACTTGGATCAATTGCCTGGTTTTAAACAGGCTCGGGGCCTTTCTTCTGACCCGGCAAACAGATTGGACCCCTGGTCTATGGAGGGCCCTGATCCTTAGGGAAGGGTTGAAAGGAATGGGCCTATTGAGATTTCATAAGCCTGTGTGCTTCCTCTGAGCTGAAGCTGTGATGAGCTTGAACCACAAGGAAACCCTTAGGTGGGGCCTGGAAGGATGCGTCAGCCAGAGCCCATGTTAGGGTTGCACTGATCGCTGGTGAGCTTCTTAGCATGTGTGTAGATTCTTTTATTGTTTTTAATGTGTTTTCTCTGTACTGCTTTTACCTTAAGAATAAAATAGGCTTGCATAAAAGAGCTGCATGGTAACTTACAACTGTGGACATTAACTGTCCCTGAAGGGAAAGCAAGCTGGTGTGCTTGGGGAACCTGTCTCTGCTGGGAATAACACGGTGAAGGCAGGGGACTATGCAGCCTGGGGATACCCGGCTTGGAAGGGAGACGTGCAGGTTTCCACGCAAGAAAGGTAACAGCTGGGGAGCTGGAAGCCTGAGAACGGGTGCCCTTGCTGTATCGCTATGGGTAGACAGAGATCCAGCTGCCCTGAATTGTGATGACCTTCACCTACTTGGCAATGGGGCCTTAGTAGCTCTTCTCTCTGCTGTGGAATTGAAGTCTAGTACTCCAGCTAGCAAGTGCATCAGAAAAGGGATTAATGAGCATTAAGAGCTAGCTAATATCTGTAAAAGCACTTCAAGATCCTTGGATGAAAGGCCCTGTGTAAGTGACACTCTCTTTTGTCAAAGGTAGGAGAGGGAATCTCTTTTATTGGCCCAACTTCTGTTGCTGAGAGAGACAAGCTTTCGAGAAGTAGGTCCAATAGAAGATATTGCCTCACCCACCTTGTCTCTCTCATATCCTGGGACCGACAGGGCTATAACAACACTGCACATAGCTCTTTTGTCAGACATTCTGCTATTACAGTGCTTAGTGTAGATAGCTAAGGTTAGATAGATAACTCTAAAGCAATTTTTTAAAGAGAAAATGATATGCAATTATCAGGACTGGACCCACATGTGTTAATAATATAAACATGTGTTACTGGCCTAGATTGTAATGGCCTCTCTGGTGTCTTAAGAGGCTTTTATGTAACTCTGTATTCTTTTATTGCACTGATCAGTAATATGCTACTTCCACAATGCTTCTGCAGACAGGCACTGTATAAAAATGGTATGCAAAATGTTTCTGTGGCATACTATAGAAAACAGAGACATTGTATTGGCCTTTTTGTTTTGGTTTTCAAAAAACGTTACCTACTCTGTCTTTTATTAAAAGTATCACAACCAATCTAGAATTATAGAAGCTGTGACAGGGTTGGGCCAGATGGCTATAGGAGAGTAATCCTTTTGGGATCCGGGAAGTGGGCAGGCGAAGCCCGTCCACTGCTAAAGGATGCCCCACCAGCCTAAGAGGATCCACAGGACCTGGACACCAAATAAATCCAGGGGACAACTAATGAAATAATAGGGACAGGAGTGTAGTCAAAGGGTCAAACGAAGAGAACCGGATGGGGACACCGAGCAGAGAACCCCGGACAGCACCCACTGCTCCTCAAAGGCGTCCAGGGCGTCTATGGACGCTGCCCAGAGGAACTCTGCCCAGACACGTGAACGGACCAAGGATCGGAAATAGGCCCCACAGTCACAGAGACTCCATCGGCCAACCTTCTCACTCTGGTTTTATAGATGGCCATTTTAGCTAGGGCCAGGAGGAGGCTGACCAGAAGATCCCATGACTTTGTGGGGCCACGGATAGGGAGTGCATAAATAAGAAGGTGAGGGGAAAAGTGCAACCAAAAACGTAATAAAATATTGGTGAGGAGCCGGAATAGGGGCTGCAGCCTGGCACACTCCAGATGTGTGTGTACCAGGGTTTCCCTCACGCAGCAAAAGGGGCATAGAGTCTGGGACAGAGGTGAACCGCACCAAGAACACGCCTGTGCTCACGGCTCTGTGAAGGAGCAGCCAACTGACATCCCCGGTGGATCTCGGGACTAAGATGGAATATAGGCTGGCCCACGGGGGCTCCTCACCCTCCAATGGTGGCAGAAGGTCCCACCATTCTGTATTGGGGCGGGACACGAGGGTGAGGGCGTGAAGGGTGTGGAGCACGAGTGTATATAGATGTTTCCTTGGCGTGGTTTGGAAGCAGACCGGCTGCATCCCGTGCAGCTGGCTCACGGTGAAGGGCTGAGGGAGTCGGTTGAGTCCATAGGGCAGGGGCCCAATTAAAAGGCCCGGCGGGCCTGGGATAGAGGGTGGCCGGGGCGTGCCCTCATGCAGGACCTGGGTGAGATAAACCTGAGCAGCGGGTGGCAAAGCAGCCTTCACCTCCTGAAGTATGGGCCAGGGAGTACGAGATCTGGAGAGCCCCATTCACTGAGCAAGCGTCAGGGGATCCAGCCAGTCTCCCTGGTCGTAGTCCAGGAGGTCTCCGACTCTTGTGACTTCTGCCAAGACCAACCTCTGGTGCACCGAGTGCAACTCCGCCACCTGCACACGGAGCTGGGGGTTGTGTAGCAGGGGCTCCGTGAGGAGATCTGCCCCCTCGGTGGCCGCCATGGACCTGGTCGTTGAAAACAGTTTCCAGGTCCGGAGGAGGTCCTGGTAGAAGACTGGCAGCCCGGAGAGGTCTCGCGGAAGACCTCTCGGATGGAGATAAAGGAGCTGCCAGTCGTATCAGAGCCCTCGGAAGCGGTGCAGGAAGGCGTGCACCAGTATGCTCCACGCCGGATTACCTGCACCATAATGGAGCCTCTGCAGGGCCTGGAGGCGGAAGACATGGACCTGAGTGTGCAGACACTTCAGGCCCTGCCCTCCCTCCTCCAGGGGTAGATGGAGAATCCCTGCAGGAACCCTGTGCAGTCCTGACCAAAAGAACTCCAGAATCGATGTCCGGAGGTTGGCCAGGAAACCCAGGGCCAGGACCAGGGTGTTGAGCCGGTACCAAAGCATTGACAGGACTAGTTGATTAAGCACCAGTGCTCTCCCTCGAAGGAAGAGGCAATGGAGTAGTCCTGTCCATTTCCAGAGCCGCTCTGTCACCCCGTCCTCCAAATTCTGCCAGTTCTCCGGCAGAGACAGATGTGTGGCAGAAAGGTAAACACCTAGATAGAGCAGCGGACCCGCAGTCCACCGGATGGCCTGAAGCGCGGGTGGGAGGGAGCTCGCCTGCCACCAGTCCCCTACCACCAAGCCTGAGCTCTTGACCCAGTTGACCCAGGGGGAGGAGGCTGCTGAATAGATGGCCTGGCAAGCCTCCACCCGCACCAAGTCGCCCGGGTCCTGGACCATGAGGAGCACGTCATCAGCGTATGCCAACAGGACCAGCCGCAGCTCCGGCTCCCGCAGCACCAACCCTGTCAACCTCCTTCGGAGGAGACAGAGGAAGGGCTCGATTGCCAGAGTGTACAGATGGCCCAAGAGGGGGCACCCCTGCTGTACTCCTTGCCCGAAGCTGACCGATGCGGTCAGGGTCCAGTTAAGCCTAATGAGACACTCTGCGGAGGCGTACAGCACTTGGAGAAAACCCACAAACTGGGGTCCAAAGCCAAACGCTTGTAGAGTGCTTAGGAGATACCCGTAATCCACCCTGTCGAACGCCTTCTCCTGATCCCAGGACAGGAGAGCGAACGACAAACCATCCCTACACCCGAGTTCCAAAAGGTCCCACACCAGATATAGGTTGTCAAAGATGCTGTGGCCTGGGACGGTGTAGGTCTGGTCTGGGTGGACCACGTCCGCCAGCACGGACCCTAGCCGCAGCGAGATTGCTTTTGCCACAACGTTGTAGTCCATGCTGAGGAGCGAGATGGGACGCCAATTTCGTAAATTCCAGAGGTCCCCCTTCTTCAGCAATAAGGCGAGCACGGCTCGCCTGCACGAAAGAGGGAGGACACCGCTCTGCAAAGACTCAGCCCAGATGGTGACTAAATCTGGGCCGAGGACGTCCCAGAACACGCGGTAGAACTCCACAGTCAGCCCATCTATGCCCGGAGATTTATTGGTGGGCATGTGATGGAGGGCTTCCAAGAACTCAGCCAGAGTGAGAGGCAGCTTTAGCCGGTCTCAGTTGCGCGTGCTGACCGTAGGGAGCTCCTCCCACAGCACTCTGTAAGCGTTAGGATCGGTCGGATCCGGGGAGAAAAGGCTTGCGTAGAAGGCTCTTGCCGTCCCACACACCTCCACTGGATCCGTGAGAGGGGTGCCGTCTTCTGCCAGAAGGCAGGTGACGTGTTTTTTTGGCCCCTCTCCTTTTCTCCAGGGTGTAGAAGAAGCAGGAGCCGCGATTCATCTCCCAAAGGAGACAGATGCGGGGATCGAACAAAGGCACTCCGGGCCTGATCGTCCTCGAGAGCACAGTCTGCGCAGAGGGGCGGATCCTCAGGGCTGGCAGCCAGATGCCTCTCTAGCTCCAAGACTTCCCGTTCCAACTGCTCTATCGCCGCATCCCTCCATCGGCTGGCGACCCAGGTTTATTCACGGCAGAAGATCTGGGCACGCACCTTCCCCAGATCCCACCACTGCCACGCGGAGGGAAAGGCACGCCGCTACCCTCGCCAGGCCAGCCAGAATTCCCGGAAGGATGTCATGAAGCCCACATCCTCCAACAAGCTGTTGTTGAAATGACAATAAGCCGGCCCCGGTCTCTCCGCGCAGAGGGATGTCATCACGGTGGCTAAATGATGGTCAGAAAATAGGGCCGGCCGGATGCTGGAGGAGTGGGCTTGTGAAAGGTGGAAGCGTGATAAATAAATGCAGTCCAACCAGGAGTGGCACGACCGATGGGCCTCCACTCGGACAAAGGTGAACATGGAAATGTCATCCAGGTGGTGGTCGCGCCAAACAACTACCAGGGAGTGGTGTTCGACTATGTCCTGGAGGACATCCGCGGTGGCCGGGCACTGCTCGGTCCCCGAGCGTTCCCGCTCCTTGAGGGTGGTGTTAAAGTCCCCACCCAGGACCATGCACTCATGAGGATCCAAGGTGCTGAGGAAGGTGGACACCTGCTGATAGAATTGCAGCCGCTCCGGGCCCGATGTTGGGGCATAGACATTAATGAGGTTGACCACAAGCCCTCCATACGGACCCGGAGGTGCAGCAGACAGCCCGGAATAGCCTCGGCGACCCCCTGCACCTTGGGCCATAGGTCGGGGGAGAACAGGATTGCCACTCCAGCCGTATGAACTGGCTAAAGTAGACCCTGTCCCCCCCCAATCCAGCCACCAGCTGTCTTTGGAAGCCGGATCCATATGGGTCTCCTGCAGAAAAACCACAGAGTACTCCCCTTCCCGAAGGAAGGAGAGCACCTGGCACTTGCGGAGACCCATCCTACAGCCTCAGGTGTTCAACATTGTGATGGTGAGAGGTGCCATGAGTAGGGCTAGGGGGGGATCCTCGCTGGCAGGGACGCTCCAGGGGTATTATGGGAAGGGTTGGCATCAGGGGCAGGGCAGGGATCAGGAGCAGAGTCAGGGAGAAGGGCAAAGGCAGGATCCTGGGCCCCAGTAGCTAGGCTGCTGGGAAATGGCCCCTCTCGGTCAAGCTCAGGAATCTGGGGAGTGGGAAGGGGGTCCTCCGTGATGCCGGGCTCTGGCTCCATGGTCGGTGTAGTAGCCATGGCATCAAAAGGTGGACAGCCTTCAGTGGGGTCCCTGCCCGGGAAGGAGGTCGGTTGCCCCACGCCCACGAGGGACAGCCCATGGGGCTCGGGTCCCAGATCCATGGAGTAGTGCACCCAGTAATGGGCCCCCTGGTAGGGGACCAGGAATGACCCCTCGAGTGCCACTCCATCACGCACCACCGGCAGCAGTTGAAACTGCACTTGCCGGCGGAACGAGAGGACGTGACGGAGGACGGGGTCTTTGCAGCCCAACGGGAGAGGGCTGATGACAGAGATGGGTTTCACCAAGGTAGAGAGGGCGGGTAACAGAGCAGCATTGGGAAGAAAGGTAGGGACGGAGGTCAGGACCAGGCGGACGCCCAGGTCCTCTAGCAGCTTGAGGGGGACGAACACCCTCCCCCACTGCCAGGCTTTCTCCACCGCCTCCTGGGCGGAGACCTCCGATGCTAAGAAGAAGACGACCTTGATATACATTTGGAGTCCGCCACAATGGCCGTGGGCCCCACCACCCTCGCCAATGCCCGCACGTAGGTTTCCACGTGGGGTGAGGTGGGCACCAGGAGGCAATGGTCATGGTGGGAAAGAGGCCCCGGCCGCTATAGATGGTAGCGGAGGCGGTGGGCAGGAGAGATGACATAGTGGCAGGCGGGGGGGCCAGGGGAGGCACACCCGCAGAGCTGGTGGAGGGAACAGCGGGGAGGGACGCTGCGGCTGGTGGTAGGGCTGCGGCAGGGGGGTAGCCCCTGCCATGGAGGACCTGGTCTTTTTAGCAGGGCCCTTCCCCTTCTTCTTACCCTGGCCCTTCCTGCTGGCTGGGGGGGCTCCCCCAGAATCTGAGGGGGGGAAGGATGTGGCAGCAGCGGAGGTCACCCTGGTGCCCGTTGCTGCTGGTGCCCCAGCGGATGCGGCGGAAGGTGGTTCGGCGGCAGCAGTGGATTTAGAGGCGGGGGGGTGTGACGGAGGGGCAGACGGAGGAGGGGCAGCTGGGGCTCCTGGAGGGACCCCCCCCAATCTCATCCCCCTCCATCATAAGCAGGGACGGAAGGGGAGACACCAGAAGGAGGAGGGGAAAGGGGAAGCAGGTCGACCACTCCTCCCCGCTAGGCTGCAGGCAGGGGAGGATGGTGCCAAAAGGGGTGGGCTGGATGGGGGGCAATCAGGGGTTAGGGGTCAGTCGCCGACACAGGGTGGAATTCCGGCTCCTCTTGGTGCACTAGGGGAGGGGGGATACAACAGCATTGGAGGTGCAGTGAAGAGGGTCTAAACTAAAATGGGGAGTGGCACAAGCGCATGGGAGGGGGCACGGGCACACGGAGCAAGGGGCTAAGCGGGCTGGAGTTAGGGCAGGGAAACCAAGGGGCTGGCTTCAGAGGCTGGGGCAGGGCAAACAAACAAAGGCTGCAGAGGGAAAACGGCTAGGGCAGGCAAACAAACTGAGGCTAGTAAGGGGGCTGGGCCAAAAGGGAGGGCAAAAGCTGCAAAGGGCAAATGGGGCAGGTTGCAAGGGGAAAAGCAGTGAGGTAGATTATCCGGGGGGGGGATGGGGAGGGCGCGTGTGCCCACGTGCGCTTGCACAAAGTCTGTTTAGGCTGGCTGCTGCTTCTGGCCCAAAGGGTGGAATCAGGGCATAGCAAGCCAAGCAAGCAGCTGAGTCCAGAGGCAGGAGCTGAGGCAGATGGTATACAGCCAGTGGGGGTGGTGGAGGGGGCAGCGGTGGTGGTAGCGGTGGGGGTTGGGGGACACACAGATGGATCGGGGGGCAGCTCCACGCCACATCCCCTGTGTCCCTACAAACACAGTCAAGACCCCCACCACAAGAGCACAGTTTGAAAGTTACTTATTTCCAAAGGCCCCCTCCACGGTGGTCTGCAAAGTCTCTAGGTGCTCCCCCATTGGTAGATGGTCCTCTCCTCCTCCTCCTCCAGGCAGCAGACTCTGCAACAGCAGCTCCAGGAACTCCAGGTGGTGGTCCAGGTAGGCAGAAAGGACCCCCTCTCAGGTGGTGGTAGTGGTGTCCACAGCAGCAATGGCTGGGGCTGGGGCCCCTCATTCGCCCCTCTGGGGACTGGGCAAACAGGCCCCCCCACCCCTCCAAGGGGCTGCAGCTGGAGTAGTAGGACCAGCTTCCCAAAAAGTTAGGTTTGCAAATACGTGTCTAGCTGGTATATGCCACTGTATGGTTGTTGCTTCTGCAAGTGTCCTACTTGCAGGCATACTTGCAGACACAATTACCTATTCTGTGCTCTCATCTCTATTTGCACACATAAAACGGGATCTCATTTTGTCTCCTCATCTGAAAGTTTACTGTGTTTGAAAATCTTCTCCTGATTTTGTGTGTAATGCTCCTAAGGATCTTTTGATCACTAAAAAAATCAAAGGGCTTGCAACACTCGAACTCTGCCTAAACATCTAGAAATTCATTCAATTAAACCTTTTAAAGAAAAGCTCACACAACAGTCAAAAGCAGCACAAATGGCAGCACGATATTTACATGAAAAGCATGTTGATTCTGACCCATACCAAAGCTTAGTGGTTATAGGATCATTCCTACCTTCATATTCTGAATGTTCTTTAGCATAACATCACCAATTCTTTGGTAATCTCCTTTAATATGAGCATTGGAGCGGCCTTCCCTGTCAGCAACAGAAACATCAAAACTTCAGTCATGCAATATAATAGCATAATCACTTGTAGAGCACCAAGAAACTCAACTTATTTCTTTCAAAATCCTAAAATTCTATATTCTCTAGCTCAAAAACCCATGAAGAAGCTTCTTAATATACTGTTAATTCCCATGTAGAGTACATTCTTCATCTAAATTGGCTTGTACTAGTAACATCAGAGAGGGCATGAACCTAAAAAAACCATTAGGCTTTTAAGGAAAATTGCCAACATTTTTAAAGCTATGAATAGGGAAGACTTTAAAATATCATTGCAGTTCATTGGGCATTGATTGTAAAGAGGAGGCAGAAGACTTTTTTTTTTTTTTTGTTAAAAACCAAGTATTGTATCCCCAGCAGGGACTGCTGATGAGGATGTTCTAAGAACCCTTCTATTATTGGAAGGGGAAGCAGCCCGCAAGGTTGCCCGGCATCCAGATTCATTACAGAAGTGTCACATATTCACAGGGAACATTCCTGTCAAGTCTCTCCTTTTGCATATTTAAAAATAATGCAACCACCGCCCCAATCAGCCTAGACTTCCTTTAGCCAGTGCTAATGCATGTTGCAGTGCGCACTCAGTTTGGGATAACCGTAACTCCTGGTGACAAAGGATTATTTGTTTCTAAATGTGTGTAAAAGAGATATGGGGCTGGAGAGGGGGCAGAATTAAAGGCGTTACACATTCAATTTCTCAAAAAAAAAATACATCACCCCAGAGAACAGTGAATTTAAGATTCTAATTGTCATTGAACTGTTCAAACCATACTGATCTGAGCTGAGCATTTCAAAACAGACAGGAACAACCTGCAGGGGAGGGATAGCTCAGTGGTTTGAGCATTGGCCTGCTAAACCCAGGGTTGTGAGTTCAATCCTTGAGGGGGCCACTTAGGGATCTGGGGCAAAAATTGGGGATTGGTCCTGCTTTGAGCAGGGGGTTGGACTAGATGATCTCCTGAGGTCCCTTCCAACCCTGATATTCTATGATTCTATAACCACTAGGGGGCTGAGGGGAGCACAGACTGACAGCCTAATTAAAAAAAAATGAAGGAACAGTCTTCCTCAGTGCAGCTTCAATTGTGAGCATATTCTCACTCAATGGCCTCAGATTTTTAAATTTTGTTAAGCTACCAAGTGTGAGGTTGGGGGGTGGGGGCATGTCGAATTCATCCCTGGGGTGAACGTGTACAATTCTACTGAAGAAGCTGCACAAACCAAAAAGGCAGACATTTGAGATCTAAAATAACAATGATGAGATCAAATTTAACTCGAGGAAATGTTCAGATCTCTGCTTTAAAATTAAACACATTTCTTGATTTTCATTCACCTGTAGTTATTCATCTCATTCAAACATCTGGATTTTTACTTTAGGAAAATTCTATTTGCACTAAAGTTTCAATAAATGGAAGACAAAATCGTAAATCTTTGCATTCCTTAACAAATGGACTGTTGTCAGACCTATTCTACAATCAGTGAATTACTGAAGATGTATGTGTAGCTAAGGGATACCCATAGAATAGAGAGAGAAAACGGATTTTTAATAACCCCTCTATTATAATTGAATGTACAAATATTCAGGAACATATTATTTTGTAAAGATATATGCATTTGTGGTTAATGGCTACGCTGGATAGTTTTTTGTGCATTCTTCTCTTACTGAAAAAATATGGAGGGTGCAGCACATAATGAGGAACAATAATATCCTTCAATTTATCCCACAGATGACAAAATAGCTATAAAGGATTATGTTATATTGCTTCAAGTTCATCTCAAGTGGCACTGAACAACACTGAGTGGTTTCATACGCTGTCTTTATTTTCTGTTGTATTAATGCTCCCTGCAGTAGCTTCAAGCGAACACGCTTATTTCAGCAGTTCATGACAAGATAGTTTAAGTTCTTTGAAATCAGAAGTTACACTGGGGTGAGAAATAGGATGCTAGTCTTGTGTAACCATGACTTCTAATTAGCTCTCCCAGGTAGGCAAAAGCTGTAGTTTAAATAACCAGCTTGTCTTTCATTCTTTCTACTCAAATGTGTCCGATATATCTGGGAGATTGGGGTCTACTTCAAAAGATAATAGAGGTGCATAAAACATCAGAATATTAAAGTTTCCACATGACCTGAGGATGGAAAGAAATACAAGCTTGCTTCTCTACTGAGCTTTACACTAGCAAGTCCCTTCCCCCTCCCCAAGTACATCGTTCTCCTTCCTGACTGTTTTTCATCCAACAATTTCCCCTACTGAAATTTCCCCTCAAGTTATGATTAAAACTTTTCTCTCACTGAAGCTTTAGTCAAAGGGGACATGCATTAAATTTGCAGGCAACGCTCAGCAAGCTTGCCTGAATGTTCTACACTTTTAAGGTTGCACAAAATTTTCAGAAACGTCCAAAACAAAAGAAGAAAATTACTGCCAGCAGTGATGTGGGTGCTGGGTGATTATCAACAGAAGAACTCTTGCTTTATAACCATTATTCTCCTCCCTAATTTTTTGTCATCGTTTAAAATCCTTTTCATGTTCCTGCATTTAATTTTATTAAATGAACTTCAGCAGCTTGGTACCTTGTTGGCTTATTGCCAAGATAAATATTAACTACAATTTTACAGAATTATTCTGATGAGAGAATTTCTTTGCTGGAGTTGATTCTATGCTTAGTCTGGCTGAAATCTGCCCTGGAAGATTTCTTTATATACTATCCACTAGCTATAGGAGACCTGATCACATCTATGTAAGGGCTCCCATTGACTTCCTGGGCTTTGGATCAGGCCCTTGGTGAAATACTTCACTAAACAATTAGCTCCTTGCAGCCTAAAAGTTTATCCCTGCCCCATTACAGCCAGTGCACTCTGCCAATGCTCCATTATTCAGGTCACCTGAAACAATCCAAATCCTGTAGCCAGAGTACTTCCTTTCTACACTTCACCACCCCAGTTGCCCAAAGCTCCTCTCAACAGCCTGGTGGTTTTCAAATCTTTCTGTGTAGCTCATGAGAACTGACTCAGTGTGGCAGGGAAGGTGGGGGATTAGTAGGACAGGTAGTCCATAAAAAATGCATTTCTCTCCCAAAGAGACTGGAAGCGTGATGAAGGACTGAACCCATTGCAATATCTCAATAAGAGATGATGATAAGCCAACAAAGATGTTGATAATCTCAATAATAGCTGGCCTCCCACTAAAATGGACAAAAAACCTAGATTGTTGTGAAGCCTTACAAAGCAGGCAGATAGGATAGCTCAACAGCCAGTCCCTAAGCCTTGTCCATCCTCTCTGCTTGCAGCTTCCTCCCACACTGGTGTTAAATCTTCCACCGCAAAAACGAATTTCTGAACAGTCAGGCAATTAAAGATTTAAAAACAAAAACAACCCCCCACCACACAATCATTTGTGGGTCTCTAATATCAAAATTCTAACAGTGCGTGACTCCTCCAAACAATAACATTTCTACAAAATAGAAGTAATTGCAACATATTATTCACAACTTTATTGAAACCCCTCTTTTAGATCTTGAAACCTGATACCATACCACCACTTAGCCACAAAGATAATACAGGCCTTATAAATACCTAAACCAGATAGCTTTATCTGCCTATTTAGATATTTGTACCACTGTATTACCATGACATCTGAGCCTGGCAGAAAGAATCTGACCTCTCAATGGCTAAACACACCTTTGTTAGTTAGTTTTAGGGGGTTTTTTTTGTTACAGAGAAGGAATGACACTGAACCTTTCTTATATGCCCTGATATTCCTAAAGCTTCCTCCTAGTACTAAAATGCTTCTCTCATTAGAATGAAAAAGTCTGTAAATGCAAAATTTAAAATTTCTTTGCCATTATGAAACTGTTTGATATTTAAAAGTATAAAAAAGCTATTGTTTGATTGAGCTTAAGTACTGGATTTTGTCTATCAAGTTAAGTTATTAAACACACAGGGAATTCTCCTGCAGCAGTTGAAGCAATTGAACCAATGTACAAATTACGAGGACACAAGGGGAAATCTAAGGTTAGTAGAGTTAAAAAAACAAAACAAACTTCTTATTGTCCTTAAGTACATTAAGGAACAAAAAGAATCCTAACAGTAGTATTGCCCTATTATTAGATGGAAATGGAAGAATTGTCAATAATACAGATAAGGCAGAAATGTTCAATAAATATTTCTGTTCTATATTTTGGAAAAAGCCAGATGATGTAGTCATATCGTGATGATAATGATGAAAGCCTTGCCATTCCAACAGTAAGTTGAGAAGATATTGAGCTGCAGCTACTAAAGCTAGGCACTTTTAAAATCAGCATGTCCAGGTAACTTGAATCCAAGAGTTTTTAAAGAGCTGGCTTAGGTGCTCTCTGGACAATTAATTTTGATTTTCAATAAATCTTGGAATGCTGGGAAAGTTCCAGAGGCCTGGAAGAAAGCTAATGGCGTACCAATATTTTAAAAGGGTTAGCAGGACAACCCAGGTAATTACAGTCCTGTCAGCAAGAAATCAACCCTGAACAAATTTCTGAAGTGGCAGATATGGAACTTAATTCATAAAGAGTTAAAGATAATATAATTAATGCCAATCAACATGAGTTTATGGAAAACAGATCCTGTCAAACTAACTTGATAACTTTTCTGGTGAGATTATAAATTTGGCTGATAAAGGTAATAGCATTGATGTAGTATATTTAGACTTCTGTAAAGCATTTGGCTTGGTACCATAAGATATACTTGGGAGCTGAGAACAGGTTTGCTTGGAGCATGCACCAAGCACATAGTGCTGAGAGTAGGGTGAGGAGCTATGGAAGGCCAGTGCATGGCACAGGCCCACAAGTGCTGAAACTGGGACAGAGGGGATGAGAACACGCTCTGAGAAAAATGGAGCAGTTCACACCTTTCAGAGCTTTTGTTTCAGACTGTATTCATCTCCATGGGATGCTCTCATTCATCTGAGAACATCTAATTGAGATAAATGGACCCCTTCACACTTCTCTGAGCCTCCTGTGCTGAAGATGGATGGGTAGAACCTCTTTCCAATACACAAGACCCAGATTTGGGTTAGGGACTCTGCATCTTCATTCTCCTGCCCCTTCTCTAGGCTTTATCTCTAGCTGGTCCTTGCACTCCTCACAACCCCCCCACCTTCTCACCTCTCAAGCTCACAAGGAGCATGGAGTGCTGAGGAGGAAAGTGGAGTGGGTATGAATGGGGGGGGCTCAGAGCGGTGTATGCATGCATGTGTTGGGGCTTGGAGCAGCAGGGAGCCTAGGGCTGATCAGAGCAATGGCATTCCCAGGAGGAAATGTGGGAGGAGTCAGTGCAGTGTTGGAACAGTGGAGGAGAGCATGGGTAGTTGAAGCAGTGAGGGGGAATGTGTGGGGAAGTGTTGAAGCAGTGCAGAGAAAAATGGGACAGGAAGGAGAGGGTCAGAGCTGTGCAGTGTGGGATGTTGGTGGGGCTTCAGCTCTTTCCCCCCCAAACACCTGACCATCCATGCCCCCTACAATTGCCCCCCCTTCAAAACATGACCCCACCAACTCCATTCTAGTCCCTGCATCCTCTCCCCAGTTCCTCACCTTGTGACCCCCTGACAATGCCTGCCTCTCCCCGGGGAAGAGGGAGAACCAGGCTTTTCTATACGTGTAAGGGAGGTGAGAGATGATGCAGGGGTACAGAAGGCACTAGCATGCAGCCAGTGCATCCTGTAGCTGGCATGATCATTGCTAAAGAGCCTGAGGCACTGGAGGGGGAGAGCTGGGTTGTTGGGTAGATGGGGGATGCCGAGAAAATTAACTTTTAAAAACCCAAGAAAATTAAATATCCCAAATCTTCATTAATGCAGAGTTCAGTTGCCCAATGGTGCCTTATTCACTTCCAGAAAGTTAGCTAAGCTACAAACCTCTGAAAGCCAGGAAATACAGATTTAAGGTAAAGCACTGCCCTCCTCCCCTTAACTCTGCCCTAAATGAGTAATAATACCCCAATGTGCTGATAACAGAGACACTAGCACTGTACTCTCACAAAAGCAACAGAACACTTTGGGAACAGACTACACACACACACTGTAGGACAGAGTCTGAAACTTTCTCTTTGCTAAGGCAAAATGTGTGTTTACATCAGGTATAACAAACTGGAGCTACCTACACCTGACCTACACTCAAACACTGAGCCTACCCCACACAAAGAACAACCACCTTGCTAAATGTAACAACAAACCCTTTCCCCTTGCCGTGAGGATTCTGTCTTAGCCACTACTTTCAGTTACTCCTGTAACTGAAAGACTGTACTGTGGGCAGGAAGGAGGCCTATAATAAAAGGTGATATATTTATTGGAGATATAATATAAAGTAGGCAAAACTTCCACCTCACTCCAAACTGTGGGAGGGATTCTTCCGTCTACTGCGGCCCTTGTACAACTGCTGTAGTAGCAAAAAAGAGCTCAAAGAACCCTGCAGCTGGCCAGGAGAGAATTCAAAAAAATATTGTGTGGTTAACATTATATTACTCTAGCCAATGACCATGTGATTCCCTTTACTCATTCTGCACCTCTTCCTCTTCCCTTTGTTTTGTCCATCTTTGTCTCTCAGCTTTTCAGCTCTGGGTATTTTCTGTGCCTCTGTGAAGCACCCAGCATGTTCTAGGCACTAGCAGAAAATAATGGAAATAACCTGGTGCCATGAGTACTACAATTATGGCATAATCCGTAAGGGTGTTCATGACAGCCGTAAGGAGCAACTAGCATAGGGTCTGTCTTTTCCCTCTTTTCCCCCCTGTGAACATTTTGGCTCCATTCAATTAGGCTGAGATTTGCAAAGATGCCTGGGGGATTTGGATGCCTTCCAATTATCATAGGGAGCTGGGCATCCAAATCCTGCAAGTAGCTTTGAACATCTCAGCCTTAAAGACCAGATGTTCAATGAAGAACCTGGACAAGGAATCTGAATTTCCAGAAACGTCCTCCAAACATTCAGCCCTTAAGTGACTTACTTAAGGTACACTTACTCTGGGGATGATCTATGTGCACAGAATGTTGAGAAATGAGGTCTCCAAACACAGCAAGATCAACCTCTCCTTTCACCAGACACAACATTTTTAATAAAGAGAAGACCATGTGTATCCAGACAGATTCTACTGGTTCTGGCTGTTCAGTTACTATGCGTAGCAGCTTGATGGTCACAAGAAACTTCACCAGCAGGAACATAAGGGAGGAAATTTATGCAGCATTCTTCTACTTCTTTCACATCAGAAAATATTCTTAAATTTCATTCTGAACAACACTGAGAACTGTGTCATTGTGAAGATTTTAAGACTGGAGGAGGAGACTGGCTTATTTCTATTGATAAACAATTCAATTTTTAACACTATATTATATGATGCTAAAAAAAAACCAGTTTGCTCTATATACAGAGACTCTGAAAGCAACTATTTTGGGTCTTTGAACAGAGCTCCTCTATTTTTCCTCAGCCCACACTACTTCAGAGATAGTGGAAGGAAATCTGTAGCAAGAACATACTGTCTCAAACTACCAGGGAATACTCTTATAGGAAATGGAAATTTGATGGTGAAAATAAATCAGGAATAATATTAAGACATATTCCCTAAAGGGCAACATAAAATTCAGTCACAGCTCTGGGAGAAAGTAAAAACTATTTCCTCATGCTAATTTTTCCCCTACTGTTACTCACACCTTCTTGTCAACTGTTTGAAATCAGGGCCATCCTGATTATCACAACAAAAGTTTTTTTTCTCCTGCTGATAATAGCCCACCTTAATTGATATTTTTGTCACAGTTGGTATGGCAACGCCCATTTTTTCTTTGTTCTCTGTGTATATATATCTTCCTACTGTATTTTCCACTGCATGCATCTGATGAAATGTAATAACTAATCCCCTGAGATGCGATATTAGATGGATGGGATCTGAGTTACCCAGGAAAGAATTTTCTGTAGTATCTGGCTGGTGAATCTTGCCCATATGCTCAGGGTTTAGCTGATCGCCATATTTGGGGTCGGGAAGGAATTTTCCTCCAGGGCAGATTGGAGAAGCCCTGGAGGTTTTTTGCCTTCCTCTGTAGCATGAGGCACAGGTCACTTGAGGGAGGCTTCTCTACTCCTTGAAGTCTTTAAAGCATGATTTGAGGACTTCAATAGCTCAGACATAGGTGAGGTTTTGCGTAGGAGTGGGTGGGTGAGATTCTGTGACCTGCGTTGTGCAGGAGGTCGGACTAGATGATCAGAATGGTCCCTTCTGACCTTAGTATCTATGAATCTATAAGTGGATTTTAGCCCAAATAAATTTGTTAGTCTCTAAGGTACCACAAGTACTCCTCGTTTTTGTTTTTGTTTTTGCTGATACAGACTAACACAGCTACCACTCTGAAACCAATTAGCATTGCGTTAGTGATCCTGCTTGTAATAAAGTAACCCAAGACTGACCTAAAAAATATTATGGTCTTGGGGATAATACCTCCACCTGGTCTAGTTAGCTTCCCAGAAAACCATAAATGAAGACTAGCAAGACCTGCCTCTATATAAGCTCTCAGCTGATTCCTTACTGAAGTGTCATATTTCATAAGGGTTCCCAGTCAAAACTATGCCTTCTAAACAGAACACAAAAAACTTGGCAGACTAAAAACATGAGATTAGATAAAAACTAAACAATTTGGAAACATGACGACAAAGAGCCTGCTCATGCTGCTAGACCAAAGGCTGTCTCATGACTCCTCTTGTCAACCCCTCCTCTTCCTTAACCTCTATTGCAATTATTCTCCCAAGGCAAGACAGATTACACAGTACATCTTTCAGAGGACAACAATGCCACCACTAAATCAGCCAGACACACCCCACCAACAACTGTCATGGTTTAAGTGGTGCAAGCCAAGCCCTAGTCAGCCCTGTGAGTGAGAAACCTGGACCAGATTGAATATGCAGCTACGGAAACAAGATATTAGAGTGTATAAAAAGAAGATAGAAAGTAAAACTGAAAATATTACCATGCTATTACAATGACCTGGCTCGGCTCTGCTAATTTTGAGGCAAGGCAGAGGCAAACCAAGACAAAATGGAGAATTTTAAATTTTTAGAACTTTATAAGGAAACCCCAAAAATTGTACCAGAAGCATAAATAATATAGAACCTTACCAAGTACTTACTTTTATAATAATAACCTATAGGTTACCAACACATTAACCTTTGCGAGTTTGTACACACTACTTTTCTTCACTCTGTGCAGTTAATACCAAAGGCATTAGAGATACCAAAAGAGATTACTCAAACATTCTGTGTCACTTGAGAGAAAAAACAACTTTTCCTTTCTTGGGCTGTAAGTCCAGCTCCATTGCTGCTGTCCTGTTCTTTGATTCTCTTTGGTTTCAAGTGCTCATTGTATTCATTGGCCCTGTGGCTGTGCCTCTTTTTCCTGAATTTATCTGCAAGTGGTGTTTCTTCAGTTAATGAGCCCTCTCTTGTCCATTAGGCAACTTTGAACTGTATTCCCTCAACAGATGTTCAGACAGTCATTCTGTCTGGTCATTTACTTCATGTCCTTTGTGGGTGGGCTTCGCATTCATTGTTTTCAGGCTCTGTTTTCATCTAACGCGGCTGTTTGATCAATACTTTTTCAACAATGATATTTCCTTTGGTACTCTCTCTCCAGTATGTCTGTGGATTTTATTCCCTCTACTAATACTGACTGTTCGCATACCCACACCTGTTTTCTTCCTGCTTCTCCTGACCAGAAACCTTTACTATTTTTCTTTTCTCCCCCTTCGCATTTCCCAGTGCCCTACTTTTAGTCTCCTGTTCGTCTATTTTATCCCTCACCTCCAGGTCATCTGCTAGCTCTGCATCCTTCCCTCTTTCTCTCACAGCTTTTTCCAACTGTCCCCTTCGGGCGGTTTCCAAGCTCCCACCCCAGCTCAAACTGCCCTCTCTTGAGCTCGCTCTCTCTATGCTGCAGGGGCTAGTCCCAGAGCCAGGGTTACTATACTATTACCTAATATAATCTAATGGATGAGAAGGCTTGATCCTCCATTCTGTGCGAGTGGGGATGTGGGTGTAACAGGATAACAGTTGTAACTCTCTGATCCTCCGCCACTCATTTCTCCAGCAGAGGCTAACTTACTCCTGTGGAGGATTGGACATGGCAGAGCCTCCTCACCTTCCCAGCAACACTTTTGCCCTTATGCTGTTGGGGGGGAAGCAGCCACAACCACACTGTGGTGCTTCCACCAGCTTTATACCAGCATTTTCTGTTTCTGGCTGCTCCAAGGCCATGGGGCCTTTTGTGATAATTGAATGAAGCTAAATCTACACCAGTCACTCTTAGGCTGAATTTCAGAGTAGCAGCCGTGTTAGTCTGTATTCGCAAAAAGAAAAGGAGGACTTGTGGTACCTTAGACACTAACAAATTTATTTGAGCATAAGCTTTCTTGAGCTACAGGTCACTTCATCGGATGCATTCGGTGGAAAATACAGTGGGGAGATTTATATACATAGAGAACATGAAACAATGGGTGTTACTATACAGACTGTAGGAGAGTGATCACTTAAGATGAGCTATTACCAGCAGGAGAGTGGGGGTGGGGGAAGAAAACCTTTTGTAGTGATAATCAAGGTGGGCCATTTCCAGCAGTTGATAAGAACGTCTCAGGAATGGGGGTGGGGGGGGATAAACATGCGGAAATAGTTTTTCTTTGTGTAATGACCCATCCACTCCCAGTCTCTATTCAAGCCTAAGTTAATTGTATCCAGTTTGCACATTAATTCCAATTCAGCAGTCTCTCCTTTTCTTAGGCCGAGGTAAGATTGCCCATGCAATGGGGCGGTACCATTGTTACTAGACCCATTTTGAAACAGACTTAGTTAAATCAGTACAATTTCTGTATACAGACAAGCCTTAAGCAAAACCATTTTAAGCAAGGGTTAAAGGGTAAAGAAACCTTTACATTAAGGGTTTAATAAGACTGATTTTTAAATCGATTTAGTCAAAGCAGTGCAATTATTTTAGACAAAGAGTGACATTTTCAAAAGTGCCTAGCTGCCTTAGTAGCATATGTCTTATTTTCAAAAGTGATTTAGGCCCTTTGGAACCAAGTCTCTCTGAAAGTCACTGGGACTTTGAGTTAGGCATTTAGGGCTAGATCCACAATGAGATTTAGGCGCCTAAATCTTCCTTAGGCATCTAAATCCAAATTTAAATCCTCAAAACTCGCCTAATCCTATAGGCACTTAAATGTCTGCTGATAAAGTCCCATGATGTCTAAATTTCTGCCCCTGGGCATGCACACTCCCACCTAAGTCCTGACACCTGGGTGTCTAGCTCATGCCTAAACTCTGTTGGGATCCTCAAATTAGGTGTTGCCCTGCATCTCTCACCTACAGGATCAGGCCTCACATAAAGTTGTGGTGGTGGTGGCTGAAGCTGTTCCACTGTATGTAAATATACAGAGACCGTGAGAATGACTCTATAGCCCAGTGGTTAGGGCACTCCCTGGGAGTTCAAGTGCCTATTCCAGTGACTGTTTAATTACTTATACACAATGGACCATCTTCCTCACAAGAGAGTTTGAAAGAGGCCCCCCCCAATCTTGGTTTGGGCACTCGTCTACAGCGAGGGAGTCACAAGTTCCAGTCCCAGCTCCACAGATGGGGGAACTGATCCCGACTGTTCCACATGCTGGGTGAATGCTCTAACTAGCTACTGGGCCAAAGGTTATGGGGGGCACTGCCATCGTTTTTTCTGAGCAAGGATTTAGGGGCCCTGACTCCAGGAGCAGGTTCACAGCTGAGAATCTCAAGTGGAGATAGGCACCTCCCTCTGGCCCAGACCCCCCACCTTCTCCTCAGCATTTCCTACTGGCTAGCTTGGCAGCTTCCTGCTCAGCTTGCTGGCTTTTATGGATTCCATTATTAGGCACTTAACTCTCTCCATGCATTGTATTGGGAGCCTGGGAATCTAACTTGGGGTTGTGGAGTCTACTGGGCAGCAGGGTTCCTAAACATAAGTGTTGCAACACAGTTTTAGTCCCCTTTGTGTACTTAGCCCATAGGAACCTAAGTCCCAGAGACTTTCAATGAGACTTATCTCTCCAAAGTTCAAAATGGGACTTATGTTTTTTAAAATGGGACTTATGTACTTTTGAAAATTTTACCCATAGCCTGTTGTGACGCTATATTTGTCACAGCAAAGAGAACTGCAATCTGCATTACAACGTACTGTGTCTGTTTCAGGCACTGCAGAAAAGCCATCTCCATTTCAGCAGCGCTGACGGATAACGTGAAGATTAGGAAGATTTGTGCATGCTCTATTTTTTAAGAGGAGACGTATTCTAACTTGTGGGCTTTCATCCGTCACATACAAGTAGGAGAAGAGCCAGCTGAATTTAGTTAGTATTCTCATATTTGAAAGTAAGATTGGTTTTTCTTTGCGGTTTATGTAAAATATTTATGTAAAATATTAAGTTGGCTATTCATTCTGGTCACAGTACGCCCTCTCAGGCAAGAGATTGGGACATTTAGCTCATCTTCTCATGCCTCTCTCAGTGTTTTGTATAAGTAGTTTCAAAATTAGCTTTCATAAGTTCTGACAGTGAAGGGTTGATGCAAATCCATAAATATGCACCTTTCCCTTGTTAGCTTACAGACTTGTATAAAACATAGACGATGACTGCAGAGGACAATAAGAACATAAAAATGACTATACTAAGTCAAACTAATTAATGGTTCATCTAGCCCAATATCCCCTCTTCCAACAGTGGCCGGTGCCAGATGCTTCAGTGGAAGTGAACAGAACAGGGCAATTTATCAAGTGGTCCATTTTCTGTCATCCAGTCCCAGTTTCTAGCAGTCAGAGGTTTAGAGATACCCAGAGCATGGGTTGTACCCCTCACCATCTTGGCTATTAGCCACTGATGGACCTATCCTCCATGAAATTATCTAAGCCTAGGTCTACATTACCCGCCAGATCGGCAAGTAGCGATCGATATATCGGGGGTCAATTTACCACATCGAGTCTAGACGCGATAAGTCGATCCCCGAGCGCTCTCCCATCAACTCAGAAACTCCAGCGCCGTGAGAGGTGCAAGCGAAGTCGTAGGGGGAGCGGCAGCAGTCGACTCACTGCCGTGAAGACGCCACGGTAAGTCGATCTAGGTACATTGACTTCAGCTACGCTATTCTTGTAGCTGAAGTTGCGTACCTTACATCAACTCCTCCCTCTCCCCCCTACCCCGTAGCGTAGACCAGGGCTAATTCTTTTTTTAATCCAGTTGTACTGTCAGCCTTCACAACATCCTTTGGGAACAAGTTCCACAGGTTGACTGTGCATTCTGCTAGGATACTGTCAGCTGAATGAGCAAGAGTAATTATTTCTGCATTTAGGGTTTAATGCCACACAAATAATTTACAGACGTCCTAAATCTTGTAGCCTTACGGACTTGACATACATATAGAGAGAAATAGCTTTAGATACTTTTAATAAAAACAGGAAGACTAATCTTTTCACAGAGAAGCTAGAAATTTGGCTTCCAGTTCTAACGCACTTTAGAGTCTGCAGTTTGTTCTCTCAGTACTATCAGATGTGGCTCAGAAATGTATTCCCAGTAGTTAGCAAAAACCTCTCAGATTTCAGCATCTGGAGGGCGGGTTCACATGAGGCATTGAGAAGGAAATAGAAGATGATAGGAGTTGAAAAAATTACTAGAGATCCACTAGCTAGCCTGAGCACTAAACTTACTAGAGCTGGAGGATTGTCGTAACAGTGTCAGTATCAGACCTCCTGGATCTCAGCAGGGTTCAGATGGCCCTTCCTCATTCTAAGGTAAATTGAATACTATGTGAGACCTTAAAAACTGGGAATTGCTCCACTGGCTGGGGATTGATGTGGTGCATTAAAGACCCTACATGGAATTTAAAGATATCAGCAAGTCCTTTCCCAAACAATTTAGGAGAAACTCTACAATCTCATCCCCCATGAACTCACCCCAGGAACCTTCTACATGCTTCCCAAGGTACACAAACAAGGGAACCCAGGCAGACCATCATAGCTGGCCTCAGCACTCTTACGGAAGGAATATTGGGACTCCTAGAAACCCTCCTCAAACCTCTCACTATACAAAGGGTCAGCTTCCTGCAGGACACAAGTGACTACCTCCACAAACTCTGCAACATTAACAGCCTCCCTCAGAAAACCATTCTTGCTGCCATAGGTGTCACCTCCCTGTACATGAATATCCCTCACAATCACAGCATCACAGCCCGCCTCAAATATCCACAAGACAATGGACAACACTCAGAATTCCACCCCAAACATATGGCCAAAATCATTCATTTCATCCTCACCCATAATAATTTTACATTCAACAACACACACTTTGTCCAAACCATGGGTACAGCCATGGTCACCAGGATGGATCCCAGTATTCCAGCCTCTTCTGGGCCACCTTGAGGAAGAAATTCTGACAAAATGCCACAAAACCAATAATATACCTGAGATACATCGATATTATTTTCATCCTCTGGACGGATGACCTAAACTCCCTCACAGATTTCCACCACAACTTCAGCAACTACCACCTATTAAACTCTCTCTAGAACACCCACGCTAGCATCACCTTCCTGGATACCACGATCAGCTTCAATAATGGAACCCTATAGACAACTATATACAAGAAATCCACAGATCACCACACTTACCTTCACAGATCCAGTAACCACCCCAAACACCTGAAGAAATCAGTTATCTACACCCAGGCACTCAGATACCACAGAATATTCTCTGAGGAGTAAGTCCAGGATATACACCTTAGCACACTTAAAGCCGCCTTCATCAGCAAGGACACTCCACCAGAGAAGTATATTGTATCATGGAGCAGGCCACCCAAATACCTGAAGAGAACCTGCTTTAATATGGAAATAAAACCCTCTCCGACCATACACCCCTAGTTGTCACCTGCTACCCGGCACTGGAACCCATATGGAGTATCATTAAACAATTTCAAACCCATACTCTACAGAGACCACATCCTGAAAGAAATAATTCCTGAACTCTCTCTTCTGGCCTTCAAACACCACCCCCAACTTCACCAAGCTCATCATCAGAAGCAAGCTCCCCACAGAGCAGGATCCACCAATTCAAAGCAGTACCAGACTTATATACACATCTCCATTGCTACAGTGATCAATCCCTCCTCCTCCCCAAAACATCTTTCAACATTCATGGGTCCTAAAGATTACCATCACATATTGTGGTGAACCTTATCCAGTGCACTAAATGCCCCAACAACTATTACGTGGATGAATCCAGACAATCACTGTGCACTCAAATGAACTCACACAGGAAAGTGATAAAATACTACTGTGTTAACTACTTATGTTAAACAATCTGTTTCCCCTTATATTTAGCTGCGACACATTTCCCAGACCTGAAGAAGAGCTCTGTGTAAGCTCGAAAGCTTGTCTCTTCCAGCAACAGAAATCTGTCCAATAAAAGATATGATCTCACCCACCTTGTCTCTCCCACATCTGGACACCCACACAGCTACAACAACCCAGTATATTTTAAAAAGGCTCACAGTTAGGGCCTCTGAGCCAAACCATAATAGTTTTGGGGCTCTCTCTTTGTAAATCAAAAAAACTCAGGCAGATATAGCAACCATTTCAACTGATGGTTTACAACCCTTCATATCACTATGGCAATACATCAGCTTGTCTAGATTACGTCCAGAAAAGAGCTTCCAAAACACAAGAACATTTCCAAAGACAAAACAAAAAATATCCTATACTACATGTAACGGCCAAGTAGCGAGCACTATTTGAAAGCAATAAAAAGAGAACAGCACTGAAAAAACGAAATTCTGGTCCTCACATAAAATTCACACAGAGAAGTCCGTATCAACGGAGGGAGCTAGCTGTGCTTTAAATTGAAGTATGTACTTCCAACACCACCCTCTGCTTCTTTGCTCCTTCAGCCCAATGTAGGTCCTCTCACCAGACTAGTATTCAGATGACAATGGGGAACAAAAACTGCCAACATCCTTTCATTCATTCCGCATCACACTGGTGAGCTTTGAAACACAAAAAGCACCACAATGAAATATAATATCCCATATTGATCCTACAAACAGTTCTAGAAACTCTGTGTAGTGCAGACCCTTTTATTCAAAGACCCTCTTTTCCTGTAACAAAGCCCTTGAAGAGAATGAAGCTTGTTCATGTCTCATGCTTCAGTGAAACTGTTCCATCATTCGTACATATTATTAGAGACAGAGAAATTAAAGAAGTTGACATCGGCCTGGTCTACACTAGAAAATTAGTTTGCTATAACTACATTATTCAGGGGTGTGAAAAATCCACACCCATTAAGTGATGCAGTTAAACCAACCTGCCTCCTGGTGTAGACAGAGCTATGTAGATGGGAGAATTTGCCTGTTGACCTTGCTACTGCCTCCTGGGGAGGTAGAGTACCTACACTGGCGGGAGAACCATCAAGTCCATAGAGGAGAAACTGCAGCAGCTGTCTGTCTCGATTCAGGGGTTAGGTGTGTACATGGGAGTAAAAAGACAAAGCTACATTCAGGTGAGGAAAATTTTGCTGAACTTCATGCTGTCTTCAGAAGAAAATATAGTAAGTGTAGGCTGACAAAACTCTTAACACCTGCAGTGGTGACTGCAGAATGAGTAACTAAGGCCAACATTTTCAAAAGTGCTCTTTGATTTTAGGAACCCCCGTTTTTGGATATCCACCTGGAGCCATTAGCGGTTGATCTCACAGCTCCCATTAATTCCATTGTGAATGCTCAGCACTTCTGAAAAGCAGGTCCAAGGTGTCTCAAACTACAATCCTTCCTCCCAGAACACCAACCAGTGAGCAGATCAAAACCACAACCGTGACATTATTAGAAGCCATCCAAACTAGCTGGCCTAAACCACACTCCTGAAAAACTGGCTTTCCTTACCATTGTCTTTTGCCACCGCCCTCCTTCCCTGCCTCGTACCCACCGAAGTCGTGTCATTTTGTTGTAAACTCTGTGAGTCTATAACATTCCTTGTACATCTATGGCATTATATAAACAACTCAGAGACCATGCCTTGAATTAGCCTGCCAATTAAAATAAACTGACTAAAAAGGTTTTCCTCATATATTCTCATCTATTGGGCCTGCTTTTCTAATATCACACACAGTACTGGCCAATTAGATAACTTTTCAGAATACAAGGAGACGTTAGAAAACAAAAAGCTTAAACAACTTTACAAGAGGCTCAGGGCGCAGAAAAATATTTACCTAAATATTTAAAGTAAGTTATTTATCAAGATATGAATTAAGAGTGATTATGTTTTTCCCCCTCCACTTTCTTAACTGGCTCCAGCACTGTTATAGGGAAAATTCTCCATAAAGTTCCTGGTCATTTCAGATCCCAACACAAATTGGCAGATTTTCTTCCTTAAATTTACTGACTGGAAGGCACATCAATGTCTTATTCATGGTTTCTGAACGTTCCATGCAGTTAGGAAAAAAAGCTGTCTTTGCATGGTCTAGTTTTTGAAAGTCACCAGATCTGCCTCCTATTACTTTTCTTTTTAAGAAATTCAGATTAGCTGGAATCAAATAGTGTGAAATAAATTTATTCAACCCTTAGTGCCTCTCGGCCTCATTCCATCTACTTTGCGAGGGGGACTAATATGGTCCTGGATCTGAATTCCTCCTGAAGTAGTGGATCCCACCAAGATCTCTAGTGTTGCTTGTATGTGATGCTGACACATTCCCTTTGCCAAAGGAATCTTTGCAGCTTCAAATGAAGCAGCTTACAGGAAGTCAGTAAACCCTTCTTCCCTTGGTATTGGAGGGATGTGTTCTATTTCTCCTTGCTGCAGTAAGGAGTTCACCTCTTGTTTGAGAATACTCTCATGACAGTGGCCCCCAAAGGAGGATGGGGAGGGGTTTTTTTTTTGGAGGAGATAAGGATGCAAACTCTATCCTATAGCCAGAGTGGATGACATTCAGCACCCGCTTGTCTGTTGTTATTGCACAACTGCTGAAAAAAAGAGTGCTGTGTGGGAGTTGGGAGGTATTGAGCATAGTGTTTCACAGATCTTGAGCTCCCATCAAAAATGTCAAGCCGGCAGCTGAGGTTGGGATGCAGAGCCTGTTGCAGTGTGTGTAGGGAAGCGGGACTTTTGAACCTTCTGCGTCTTGCATGGTGGTTCATAGGGACTGAGGGAAAAACTGCTGAGCCATGGGTCTAGATCTCACTAGTGCACAGTGAAACTTCCTCTTACCAGCAGGTGTGTATATGCCCAGGGAGCAAAGGGTAGCTCTGAAGTCCTTCAGAGCATGGAGGGACTCATTCATCTTCTGGTTGAAGAGGTGTGATTCATTGATGGGGTGCTCAGTGGTATTCTGGATCTCCCTAGGGAACCCTGACTCATGGAGCCATGATTCCCGACACAGGACGATGGCGGTAGCCATAGCTCTAGAGGAGGTAACAGTGGCATTGACTGCAGATTGGAGAATACTCCTGGCTATCAGAGCTTGAAAATAAGCTCTGCCCTGCTGCGGAAAGGCTGTCAATAAACTCTGTAAACTTGGCATAGTTCAGGAAATTGTATTTTATCTGTTAGCACCTGGTAATTGGCTATCCTGAACTGGAGACTGGACGATGAGAAGATCTTTCTTCCCAACAGATCCAGGCATTTGCCCTTTATCAGCTGAAGCAGACCAGGGATGTTGCTGTCCAGCCCTTTCAGAAGTAGCATGGACCACCAGTGAGTTGGGAGCAAGGTGAGAACACAGAAATGCCTCTCCTTTGGCTGGCACGTAATAGAGCTTCTCTGTCCTTTTGCAGGTAGGAGCACAGGTGCCAGAGGTGTGCAAGACTGTCCTAGCTGGGTCCAGTATGGCTTCATTAATGCGGAGAGCTATTCTGTTGGGTCCAGATGCATGAAGAATGTCTAAAAGTTTGTGCTAGGAGTCCTGGATCTCCTTGAGAGAGGAATCTGAAGCTATCCAGTCCCCCGGAACTGCCTAAAGTCATCGGGGGAAGAAGGGGGCGAGGGAGAGTGGAAGCTAGGGATGGAGGAGACGTAAGTGTCACTGCTTCATCCAGGGAGGACAATTGCAGTCTTGCTGGTTCCAGCAGTACCACTGGATCCAGAGAGTAATGTTCCTCCTCCTTCTCTGGCAGATCCAGGGGCAGATCTGAGCATCCCCTTAGAAGGGAGACAAGTGGTGACTCCCTGGCATATCAGATCAACTCTGCAGGAGAGCACAGGTACCAAGACCCCCAATACAGCCAGTAGGAAAGATTAATAGGTGGTTGTGGGGGCCCTCACAGCATGGGGTACCATCACCTCCAAGACAGATGATGTGGAGGTTGATCCCAAAGCAGTGCAAATCTCCTGGTGGACATGTAGGGTAGGGGAAGAAAGGTTCATCAGGTGGCTCAGACTCTCTCAATGGAGAGAAGCCTGATTCTGGTTCCAGTGGGGGTACCATTGGTGCCATTGGAGGGGAGATGTATTCTGAGTATGGGACAGGTGATAAACTCCTTCCAGTGGTTGAGTCCCTCTGAGGCGATATCTTTCTGGGGACAGAGGGGCCCGATGGAGGAAGGGATTCCAGATCCAGCTGTGGTCCCCTTGCCCCTGTTGCCATGCCCCCCCTTGTCCCTCCCACCCCCAGAGCGGGTGGTTGGGGGGAAGAACAGATGGGTAGGGACAGGCATGACTCTCAAAAGTTTGGGGACTGCTGTCCTAGATCTATACATTTAGCCATATTAAAACACATATGGTTTGCCTGTGTCCCGCTTACAAAGCAATCCAGATTGCTCTGTATCAGTGTTGTGTTCACTTCATTATTTACCACTCCCCCATTTTTTGCGTCATCTTACAACTTTATTAGTGATGATTTTATGTTCTCTTCCAGGTCATTTATAAAAATGTTAAATAGCATAATCCCTGCAGGACCTCAGTAGAAACATACGCACTCAACGAGGATTCCATTTACAATTATATTATATTATATATAAGACCCATCAGTTAGCCGGTTTTTAATCCATTTAATGTGTGTGATATTAATTTTAATATTAATTTTATACTTTCTAGCTTTTTAATCAAAACGTGTGCCGCATCAAATCAAGTACCTTAAAGCATTGATGTAAAGATTTCTATTATTGTTATCAACTAAACTTGGAATCTCATTAAAAAAAAAAAGATACCAAGTTAGTTTGACACAATCTATTTTACATAAACTCAAGTTAATCAGTATTAATTACATTACCCTCCTTTAATTCTTTATGAACTGAATCCCACATCAGCTGTTCCATTATCTTGCCCAGAATCAGTCAGACTGACAGGCCTATAATTCCCACATCATCCTGTTTACTCTTTTTAAATATTGGCACAGCATTAGCCTTCTTCCAGTCCTCTGGATCTTGCCCAGTGTTCTAAGATTTGTTGAAAATCCACAGCAATTGTCCAGAGAACACCTACATCAACTCTTTTAAAGCTCTTGGATACAAGTTCTCTGGATCTGCTGATGTAAAAGTGTATACGTTTAGTACCTGCTCTTTGACATCCTCCAGAGTTACTATAGGAATAGAAAAGTATCTCACATGATAGGAAACTACTAGTTTGTATTACCATGTTTCAATATGGCTGTATTATACACTCTATCAATTGAATTAACACAAAGCAGATTTTCTTTACACATTCTATTAACAGCCAACATTTGTGATCCACCCAAATGATTCATGACAGTCAACCCATATGGAGCAAAAATTTACCACAGTGGAATGTGGAAATACTTAACTGTGAGATGTAATAGTAATGAATAACATTCTTACCACAGAGCAAGTCTCTGCTCAATTTCCTTCAGAAAACTGGTGTGAAATTTGTGCAAAGGTTCAAAGTTGGAGAAGAGGAGATTCTTCAGTGTTTCTGGCATATAGTCATCTTTACTCACTGTGCTCTGAAACCACTGGAAGGAAAGAACAAAGTGATAAAGGGGAAGGCTGGAGGCAGGGCCTGCCATTTACTCTAACCCTGGCTGGCCTCTAAACTACAGTATGGCTCAGATTTAGGACAACATTTAAGAAAATACTTAAATCCCATTGAAGTTGATGAGACTTAAGCACATGCTTCTGAATTGGGCCCTATAAATGTAACAACAACAACAGTCATGAAAGGGGTTATTTATTTCCTTACAGTTAATCCACCAATTCAATACAGAATAAATTTACTGCAGTGATACTGGATCTGAGGTTACAATTCTATTTTCTTTATATATTTGTCTTGAAATGTGATGTTCCAAGATAAATACAGAAAAGTAACCTGCATTGCAGAATTAATTTAGCAGGTAATTCAGCTACTGTAGATTCATTTACTTCATTGTACTGAAGTGGGAAACTTAATTCCAACCACTTAAACTAATTATTAAAATGTGAAAATAGCTACCGCAAGTGGCTCTCATTACCGGGTTCACTGTTGGCCAGATTTTTTAAAATTTGGCCTCTGACTTTGAAGCTTCAATTGTAGTCTGATTTTCAGGGGTTCTGATTACTTATCGGTCCAAAGTCAATGGAAGCCAAATCCAGCTCAGCACCTCTGATGTTCAGGCCCTAGATCAGAGGTGGGCAAACTCTGGCCCGCAGGACCCACCTGCCAGGCCCCTGAGCTCCTGGCCTGGGAAGCTCGCCCCCAGCCCCTCCCCCGCTGTCCCCCCTCCTCGGTAGCCTCAGCTCACTGCGCCGCCGTTGCAATCCTCTGGGCGGCCGGGCAGCACAGTTGCAGAGCCACGGCCTGACCCAGTGCTCTGGGTGGCGCAGCTGTAACGCCGCCAGCCACCAGTGCTCCAGGCAGTGTGGTAATGGGGCAGGGGAGTTGGGGTGGTATTGGTCGGGGCGGGGGTGTGGATAGGGGTCGGGGAGGTCAGAGGGCGGGGAACAGCGGGGCAGTCAGGAAGGGGGGGGTTGGATGGGGCAGGGGTTCCAGGGGCGGTCAGGGGACAGGGAGAAGGGGGGGGTTGGATGGGGCAGGGGTCCTGGGGGGCAAGTCAGGAATGAGAGGGGGGTTGGATGGGGCAGCAGGGGGCGGTGGATGGGGTAGGAGTCCTGGGGGGGCCGTCAGAAGACAGGTGGAGTTGGATGGGGCAGGAGTCTCGGGGGAGCCATCGGGGGGTCAGATAAGACACAGCCTCCCCTAACCAGTCCTCCATACAATTTTCAAAACCTGATGTGGCCCTCAGGGCAAAAAGTTTGCCCGCCCCTGCTCTAGATAGTTGAAGGTCGTCACTCAAAAGTTAGAGACCACTTTTTAAAATCTGGCCCTGTACATATAACCATACATTGCAAATGTAGCATGGATAGTACTTGAAATCCCTTTGATTTCACAGGGGTCTGGCACAATAAATACTTGATCCTGTACTGAAATACATGGCAGGGAATTGTTGTGCGCTTTGCAAAAATGGAAGTCCAGAAGTTCAAGATCTATGCTGGTATAAGCAGAAGTATAAGTAGGTCAGGATCAAGCCCTGCTGTTTAAATTTATAATGGGATCTTAGATCCACTGGGATCAATTCTGCTTTGCCCCATTATCCCTTTGTGCTGTGATGGTAGTGTAAAGTGGCTGTCAATGTAGCAATGTAAGAGGGGTTCCATGGAAGGCATAAAGCTGGCCTACCCTGCTTGATGATCCCAGTACCTACCGTGCTCTAGCTATTTTTGATAGACCTTTAGTGGGTCCTAGGGGCCTGTTGCAACTGCCTGTAAATTAGAGCAGCCTTGAAAACTGTACCAGTTTAAACTGGCCCAGATCCACAATACAGGGAGACACTTCTTCCTTCCCTCTCACCTACCCACACTCTGTTCTGGTACTGCACACAGTTCAGGTAGGATAGATAATTGGTGCCATTGTACATTTAAGGCTTTTTTTTTTCCAGTCCCCCTACAGGTCCATAAAAAACATTATTTAAGGGCAAGTCTTGGAAAACTCACAATGAAATTAATGTTAAAACTTTTCTTAGACTGAACAGGAGGCAATGAAACCAGTTAAAAAAAATAAATACAACTTCCTTGGTGAGCAACAACTGTTTCAGGGGACTCCATTACAATTATCATCTGTGAACTTCCAATTAAAGCCACAAGGTCTGAGCATGTTTTCAGTTTCTAGAAAGTTGTCACTGTACATGTTACAGACTAGCCCTACTGTAAATGTCTACCCTCTGCTTTTTGTATAAATCTGAAATTCTGTCCTCACTGGAACAATACCCCTGTGCCTGGCATAAGGGATAGAAAATAAAACTATAGAATAGCTAAGGGGTAAATGGGGCAGATAAAATATCACAGCTGACTCCAGCAGCATATATTTCGTGAGTAATACTAAAGTAAACATACTGATGTGATGACTTCAAGGTCCTTCAGGTAAGTTCGCTCTGTGGTCGACACTTCTTTAGCAATGAAGTAAGCTTTGTCAGTTGGAAATCTCTGTAAATTGCAAAAAAAATAAGAAGTTTTGATCTGCTTTAGGGGGCCAAGTCTCCAGTAGAAAAGAGACTCTAGGCAACAATCACTAGGACAATTACAAACTAGCAACCCTTGCTTGTGCTTATTATGACTACTTGCTGGAACTTCCCTGTGGAAAATCCCTTAAGAACATCCTTGCAAACAATAGCTGTCTAGAAGTTTGGAAAAGATTTCTTACTGCCATGGTTATTTGCAGTTATTTCTAGTATTCCTCTCAACTTCTTCCATATTCCTGGAACAGGATGTATTTGAAGCTGAGATGATGACTTTTTTGGACAGTTAACAATTAGAATCAAACATAACAAATACCTTAATGAACAAACAGTGATCTATTCATCATATAATCTGTGTTCACTCTTCAATACACATCTCTTCACATGATAAAACATTCACTGCAGAATACTCTCCAAAATGCCCAAACTGGTTTTTCCAAAGGGGTGGAGTAGGTAGGGGATCAAAAGGGCTGGGAGAGAAATAGATATAGACTTTGAACTTCAGAAATATCTCTTCCCTATTTCATAAAAGGCAAATCTAGCAATATCAATCTTACACTAGGGAGACATTTAGGTTAGTGCAGCAGTGACCAGCCTTTACAGCTTGAAGGTCCAACATCATCTTTCAAAATGGCCAAGGAGACACAATCGGTACTTTCAGGCAGATTCTCTTCCCTATTCTGCTCCCTTTGTGCTTCTC